>NC_137935.1:3544362-3869362 GCF_963969265.1 Rhamphochromis sp. 'chilingali' | reverse complement strand
TATTTTACATAGATTTTAAAAGTGTAATGACTAACTTTTAAAAACAATAAAGGTCCAAACACTTTTGTCTGTGAGATATGAGAGTACAAATAGCAACAGCCTAGCTCAGGCACCTGACTGCAGCGATCCCAGATGATGCCTCAGTCATTACAATGAAATTTGGTCACCAGCTGCATCCACAGAAGGTTGACATTTTTTGCCTAAAGACCATTTTTATTAGTATGTGGGCGGCTGTTTGATGTCCCACTGGCGGCACAGAAACAGCAAACAGATATTGTTTTATTGATTTTATCCAACTTCACATGAAGCCAAAGCATTAAGCCACGAGACTCAACGCAAAGCACTGCTGATAGCTGTTCATGGGGGACACGCTCAGGTGGCTTGAACAATGGTAGCCACGTCAGAGAGCCGAAATACTGACGCAACAATCTGGCAACATTGTTGCAAAGCTGCTAAGTTGTTGCTAGTTTGTTGCTGACAAGGAGCTGTACTGAAAGATGACAATATGAGGATTCAGTGAGCTCGACGGTAGAGTGAGATAGGTCTGCAACCATTCGTAAAGCTGCCTCACCATATCGAGTTAGAAAAGCAGATTTTATTAAAGTATAAACTCACACAAGCATTAAGGCCTTTATCCACCAGACACGTAAAAATTGTATAATTATTTCGTGCATTAAAAATATTTTTTGGACTCATCTGTTCTCAGTATAGCTGTTGTCAGCATTTTGTTTTCAAACCAACGTCAGTTTTTTAGATGAATAAACAGATCTGACCAATGGGATTACTGCATTTGGCAACAAGTGCATTCGAAGCTCAAAATGCGCACTAGTAATGAATAATTATAAGGAAACAGTCAAATATTGTTATTTTACCTCAGACACACAGCTGCACTGCTCTGTGACCATCGGCTCTCTGAAATGATTTTTCTGCCTCCT
Organism: Rhamphochromis sp. 'chilingali'; assembly: GCF_963969265.1. NCBI lineage: Eukaryota > Metazoa > Chordata > Actinopteri > Cichliformes > Cichlidae > Rhamphochromis > Rhamphochromis sp. 'chilingali'. The sequence goes on along the minus strand of NC_137935.1, from coordinate 3,868,427 downwards.
CAGATGTGGTCCCAGTGAGAGCTGCCACACATTTCCAGAAATATGTACGAAAGTGTTCATGATGCAACTTCAGCTCCAGGTTCAAACCATGAAATTTTCCCTGCTGCTGCCTTGTCTTGAGAACTGGACCGATCCAGAATTCAGTTTCTTCCTTTCCTTGTTTAGACACATTGGGGCCAGCTCATCAGGGCTTTATGTCAAGTTGGGGGGGGTACGAAAAATTCAGAACTTCTTGTTGATTTCTCGCAGTGCATTTGCTGTATAATGGCACTTACAGTCAGCTCTAGTTTCCTCCAACTGGTAATCAAATCAAACACTGAGGTAGCAGCCCTGCATGCAACTTTAAACTTAAGAAAGTCATTTTAAATCTTAACCAGCAGTTCAAAGATTTTGTTGCTTGTCAGGACTGCTCATAAGACCAGCAGAGTGAGCAACCCGGGGGTTCTGCGAATCACTGCCACAAATAAATCAGTTGGAAATCAAACGTCCATCCTTTTACCTCAGGCTACGCTGACTCAGCTGGGATTAACTGTCACACTGACTGGCCTGATTAGAGCTCAGTGATTCATATCAGTGATTCATGCTCCCTAATGTGGTGCCAATGAAGGGAGACAAAGCATCAGCAGGCTGTGTTGTAGCAGTGAACAACAGAGACTGCATCTGTTTGTTGTCTCTGCTATTAACATGCAGAGTTCTCTCAGTGTCCTCAGCCTGAGTGGCATTAGTGAGACACTTCTCAGTGTCGTCTCAGCAACAACACCGGCAAGGATGTTGCATGATGCAACTCATGTTTCCAGTGTTATACAGCCTGAGCCAGCACACACAGCATGGTGATCTTACGATATTATCCAGATGCAGCCCAAACACTTTTTTGAAAGAGTGAAAGATCCTCTACAGCAGAGCCGTAAAAGAAAAACATGTTGACTGTTTAAGGCACAGCTGAACCGATTGCACTGATTCTGATAAGCATGCCTGCTACGTTGTTACAGAAAGAGGTTCAAGTCTACCCAGTTTGTGGTATTTCATTTAAAAACATGCATGGGTGGCAATTCTGCGAGCACTTCAGAAGAGCTTGAATAGATAAAAGAGATGCTGCTGTGCACTGAGATACTAAAAACAAACAGCATTCAGAAAGGAGAGCAGCCTCCACTTTAAAATGCTCTCATGCTTTCCTACAGAAAACCTTTAAAAAAAAAAATCATAAGTATTTGAAAAGTGTGTTACCAAGGCTCTTAAACCTGTGATTGAAACATAATTAGGGCAAGCAACCTACGCACTGCAGCCCACACCGGACTTCATCAAAGACCAGAGAGCAGTGACTCAGTAACAACCCTGAGAAGAGCTTCTTTGAAAGTGTCTCTGCAAACTTAAAAAAAGTGTTTCCTTACTGCCTCCTGCAGCGAGCACAGGCAGAGACGGTGCAGAAGGAGAGCCGCCTGGAAGGACGTGTGGAGTTCATACAGAAGCTGTGGACAGTGAAGAAGCTCCGCCTGGCACTTGTTGATCCGTTGTGAGGACGTTCACAGTAACTCTGTGTTCCAGTTTCATGCTGAACCGGTTTCAGTCTGAATATTTACAAAATTAACAAATGTTTCACACCACAAAAACTGGACAAAATTGAAAACTGGAACAGAGCTTAATTTAATACTGTGAGCAGCTGATGAGGAGCAGAGCTTTAGAGTCGTGAGTACTCTGCACTTTGGTGTGGGTGGTGGAGCTGCCCAGCCACATTTGAGTTTAACATTTGAAAATTAATTTCGACAGCTTCTCATTGACAGGTGGCCGCTGTACCTCTACTGTTATTCATTCAGGACCACCGTGGTGAAAAGAGCTGTGCAATAATCGTCTGCAGTAACTTATATTTGGCTGATGGAGAGCAGCACAGAACAGACAGACGCAGCATGAAAAGGACGGTCTGAGGTGGAGGTGGTTTGTAAAGCAACGTGCAGATGTGCAACTGTAGGCGGACTAAAGTGGCTTTAAAAGCATGCCATACTTTAGACTGGCCATAGAAGGGTGTCTGTGCTTTGAGGGATCAGCTGATGTGAGTTGGGATTAAGATCAGCTGATCTGCTGGGATGGTGACTGAATGTGACTAACACTCTGCTCCATCTTTGAGAAACGAGTATAAGGAAGCAGGCTAACACATTTCCAAACATTCACATAATGTGGACCTGAAAACATCTGGGAGTGCCTCTTTAACAGCTTCCAAATTAAAACAATAAAACTCTAATAAACTCCATTTAAAAACAAACAGTCCCTGCCAGACAGATGGTCGCCGCTTTGATGTATGAGTCGAATTCAATTTCCCAATTACACACACACACACACACACACACACACACACACAGGGATGTCAGCTACTGTCTTTGCCATCAGGCAGCGGGATTAAAGAGTGAATTTAAAAGCTCAATAAGTGATCCATGTTAATTATTCGGACTCTGATTATCTAGTGCTGTGTGTGTGTGTGTGTGTGTGTGTGTGTGTGTGTGTGTGTGTGTGTGTGTGTGTGTGTGTGTGTGTGTGTGTGTGCGCGCCCAGTGAACGTCTTTGTTGCAGATGTTTTCCATATTTGTATCTCCGTGCATGTTCATGGGTTGTAATAATTATATTGCGGGACCACAAAACTGTTTAGCCAGCATCATCTTTAAAGACAATCTTTAAATGTTTAAGGTTAGTCTATGGTTAATGGTGACGATGTGGCTGTGTCTTTAGAAATTACATTCAAGTCACTTAAATGTCATGTGAAATAATGGGAAAATGTCTGTCTGTGTTCCTGTTGTTCTCTAACAAGCAGCCAGCTGCTTGTCCCGGTCTTTCACAACAGTCTCCCAGCAGCTAATGAGACACTCCCAGCAACACCTGCAGGCGCTCGCAGCATGAGATCGATATCACACACACACCCATGCATGCAATCAGACATATGCACATGTACCTGAACACTGACACCCACACTACATATAAACGTGTTCTTTTTAAAGAAAAGAACATTTCAAATGTTTCACAGCTCCTCACACTTTATTTTGGCCATTCTTTGCTTAGATGACTCAACGGCTTTCTGCTCCTCTCATTTGTTTTGAATGGATACAATGAACTCATTCTGCATCATCTAAATATAAAACAGAAAAGTTTGCAATGACTCATATTCAGAACACTGGTGTTGGTGAATTTCACATAATTAAACATTACAAAATCCTTTATGGTGAGAAGCAATTAAAACAGCACAGGGTTTAGCATAAATGCTATATTTGCCAGGTACTAATACAAAGGTTTAACGGTGGGGTGATAAAAAATAAAGCATGTTCCACAGTTGACGAGCCCGTAATCACAAAGGCGACTGCAGGTGCCAGATCAGCAGAAATAAACATGACATTTGAAGCAAAGAAGAATTACCGCTGCTGCATAAAGCACTTCAATACTCTCTGCTACATGAAACGCAGCTGAGAACAAGACTTGATTTTCTTTTTTTTTTCTTTCTTTTTTTTTCTTTTTTTTTAAAATGACATCAGAAACAGCAGTATGCGACATTACGTGATGGCAGAGCTTCAGTTCATCCTTTGTCTTTTTTTTTTTTTTTTTTTTTTTAATAAATAGGACAGGGGGAATGAATGAGAGAAAGAGGGGGAGAGAAAGAAAGAAAACCAAAGGGGAGAAGAGATGGTGAGAAGGGGGGGGGGGAAGAGAGAGAAAAAAAAAAAAAAGAACTCCTGGGTCACCTGTATGGAGAAAAAAAAAAAAAAACAAACAAAAAAAACAAACAGAGGAGACAGCAAACAACAAAGAGCAACATAATAATAGAGAAAACAAAGCACCATCACAATAAACTAGCTAGTCATAGATATCAATATTTACTAAATAGTAAACGATATTGTGCAGCACGCAAGATAGACAGCGCACAGTGTGCTTTGAGGCAGCAGCCAAGAAAGCTTTAGTCCGCGTCTGTGAATACCCATGTGTGCATACCTGTGTGGATCAGCATGCTTGCATTCCAAAGGTTTCTCCATGTAATGATCTGCTAGGGAGTGTGGGGGGGCCACAGCCCCGTCCTCCAGGGTGTGAAGCGGGTATGGAGGAGATCAAAACTCCAGACATCCAGAGGCCCCCAGAACACAAGAGACCATGGAAGACCAACAGAGGGGCAGCCGCGCCACTGTTCCAGTAAGAGCTGAGGAGAGTCCCAGATGAGGGCTCGCCCAGCAGCCGCGGAGCAGAAGTCAGGGGAGTTGCAGTGACGCGCCCGTGAGCTCCGCCGGTCCCCAGCTGCGCCTGAGTGACCGAGCCCCAGGCCGAAAGGCCGGGGGCACCCCACCTCCAAAGGGGCCCGAGCGAGCCCCAGGCCCCAGGCCCCGACAAGCGGCCGCCAAGGAGTGAGCCGGTGTGTACCCGGACGCCCACCCCCAGACACAAGACTTGATTTTCGAGAGCATCCTCGAGCTGAAGAATATGTATCAGACAAATGAAATTATTTACTTTTCAAAGCTGGACTGAAATTTAAAAAAAAAGAGCTGTAATCAGACTTGAAATGACATCACTCGTATCTGTTTCAGAGAAAAGATGCAGAATTCTTTCTCCAGAGCAAAGGTGTTACAGATGGTCTGCTGCTGATGAAGCACAGCTGTGCAAGCCAACCAACTTGGCTGCAGTCAGTGAGTAGAGAATCAGAATAAATGGGGTGATAAAATTACCAGATAGGCTTTTACCGCAGAGTGAATGAAGCGATGGATGTGTGGATGGACAGTCACTGCAGAATAAGCGAAGAAGAAGAAGAAAAAGAATCTGTAACCATCAGACCATACAGGTCTGAGTCAGCAGGTAGTCTTATCTCACGTCCCCACACCTCTGGTTCTAAAATAACCTACCATCTCTGCACCTCTCCTCCTGTTGACAGCTGCAGTTAAATCCTTAAGTTTAAGCGATCTCATTTTCATTGTATTCCCCTTCACTAAATAAACCTCCCTTATCTCAGAGACAGCAAAATTAAGCCATGAACCCTCCTCGTGCTCCACAGCAGCCTGCTGGCTCTGATGCAGAGCAAATATAGTTGACAGTACAGTTTCTTTTCAGCCGGGCCCCGAGAACATGATCCAAATCTGCACTTAGAGCTGAATAAGAGAGTGCAGTGCAGACCGGCAAGTAAGTGATGAATGGATGAAGACAGAGTGACAGCTAGGTTGGGAAGAATCAATTAACCTGGATTGGAAGATCCTTGTGGTAAGTAGACAAGTCAATGAAAAAAGGGTTTGTGATGGTCTTTGAATTTCATTAAGAACACTTTCAATCCGAGGGAGAATTAACCGTTTCAGCAATCAGTCCAGAACAGCTGCAGGCTACAAATGGTTTTATCTAACATTTGAAAAACTCTGTGATTCCTGTGAAATGAATACATAAACAGCACAAATATTCAACTTAATCTGGCGTTTGTGAAGGACAGCAAAGACGTTTAAAGGTCTCTGCCAACTAATTTAGAGCAACTACAAAATCATGACTGAGTCTGTTTTCTGCTTCGCTTAATCACTGCAACTGCGTCTACTCAACCACAACATTTTAAAATGTAAAAAGCTTTATTTAAATATCAATTCTACTCAAAATCCCGTCACATCTATAAATACTAAGCCTTCAAATATCACACCTGTATGGGCTGAGGCGACGTGGTGATAGAAAGACCAGCACTTGGATTGAGACTACCGGTAAATAAAAGCCCCGTGAGTCTGCAAGATATCTGAGGCCATGCTTTCACTATCACTATGAAAAAAGGTGTCTTAGTAGGTTAGATTATAACCATGTGTATGAAACAAACTACAAGAACTATTTTACCCATTTTTAAATGCAAATAGATGTAATTTCATAATAGCAAGTTAGAATTACAATACGTAGCAGGATAACACAGAAGTCAGTAGGGCTGTGCGATATGACGCAATATATTGGATAACAGAATGAAAACATCTATCGTTTCAAATTATACACTTTTGTTTGTTTCGTGGTGTCGCAAAACTGTTATTTCATCGGGACACAGAGATTACCAGCATGGCCAGTCAAGATGAGGCAGAACCAGCTAGCTCCAAACAGAAGGACCAGTCAAAACAAATCGAGAACCTTATCCCTAAATAAGGGGCAACCTCTGCAGCATGGAAATGGTTTGGTTATGGAAAATGCAAATTATGGTGCAAACTGGTCCCCATCTCAGAATCAAACACCGCAAACATCTTCTACCACCTACGCAAGAATCACGTGAAAGAGTATGGAGAGAGTTCAAGGATGAGAAGCAACAAAGAGCCATCAGGTGCTCAAAATAAACCTTAGACTCAAACGTTAGAACAGGCTTTTCCCCGCAGCACGCCGTGTAATAAACACTCACAAAGAAAATAGCGGCCATTACAAACTTATATCTAAAAATATATAGTTTCATGCATCGGCTCCACACGACGCCCAGCTGAAAACACTTCACACAAGTCGAGCTGCCCAAGATTCACAGAATTCCCTGAAAATGCACCGTTTTGTGATATACATCGTTATCAGGATGAGAAATGCCTGATATCGGGCGAGATTTTGGTCATATCACCCTAGAAATCAGGCAGAGACACTGATGTACACTGATGTGTACAGTAGATAATCACTGAATAAGTTGCACATATGACAGCAACACTGACACAGACTGACTATCATAGTAGCGAAAAGTTGATTCCCTATGTTGGCCCTGTGATGCACTGGGTATCAAGGTTTTACCCACCTCTCACCCTGGGACAGCTGTGATAGGCGAAACCTTCCCTCTGCACTTCTAACAGAGTGTGAGTAGCTCCCCTGTGTTCAGTTATATAAACAGTTTCATTAACTGGTAAATATGAAAATCAACATTTTCACACAAAGATTGCCACATATTTAAAGTGGATTAGGGATTCATTAAAAATAGATTTATTTACAATTTCTGTGCAGAAGCTATGCTTTAAAATGGGTGTTTGCTTTTCTACATTGTAGGGTCTGACATGCAAATGAGAGTTATTATTAATGTAATTCCAGCTGTTACATAATGCAAAAACACCCACTGAGCAAATGCATAGAGAGAGGCAGAAGAAGGCCTACAGGCGCTACGTAGTGAAAACAGCCAAAATTGATGGGCAAAAATTGCACGCACACACACACACACACACACACACACACACACACACACACACACACACACACACACACACACACACACACACACACACCGATGAGACCTTTTAGAACAGCACAATGATTCGCTCGAGCTCAGCACAGTCTCACAGGGAGAATCTAGCTCACACAGACACAAACACAGCCGTTATTAATTTAATGAGACGCTATAACACGAGCCAGAGGTTTCCTCCATTCTAGGAAAGAAGGAACAAGTGATGAACCGTTAGTAAATCAGGCTAATGACGGGATTAACACCAACAGATTTAACAATAAGCTCTTGGCTGTACGAGGCATCTGCTTTTTGGCTTTTAGACCAAAACTTCAGGATTGCAAATGCAGAAAATATTTAAAGCGCTGCTAGGAACAAGTGACAGAAGAGCCAATAACACTGCATAGGAGACGAGGAGAGTCTCTTTTGATCTCCTGCTTAGAAAACTCCTTTAGCACAATGCCAACAAGGACTTTGGGTGTCTGAATTGAACAAGCGGAGCTCTTTTGAGGCCACTGATGAGGTGGCTGAATGAAATTTAATTGCTAAATACAACAAGGTCATTACCAAAATAACGCACATTTTTCTTTGAAACAGATTTTAAAAAAGCTGGAGTAACTGCACATCAATATGGCATTGAATAAACCAACACTGTGATACGATTTCTTCCATTTGTATTTGTCACAAAAGAAAAACATTCAGCAGCAGTCTACACAGAAATGCCCAGAGCTCTCTCTCCCCAGCCACGGATATTCAACTCTTCCTAGGGGAAGAGTTACTGAAAGACATAATCTCTCCAGTGTCCCGGGTTTGCCCTGCCGTCTCCTCCTGATTAGACATGCCTGAAACATCTCACCCGGGAGGAAAGCTGGAGGCAACGCAGAAAGATGCTCAGACGGACTCACATCACTGCAGGGTAGCAGCAGCTCTGCTTCTCCCGAATGACTGAGTGATTCACCCTCTAAGGCTGAGCCCAAACACCCTTTAGAGGAAACTCATCCTGCCGCTCGTATCCATTATCACGTCTTGATGGATGCTCAATCATCCAGCTAAGTAAATCTCCAAAAGTTGATTCCGTTCATCTGGACGTAGCGTTTTCAGTAGGACAAACGTTTGGTCACTCGTCCAGGTGACTTCTTCAGTCTCAGCTGACTGCAGGTTTCCCCAATCCTATAAACAGTACATTTGCATAATGACTGAAACCAGCCCACTGAAGGAACAATGGGCTGGGAGGTCAGTTCCTTAATCTGTTATCACACTAGTTTGTGGCCAAAGATGAAGGTAGAAATCTAAATCCATATTTTCCAACAGGCTCAGCACTCGCGTCACTAAAATAGACTGGTACAAAGTCTGTATCACTTCAGATTCTGCACAACTCTGCTTGTCAATTTTAAACAAGCACCCGAAGTATTGCACTCACAAGCTCACTCGACAGTTCACTATAAAGCCTTTTTTGGCAGCCGCTGATTGGACAGCTACTGTAAGGTCTTCACCTGTGATCCACATCGTGCTGATGGGCCTCTCTGACAGTTGGTGGGTGGTCATGTCGTTTTTCATTTTATGGATCAATCCTCTGTCCAAGGTTTGGCTCCAAAACAGGACCACACCGACCTGAGTCCCAGTCCTGTGTGAAGTAACTGGAGGAGAGTGTTCCCAGTTTTCCTGCTCGTAGTTTTAAATGGGTGACTTTCCCCTGGGAGACAATAACCCCGCCAACATAAGGAAGCAGTTTTGGTTTATACATGTAGATAGACTTAGTTATATTATGGTAGCAAATCATCACAAACATTTTTTTTTCTCAACGTAAGAAAAATTTATTGTAAAATAAAAAATATATGCTTTCAGAGGTATAGTGCTTTATGCCTCTAAACCCACGTATGCAGAATCTGTGAGGTCACGCAAATCAGAAGCATTCTAGTGCCACATAAAAAAACAAAGCTTCTCTCACACACACACACACACACACACACACACACACACACACACACACACACACACACTTGTTTGAACCCTCTGTCTATAAATTATGGATGTCTCAGTAGAAACCTGCACAGGCTGGCAGTTTCGAGTTAAGAGGGACCCTGATGAGCACAGAAGCAGAAACGACATCGGCAGGGTGAGCAGACAGGCTTTGAATATGGTTTTACTGATTTCAAACAATTCCAAGCTCCTGGATAAAATGCCCCTTACTTTTTTTCATTACAATTTGTTTTATTTATGACAAAACGTATTACACAAACGTATTTCTCAGAATTTGCTCAGGCAAAAGCTCAGACTGGAGACTTGAGGATGCTCTGAATGCTCCGTATCTCAGGTACACGGCACCGTGACACAGTTGGTCAAACCTTCAGTGTAAGAGGGGCAGGAGGAGTTGGATTAAAGGGGGACTGAACACTAAACTGGCTTGTTCCATACAGAAGATGAACTGATGAGCTGCACAGTGGTGTCATACTCAAACTATTACTTTAAACTGTTTGGTGTCCATCAGGTAGTTTACTTGTTCTCCATTACATCTCAGCTTCTGCTTCAGCATTAAACGATGCATTAAACGGGGAGATCGTGGCTCAAGAGTTGGGCGTTCGTCTTATAATCGGAAGGTTTGGAGTCCTTAGGACCAAGTAAAGCGCTATACAAATACAGACCAAACCTTCCGGCGCCTGCACCCTTTAATCCCTGTGCTCACTTAATTTTAATAAAGGGTAGCTGCATTACTAGAGCTACTCCCAAAGAGAAGTGGGTTTCACTGTTGGCCCACTGCAGTGGTTATTGAGCATATTAATGAGAACATTGTCTGTGTGTCAAAGAAACACACTTAATCTGAAAAGAACTTAATTAATTCCTGTCTTATGTAAAAACACAAGCCTCGGCATTCACTGCATGCGTGATGCTGTTTCATCATGTTTGACCTAATTTACAAACTGTCACTGCTTTAAATGCCAGAGCTATTTAAGGCTGGCATTATTTTTAATCATATTTTAGTTGTTACAAGTCACTGCCCCAGAGTGGCTTGAATCACATCATTAAAATCAGCATCCTAACTGCTATCACAAGGCAGTACTGCAGATCTAACTGAACACGAGCCTGACAGAGGGATGATACCAGAGCAATGTGGATGCATCACAGTGATGTGGAAATTCTTGTTAACACCAAGAAGGAAAATTAAGAATTTTGGTTTATTTTTTCTGTTTCTTGGGGTTCTTCCTAAAAAACCCATTCTCATCCCAGATCTTCAAATCTTGCTGGTCTATTAGATTGAACAGAGATACCCAGTGGATGTACTCTGGTGTCACACCCTGAGACAGATCTGGACTGGGACAAAAAGAATAAATGACATTAAATTAAAAAAATTTAAATCGCCCCTGGCATTTTTTTAGCCAGACAGTCAAAACACTTTCTCTAGACTGAGTGTTTCCTGACTATTTTCATACACAGACCTGCAGACTGGAGGAGCCAGGGATCGAACCACGAACCTTCCGATCAGTTGGTAACCTGCTCTACCTCCTGAGCTACAACCACCTACTGGCAAAGATGAGTAAACCGTCACTAGGTTTTTGCATTTGAAACGTTGGCTGTAGTATTGCAGTATTGCAACATGGCATTTGGGTCTTCTGACTGAAACAGGAAAATAGGAAGATAAATAGTGCCATCATTACCAGACCTGGCCTACATCTAGTTGGCATACAGCCTGCCAATGACACCAGTCAGTCAGAATTGCCAGTTTGATGCCGGATCCAGGGAAGACCTGTTTTCTATGGGCCTGGGCCACATACACCAAACCACAATCGGGCCAGATGCGGCATACCATGGCATAAACAGTGGCGTCATTACCAGACCTGGCCGATATCTGGATGACATATTTCTTATCATGCCAGAAGTGAACCAGCAGTGCTGGCTTGGTACCAGATCCGGGCCAGACCTGTTTGCTATGTAGGAAATAACAAGCAAAATTCAGTTAGATGCAGGTCACACCAGCAGTTGAACCCTTACGTCTTTGCACATGTTGAAAAATGAGTGTTTCAGTGGGATACCAAGAGCTCCCAGACAAGCATCTATTTGTCTCACTGTTTCCACAACCTGGAATAGAAGTGGCACTAAAGTGTGTTTGTGAGCTTGAAAACAGCAAGAAACACAACTACAAGCAGGCTGGTCCTGGTCCGCTGGATGATGTGCCAAAAATTCACAACAGTTTCATTAAATTCTGCAACCAAAGGTTTTAACTGGCAACTAGACCCACTGTGGCACTGTGTGACTAAATAAGTAGGTACTTGCTGTCAGAAGGGGCATCTGGTGTATAACATCTACCAAACCCAACATGTGGAGCTTGTACATAAACAAACTTACTGCAGGAAAGAAAATCGATTATTAATTTAAACAGACAAAAGAAAAAGTAATGATCTTAGGAAGGTTTAAAATGTTAAAAATTCTCACTTGAGGATTTTTCTTAACCGAGTAGCTTAAATTGTGCAGTTCTACAGGACAGCTTCCAACTGAGAATTCAGAGTGACAGCACTAAGAAAAGAACAGAGCATTGTGCCCACCATGCTGCTTCCTGGGTGAATAAAAAAAGTAAATAAAGTTAAAAATAACGGCTTCAATGAGCTCTGCTTCAGTCCCTGCTCCCCCGGCTGTCAATCACAGAGGTGAAGCTGAAACTGCGGTGAGAGGAGCTGAAGCACTCTGGCGAGTTCCTCCATCACACTTCGTCTCACCTCATCCACATCTTGTTAAAGTTCCTCTCTCACTTTGCCTAACTTTTTACACTTTGCTTCACTTGATATTCCTTGTACAACGAGCACACAAATCTCACTTCATACACTTACAGTTTTTGCAGAGGGCACAGCTGGGATTTAGAAGAACTGAAAGCTCTGAAACAAAAGGACAAGAAGTCACTTTACTCCTTTGCTCTCTGCGTGTCACTTTATCAAACTGACTTTTTGTCCTTTTCTTTTAAAGCTTACAGTTATATCAAACCCCAGCTCGGTTTTTGGCAAAGTGTCTGCAAAATCTGTGTGCAAGTTTGTGTGTGCTGCTTTCACTGGTGAATGTGGAGCTTCAGCTCTGTCCCAGAATAACTTAATGCAGCTTTAAACCTTCCAAGGTCAAAAGAGATATCGCTTAATTATAACTGTTTATACCAACAAGACAACTACTTTTCAAATGATAGAAGAGCTTTTTTCTAACATCATGCTTAATATTTATTGTATCAATTTAGAAAAAGTAAAACTGAAATCTGTTGTCTTGCAACTTTGAAGAACAACGTTCTCCATCACAAATATTATTTTTTCTTGTGAGCTTGCAGACAAGTTTATTTTAGGCATACACTGCTGTCTCACTGAGTCAGGTTTAATAAAGGTTAACTGGCCAACAGTGTTAATTACAGACTAAAACAAGATTATAACGAAATAAAAACTAATGCACAAGGTCAAAAACTGTGATGAAATGTATCAACACTTTTGTTAACGAATAAAAAATAAGATGAATATATTCTGAAGAGACTACTATACTACAGCTAGTTATGGTCTACATAATGTTATGATATTTAGTCAACTAAAACTATAACCACGAACATGGATTTGTAAATCATGACTAAAAATAAATTCAAACTTGCTGTCACACTGAGCACTGCTGGCCAAGATACGACTTCATCAAAACTACAACTACAAACTGATTACTCTGCAGTCCTAAATCATGTGGAACTCGATCTCCCAATGTGTCATTTAATCCTATCCTGTTATGCACATGTACCTGCAGGCAGCGATCTTCAGTGCACCAGCTTCAGCTGCATTTGTCATCAACAGAAATGGAAAATAGTCTCATTTCAGAGAACTTTGTGTTTTGAACTTTACTTGACTTTTTTCACCTGCCAGCACCTTTTATGTGCTTCTTACTTTCACTCGCCGTAGTTTAACTTCTGCAGCACCAAAGGACACCTTGTGCATAAATGTGGCCAGCTTTAATCCTGGAGCATTAATTAACACCTCATGAATGATAACTGTCTGTAATATGATAATTACTGACAGTCATAAAGCCACAGAGGGACCAGAAAATTGAGCCGAATAGTTTTTGTTTTTGCGCACTATTAAAGTGAAAAAAATGTAATTTCCTTCGGCATATTTCTGTCTACTTGATGGAGGTAGCTGCTGCTACAGGCTCTTAAATGAAGTTTCCCAGGTTCCCTTTGACAGCCTTGGAGTTTCTTTCTTATCTCAATTTTTCTTTTACACACAATGTCAATTTTTTGGAAATGTCTTTGTGTTAAATGGAAGATGTCAGAGTGAGCCATAGTGTCAAATACACACACAATAAAACCTTCTTTTGAGGTTCTTATTATTTGGATCAATTCTGAGATATCATGGAGTCATGTTTTCCTGTTTCTTGCTCCTGAAAATAAAAATAAAGTCTGGGGACTGTCATGAGGCTCAAAGCTTGAGAGTGAGAACATTTATTTACTTTCCGACTCTCATTTTCAGGCAGGAACTGGGTCTAGGCTGAGGTGAAGGTTGGGGTGAGGTCATGACCTTTTACAGAGGCACTCGTTTGTTGGGTATTTTTAACATTTAAACAGCTGGGGATATTATCTAATCAAAATACATTTTTTAAATGTACCAGTGTGGGAGTTTTCGTGGCTCTGTGGAAGCAAGCTTCCAAGATGAAACGCACATGCTGAGAGAGGGAGATAGAGAGAGAGTGCCATTCAGTGTCAGGCTGCGGCGCTCTAAAACAAAGCCTTTAGAGCTGTGTGTGATGGGCTGAAAGGAAGCGAGGGATGATGGGATGACCAAGTGACAGAGAAAACAAGTGAGAGACTGAGAGGGCCGGAGGGGGCAGACAGGGATGTGAAAGAGAGCTGCTGCGTAACGAGAGGGGAACACACACACACAGGCAGCGCTATCGCACATATACACAAGAACTGCTGGTCTGTGTGGCATTTGGGAACAACTGCGTAAGAAACTAAACAAAAGAAAAACAATGACGAGTCTTTTTTTCCCCCTAACAAACTTTTTTTTTGCTGGTTTTTCTCTATTTTTCTTTGTTTCTGTCAGTACACAGTCAAAAAGTAGCCTCCTCAGAGTAGAGTGCTGGCACTTTCCAGAGTACTGAAGCAGAAGACATACTGCTTCAAGCACTTTAACCTAAATTACATCAATATTTATTGGATGTGTACACCTTTTTCCTTTAAACAGCACCAAGTCTTTTGGAGCTTTTCCAGGGAGGACTTTTCCGAGATCTTAGCATATTCAGAGCAGTTTCAGATCCTGTTAATTCAACTGTGCAGAATTTGTTTGCAATTCAGCTCGGGGTGCAGCATGAAACACTCACAGGATAGTCCTCGGTGTGTGAATGGAGCTAAAATAATTCTAGCAGCTTCTCAACAAGACAAACCCTCACATTTACTAAGGCGCTGTGCATATGCAAGCTGAATTTTGGCGTAAAAACAAGTACAGGCAGTGTTTAGAAAAGGAGCACAGTAACAAGACTGGGAGCTCTGGATTTTTGCACCTTACCCTATAGCATGTCTATTTCTGAGAGCTTCTTTCTCAGGGTATAAAATGTAGGATGGAGAAAATTACAATCAAGCACACAAACTGATTTACTGGCATTTGCAAGGCCGATATTTAACACACACACAAAATGGGAATAAATTATACTTTTGGCTTGATATTGAAATGAACTGGCTGTGTTTAGAAAACAGCTCAACTTTTGGAATTCGCCCATAAAACTAGGCGTTATTTGGGATTTCCCCTCACTGGCACCAGTTTACAAACAATAACTAGACATCAGAAGCAAAGTTGAACCACAACAACAAGCAGCTATAAAGCTATAAAAGTGTTTTCTGGCATTTTCAACTCCTCACTGCAGGCATGCCATGTGCCTGCCTGCTTCAAGTCCTCCACCATAATCCCTGTCCCCAAGAAACCTAGGATCACTGGACTAAATGACTACAGACCCGTGGCTCTGACATCTGTGGTCATGAAGTCTTTTGAGCACCTAGTTCTCTCCCATCTCAGGACCCTCACGGCTCCCCTCCTGGAACCCCTGCAGTTTGCATATAGAGCCAACAGGTCTGTAGACGACGCCATCAACATGGCCCTACACTTCATCCTGCAGCATCTGGACTCCCCAGGAACCTACGCCAGGATCCTGTTTGTGGACTTCAGCTCTGCCTTCAACACCATCCTTCCAGACCATCTCCGAGACAAGCTTTCCCAGATGTGCCTGATCCCATCTGCCGGTGGATCACTGACTTCCTGACGGACAGGAAGCAGCATGTGAGGCTGGGAAAGAATGTCTCGGACTCCCGGACCATCAGCACCGGCTCCCCTCAGGGCTGTGTTCTTTCTCCTCTGCTCTTCTCCCTGTACACCAACTGCTGCACCTCCACCCACCAGTCTGTCAAGCTAATCAAGTTTGCAGATGACACCACCGTTATTGGACTCATCTCGGACGGGGACGAGTCTGCCTACAGGAGGGAGGTTGAACGTCTGGTGTCCTGGTGCAGCCACAACAACCTGGTGCTGAATGCCCAGAAGACAGTGGAGATTATTGTGGACTTCAGGAAGCACACAGCCCCACTCCCCCCCATCATCCTGTCTGACACCCCCATCACCTCTGTGGACTCATTCTGCTTCCTGGGTACCACCATCACCCAGGACCTGAAGTGGGAGCCCACCATCACCTCCGTCATTAAGAAAGCCCAGCAGAGGATGTACTTCCTGAGGCAGCTGAAGAAATTCAACCTGCCAACACGAACGATGATGCAGTTCTACACTGCAATCATCGAGTCCATCCTCACCTCCTCCATCACCGTGTGGTACGCTGGAGCCACTATCAGGGACAAACAGAGACTGCAGCGTGTTGTGCGCTCTGCTGAGAAGGTGATTGGCTGCAGACTCCCATCTTTGCAGGACCTGTACACCTCCAGGACATTGCGGCGTGCAGCTCGGATCTCAGCTGACCCTTCTCACCCTGGACACAGTCTGTTTGACCTGCTCCCCTCAGGCAGGAGGCTCCGGTCCATTCGCACCAGAACCTCTCGCCATAAGAACAGTTTCTTCCCCTCTGCTGTTGGACACATGAACAATAACCATATGACTGTTCCCGCCACTAACACATGACCCTACGCTGTGTCACTGCATCATTCCATGTTTGGCACTGATCACCACCTGCACTCATGTATATATCATGTATATATCTTTCAACGTAGCACTCTTAATTCTTATTCTCATGTATATATCTCATGTATATCTCATGCACATATCTTTCTACGTAGCACTTTTAATTCTTATCCCTACTTTTATTTTTTTTCATGTCTATTTAAGTGCTATTTATGACACTATGTTTGCACTGAAGCACCGCAGCAGTTTCCTAATGTTGTAAACCTGCTCAACATTTGGCAATAAACCCCTTTCTGATTCTGATTCTCTAAACTCTCTGCTTCATGCTTGAAATCAATATGGTGGATTCTGCAAAGTGTCTTATTGTGCTGCGATGTCCCACTTACACAAAAGGATTTTACTACAATCAGAATTGTGCTAAAACCTGACCCCCCCCCCTCTATAAAAAACATGAACATTTCCAAATAAAAAGAGTTCATCACAGTAAAGTAGGTCCATTCATTCGGGACCATCTCACAGTTGTTTTGTGGATTAAGTCTCGCTGCCTCCCGGCTCCTCATGTAATTGCTGACTGATTCCACAAAGTTGAGATCAGGGATCTTTGAGGATCATACCATCTGTTTCACAAGTCATTCTTGTCACTGATTATGTGCTTGGGTTTTGAAATCTTAAAATATAAAATGCCCCGAGTGTTCCCACAGTACTCAAACCAGCTTTCTTAAGAAGGACGCGACCTCAGCTCACCGCTTTTCCATTAGGGCACTAGCGCTAATTTCAGACTAAATGTCCTCTATGACTGAATTTAATCACCCCGTCTTTTATCGGAGATCGTGCCCTTCAGTATTCCCGACTCCCTTAATCTCACAATCACATAAATTAATCAACAAGAAGCATTTAATAAGCTTAAAAGGAGCGTTTTACCAAACCATCTTGAAATAAAAAAAAAACGCCTGCTCATAGTCGGGGGATTAAATACTGCCGTAGTCCGTTTGTCAGAAGCTGCTGTTCCCTCTGAGCCTAAGGTGTCCTTTGGCATCGGTGCTGTGATGCAGGGATATTGGATGTCAAGTGAAATCACTCCTGCTTGAAAGAGCGATAAGCAACATTTTTCACTCAGTGGTTTTGATGAAAGAGATGGAGAGCTGTTACTGCTGGTTTGTCAAGCAGCGCTTCACCTTTTCTGTCCATCTTTTGCATCTCTGTATCAACAAAAACGAATGACTTATGACCCGATCTTGTAAGAGCGATACCCAAATCTACAGAGGTTATCTGAGATTCAAAAAGGAATTTCTTCTCCTTCTTTGCATGCACCGCTTGACTTCCTTCTCATCCCTCTCCGTCAGTCTTGTCAGTCTCCTCACACATCGCTCGCCTTTTTTCTCTCCAGCTCTGACTGATGAGGTCTAGCTGAAGGCCATTGGACCATGTTCTGTCTGTCAGGCTCTGCACACCTGTCCATCACATCTGCTCCCGCTGAACAAAAAAATGGATTTTAATCACTGCACATCCGGCTACGAGACATCCTGTACTGCTTAGCATTTCACTTAAACCCAAAAATACTAAACTTAAAGATTTTATTAATCAAAGATTTCAACACAGAATCAAAAGAGAAACATCTGGTTATTCCACTTTCGTCACAGTATCTATCAGATTACCTGCTACTAAAAAAAAACCCAGCAGTTTTGACCTACATGTGCTCTGTGTCCCCGGTACTGACCTTTGAAAGGTGGGTGATGATCTGATTCATTTACTGCTGCTGCTGCTTGGTTTTGCTTTAGGTGCTTTGGAAATTTGCTGCTGCCCTTTTACTTTCTGAACAGTTGTGATTTTTGGTTATTAGATTTCTGCAGATTGATAATGTGATGTTAAAACTGTCGTCTGAATGATATTTCAGTGTGTAGCTTCATCATAAATCATATTCATGGCATTTCAAAGGAAGCTCGCGTTTAAACCATGTTAGTTTTAAGTAGGATGGATGGTGTGATCTGCAACACCTCTTTGCACAGCAGGCTGCTGTAATATTATCATGCAGCTTGTGTGTTAAAAATTCATTCAGTACAATAAATCTTTTAGTAAAACGTAGCTGTTTAAAACATCCCAGTAAGCATGACACCATTTCCACAGCTAAAGTTGGTTGCGCTATATTAAAATGTGATTTTTGTAATGTGAAAGTGTTTCCTACCATCGATTTGGCTGCGTTCACAGGAATTGGCTTTTTTAATGATAAGAGTGATGGGAAATTTTTGGGAGCTCTTCTATAAAATTTATGTTTTTTAATAAAACATCATAGTCATCGTTTTTATTGTAACGTTCCACTTTTAATCACTAATCATGTTCTGCAGTGAACCATGGCTAACAGCTAGATTGACATTCACCAGAGAACTCCAGCACTGGTGCTCCTTTCTCATTAAAGATGTGAGCAGGTTGACACTGAGCACATGACAGAGTTTATGCGTTATGCTGCCTGACACACCATCCAGAGTGACTGGTGTGGCAGTGGGTATGGGGAATGTCAAATAAGCTGCACTCTGCTGTCAGCACAGGTCTCACTAAAGGGAGTCAGAAACACTTACATGAGGAGTCTGCTGCAGCGTGCGCTTTCATTTCTTCCTCACATAAAGGAGAAGCTCTGGTTTTGTGGCTGGGTTGATGATCTTCTACAGCCCTGTCCGGTTCTCCTTGTGTGGCATCTCCTCCACACTTTTGAGACTGCTGGGAAGCACAGCAAGCCTTGCACCAGCACATATGGATATGAACATGAACCTGCTAGAAGAGCTGGATTACCTGTGAACCTTGAACAAGCCTCATGCCACAAGGGACATGAAGCAAACCAGAGAAACATCAGTCAGGAGGGGACGTGGAGAGAGCAATAATCTGTGGCCTTCATTATAATGAAGAAGAATGCACTGGACATTTGGATCACATACTCCGACTCAAAAAAAGCTGGATCTTTGGAAATTTAGCAGATCTGTAACCCGAGTTTCCTGCTACGCCATCGCAGCAGCTAGTGAGGGCGCTAACATACCACAGAGGAAGCTAACACAAAAAGTTGATCAGATTTCACACAAAAACACAGTTTTTATATCCGTTTGACAGTTTTTGACTTAACTGCTAAACTGTGGTCAATAAGGTGACACGCCTCGAGCTCGACAACGCTCCGGTCCCTGCTGGCTTCACTCCCCCTCACTCTCTCTCACTCTCATTATGTTCAGTGTAACAGCTGTTGGGAAGCTTTTATTGTGTTATTACAGAGACATAAAGTGCTGTCATCAACATGATTAATATTATTTCGCTTAAATTGTCCCGTGTCAGCTCCACTCCACAGGAGTGTATTACTGAAAGTATTATAAACGACTACAGCTGTGGTTCAGAGAGAGCAGGCTGTCTATTAATTGGACAGTTTGACTCATGAACTGAAAGGTGATGGGCATCAAACTACAAGTATGCTTGAACCACAGACTGCCCCCAGTGTGAATGGATGCCTGTTAAAAAGCACTTAGGGTGCAAAGACTGGTGCAGAACTGGAGAAAAAGAACTTAAGACTGTCAGAAAGACTCTGTTGGTTCTGTTTTGCTGAAAACAAAGACAGTAGATGCATAAGAACCCCACCCATACCTATCATGAGATGTCATATCTCAGATCTCATATTTCATACGAACAGATTTTTGTAAAAATGAACTGAAACTGAGAAGATGTATATGAATGAGCCACAGTGTGCTTGGGAACTCCTCTAGTGGAAGACATGGACATGTTCCAGTACGGCTTTTAATGCTTCCTTGTGGAAGTTCCTCCGTTGTTAAGTGATAATGTCTCTCCCTGTGTCCTCACACACCAGCTGACCCTGTGAAACAGAGCTGTCAGTCTCCAGCTCCTCACCGTGGCTTCAGGACTGCAAGGACACAACAGCACTTTGAGTCTCCTGTAATCAGTGGTCCTATGCTGCTCGCCTTCTCATGCACTCATTTTACTCTCCCATGTTTTTTCATTTTCTCCCTTTCCTCCCACCACCGAACCACCCAGACCATTTTCATTTCAGGGACTGACGTAAAGCTGCTCTCACCTGCCTGCATCTTCATTTATTGTCCTTGAACGGTCCACCTACTCTTTATATGTTGTGGCAACCATGAAGCCCATTTAAACTTGGCAAAACATCCTTGAAGGCCAGCTTCAAAAAAGAGATTCTCTTTATAATCCAAGAACAGCTAATGTTTTGGAGATAAATGCTTTCAGCCAGAGGCAAAAGATCAAACTTGTAGCAACTGTAAGACTAGATATAAACACAATAACAATCTGGTGATGTTTAGTATAATCCTGCTGTGGAGGTGTAATTAAAACTTTCACTACTATGACTATAGTGAATAAAACCAGCCATCCATTTTCAGTCAAACAGTCTAAGCAGATGTGACGACTTCATCCAGCTCCTCAAGGAGAAAACCAAGATGTTCAAAAGACATCATATTATTTAAGACAACATCTCTCAATTTAATAGAAATTGTAATTACTTATCAAAGTAATGACTCTTCCATGACCTCTACACACTCTACCTTGGAGCCATGCTCGTTTCCAGCTCTGTGATTTCATGCTTTGTTTTTACTAGAGTAGCTTTGCCTGAAAGTTCAAAGTAATCCTTGTGAATCTTATACTGGGCTTTGGTACAGCCCTCAGCTCTTCCTCTGTTTGAAACAACTCATTTTACTTCAATTCTAAGGGTCCTGGCATATCCGCTGACTCAGGGGGGTAGGTTGTACATGTGTCAATATGTGCTTACTCCAATGTAAATTATATTAAAGCATAAAAGCATGCCTTTAAATAATAATGTCAATCACGCTGGACTTACACAGAGAAAATACTCCTGAGACGCTGTAACCAGCAAATGTTCAGCATTCCTGATCATCTTCCCACCTTCTGTTCAGAACTGATCTACAAAGAAACAGACTCGCAGCAGTGTTCGCTGAAAGTTGACTCTGCTGTAGATGTGACTGTGATGCTAAAAGAGCAGAACAAAAAAAGAGTTATCAGGCCGAGCAGCCAGACACTGGTGCATGCAGGCAGCCAGACAAGAGGGGCAAACCCTGAACACAATGCTACCAGCAGAACAAAAACAATCGCTCCTGCTGACACACAGGGGGAGAAACCCACAGAGCCAGCGTGCGCCGGCGTAAGAGAAGCATCTGATGAACTTATGTGGGTGCCATGTTTACGTTATTAACCACATCACCCTGCCGGGATGATGGAGAAAGAGAGTCACGAAGAACAGTTTCATACCAACTCAGAAATGTGTGTAATTTGTGCGAGTGTGTTTGGATGCTGCGAGTTGAGCTGTGTGCTAAAACAGCAGTATCCAAAGCCACGTTCCAGTTATCCTGCTGTAACAATAGCAGCGGCCCTGACGGCCACCACGACTCACCCCGGCTCTGACTCAGTGTAAAATAAAAAGAAGCTCACCGCCGAGGGCGAAACACGGAAGAGGAAAAACGTCCAAGAGCTAATAAAATTAGTCTGTCACGTCATTCTCGCTCTCTCTCTCTCAACCAGCTTATTTAGGATTTGGATAATTCTTGATTAATTTCTAACGACACAGAACGCAAAAGCACAACTTCTCCAGAGAAATAATTTTCTAAAAGCTTTTCAGATAAACAGAAATGAAGCAGCAGAAAATGAGTTAAACACACCCCGTGGAAATATTCACTGCAAACAAACACAGATCAACTTTTCACACCAAGACACTTGGACTCCCTCAGGATAGGTTTTCAATTTCATTTTCTTGCTTTCAGAACTTGGACAAAACCTATGAGTGTCTTCAGTTTCTCTTACTGGAGCATTTCCATCTGTTTCAACACATTAGTAGGAGATTTGGCCTGAATGACTGACTTTATTTAATCATCAGTTTAAAAAGAAAAAGAATCCATGCAAGCATTTTAAAATTTACATGTGTTTGTGTCTGCAAACAGATACTTATAACATGTTTGGACATACATCTACAGCTCCACTTCCCTAATATTTTATCATTGATATGAACATCTGTACGAACAGAACGCAGTCTGTCTTCTTCAAGATCCGAGTGTTGTTAAAGGAGCTGGGTTTTTTCCTAACAAGCCAAACTAACTGTACCACATTTTAACAGGATCAACAGTGAGCTCGGAGTTGCATAATTCGAGCCAGTTTGTGGTGTTCCATAACAAAATGTTTGCTGGAGCAGGAAACTCTGGGATGCTGCTTTGCACTTGATATTAATCTGACATACGACAAGCAGAGTGACTCACAAATATTATTGTTGCAGAGGCTTGCAGATTTGTGCAGTCGTCATCAGATCAGAAATGATGTCATTCACTCACATCTACTATTACTGCAGAATGAGAAATTACTCTAACAGGAAGAAAGTGCTGCGCAAAGCCTTCCTTGGATAAAAAGTGCTAAAACAAGCATGAATGCATCATCACCATCACAGCTGGCAAATTAAAGAGCCTGATGTGTCACATGACTGTACTCTGCATGACAGTGTGAATGTTTATATCTTATGTAACACACTTATAGTCATGATTACAAAAGGACTGTACTTATGGCCATATGGCTACAAACTGAAGCAAGCACACACGCATCAGATGATGGAGGATTACATGGGATTACCGAATGCACACAACTGACATGAAACAGCAGCACAAAACACACAGAAACACAATCAGCACACATGAAAGCTTTACAGCGTTCAATAGAAGCTGCTCACAGAGGTAAGCTTGTTTCTCATAACACAGACCCGGGGGGTCGCATTTAATAATAATAATAATAATAATAATAATAATGGATACTTTATTGATCCCCATGGGGAAATTACTTGTTTTTCTCTGCATTTGACCCATTCACTCAGTGAAGCACTGCTGTGGCTCTGCAGAGACTTGCTTGTCCTGTGGCTGATTCACCCTCCACCATCTTGGACCGTAGCTGGAGCTCTGCACTGAGCTGGAGGGCCGCATGCAACAGAACCAGGAGAAGGTGGTGACTTGGTTCATGTACCATTACAATGAGATTACCGAGCACTAGCTGCAGTCCAAGATGGTGGAATAGGCAGAAAGGCTCTCTGGAAAGGCAGCCGATTATCACTCTGTGTTATATTCTTCACAAAGTCTGATTATCTGTAATTGCAGAGATGCATCGTTTTATTTTAAGAAAGTATAATTATCTAATGTAAGCAGGGTTTTAATTAGAGTCTGGAAAAATGTGCAGCGTGTCCTCTCTACAGCGAGAGAGGACACGCTGCTGTTGTTGTGTAACAGAAAAGTGATGCTAAAACAAAGTCTGGTGGAAAAAATTGTTTTAGCCAGATTCTGATTTCGAAAACTCAATTTGCAGCATCTGCCGGAGCCAATATGTGATTTTTCAGTTAATTAAAAATATAACTGCTGGAGCCAGAGAGGGCAGAATGAAGAAAGCTTCCGACTGTGGAGTATGGATATACTGACAACGCAAATGACGCACATATAAACACACACACATACACTCAGCTGGTTTACGGGTTTAAAGAGGTCATTGACAGGATTTGATGTGGTCACAGTGTATCCACGATGAGTCACAGTGTGTGGATGTGCGGAGGAGGACGGACTTTAAAAAGCAATAACCAGCTGCAGCGTGCGTGCGTTTGTGTGAAGATTCGATGAGATTGTGGTTGAAAAGGACTTCAATCTAATTATAATGATCAGTGCAGAGTAGGAGGAAGATGAGGAAACAGAATATTCCAGCACTAAGGAGCCGATTGTTGGGTTTAATGCAACTACGTGAGCTAATTCTTTTTTGTTTTTAATGGCAGACATCGTTGATCATACTTGATGAATAAAGATTTCTGCTCAAGAAAAGCTATATTTGCAAGTCGTTTAAACAAATCAGATACAAGCCACCAATCAATCTGTGAAAAGGTCCTTTCAATTATGAATACTTTCCATTACTCTTGGTCTCCCATTCAAGCCTGAACGTGCACTCTTGTTATTCTTGCATAAAAATCATGAGCCAGTGCTCAAATGTTGCTTTCTATTGAGTTGCAGTTCTACAAAGTATGATCAAACATTCTCTATTTGTTCTCGTCTTCCCAACATGTCCAGGCAGCTTCCACTGTTACTTCCCAGTCTACTCCATCCACCTGCTCTGTGCCATGTCACCTCAAACTGTCACAGAACAAACATCACTTTCCTTTTTGAACTGGTCCATATTTTACACAAAGGATCTGGCTCGCAAATAATGCTGTCTGATTCATGAATGTCGGAGTCTTTGTCAATGAGCACAACTCGAGGAGACTCGACCTGACTGGTTGTTTGTATTTTGGTTATATCGCTATCGAGCAGGAAGGTTACTGAGTGCAAACGTAACAGTTAATTTGTTACGTTGTGAATTTGCAGGCAGAAACAGATATATGATTTTCAACAATTTATCACAGTTAATTGTTACATTATGAGAAACAGATTGCATCTAATTGGCAGTTTGACCCCTTTCAATCACACACTGATATCAGACTGATAGCAGTCTGACTCCATCTGGCCACTTTATGGTAGGTTGTGTGTGCGAGCGTTGGTGTCCTTGACGATTACATTTTATAGCTAAAAGAAAAAAACTGAAGCAAGCTAATTTTTCCTTAGTGTGAAAATGTGACTTTGAAAAAAGGTGATCAAACAGTATGAAGTATTGTGATAATATCATGGCATGACTGGTGACTCCCGCCCCTAGATATAACACAGAGTTACTGGAAGAAGACATCTAAAAGGGAAATGTAAGGGGGAAAGCAGGAGAACAAATTCATGAAATACGTTTTGACCCAGATGAGATTAGCCGTTATTGCCGCCCTTGGGAAAATGTAGCTTCATGCATGTACAGTTCCATTACAGCCATAGTACCACAAGCAGCTCTCTGAACACTTGATACAAATATGTACTTCAGACACCACACAGAACATAATGCATGAATTCCATAAATAAAAGGGCCTATTGCATCCCGATACTGCATCCCCCCATCGCCTCTCCCACCAGCACACTTACAAACGTCTCCACCACCACAGCAGCATCGTCAAACTCCAGTGAGACAGCAGCATAAGCATGTTTCCCCCACCTATTGCCCAGTCTTGCACATATGCCAAGAATTGCATATTTGCATATTTTATCTTAAAAAAACATTAACATCAAAGCTTAATTCACAAGAAAGATAAAAAAAAGCTGCTTGTACTTCAGACAGCGTAACAGCTCAATACTGAGACCCTGAGAGATTCATGAAAGAAGCAACAAAAAGCTTTTGGATGACCAGTTTCAGTTCAATTTCTCACAAGAAAAACTGTATATATGTACAACTACACGTTACATAGCCAGGAGGGACTACGTGATGAATAATTAATGAAATACAACTTAATGAAAGACAAAGAAGATGGACATCGTTTTTTAACAGAAATTGAGTGAATTTTCTTGAAAAGTGTTCTGATTTTCTATGCTGTTTGTTTTGTTCCTTCTTCTTGAAAGCCTTTGTGTGTCTACGTCATCAAAGGCTCAGTTCTCAGAGTCTCAACTCAAGTCAGGATGTGGATTTGTGACGAAACGGAAAACAATCGAAAAAGATTACGTGAGCACACCCCTGTTACATAAGGACAGCAGCCAACATGACGCCAGCTGGTGCAACAGTTCCTGGGCTTGGACCAATGAGTTTAGGTGGGTGGACCAGTAAGGTAGAGAGGTGTGTGTGCATGTGCGTGTGTGCATGTGCATGTGCGTGCTTGGCGCTGTTGCAGGGTACACTGCTCATCTCAGCAGGCTCAGTTTCTCCCATATGTTAAAAGCGAACACGGCAATCTGTTGAATAGGAACGATGTGTCTGTATGTTTTATCAAATATATTCATTTTGCACATCTATTAATAAAAACAATGACAGGTCAGATCAAATGAATCAGTTGAGCTTCATTCATAACAAATGAAACAAAGTTGCAGAAAAACTCTTTGAATCATCAAACATTCATAACTTGTAGCTTCAAATAGCAACAGCTCGCTCACTGTGAGGTTAATTCAGTTCCTTTTTATTTATAAAGCACCGGTTTGTATCAACAGTTATCCCACAGGTAAAGATCTCACAGCATTGAAGTGAAAACTCCAAAGATCAGACAGACAATCTCCTACCTGGCAACAACTGGGAGGAAGAATTCACTTTTAACAGGAAGAAAATCCCAAAAGAACGAGGCTTGGTTGTAACGAGTGATTATTTGTAACCAGTTCAAGGCCCCCTCGCCATTCTCCTGTGACATCAGGAAGGCATTTTCCCCCTGCTCACTGATATTTTCAATTCAGCAGGTCATCTTCACCATGTCTCCATACCCAAATGCACTGAGCTGCCGACTGGCCGATAGATGTTTCCTATAACAAGCAGCTCGACAGGTGTACCTAATGAAGTGGCTGGTGAGTGTATATTTATAGAAAGAGAGCCGTGAAAATGTTGCCAGTAGAGGTAAAAACAAAAACCTTATTTTGCAGAACTGTCTCATAAGTATTCAACTCTAGCAGCAGAGTTAATGCATGTTCACTCTCATGCTGGCAGAGCGCAAACAAAAAGAACAAAGTCGGAGTCTTCTCCAAAAGAACACCCACAGAGATCCTTTAGAAAAGATCAAATAATATCTGCGGCTTTAAAGTTTTAAAAAGTTTGTTGTTTGTATCCCACAGTTACAGCAAAGAGTGTAAAAATGCATCAGTACATCCAGGGACACGCTGCGAATCACCCGTAATCTTTATGGCACTTCACTGTTGAGCTATATGTTTAATACTTTTAAAACAGTCACTGACACTTCATCATTTAATTAAATCATCTACTTGTTGAAGAGCTTTGAAGTATCAGAATACGACAGCATGAGATATACTCCAGTTTATTAAAACAGGGAAAATAAACCAAGTATCATAAAACATTAGCATCTTAAATCCTGCTTAAACAAACCATATAATTCCTGTTCTAGTTTAAACACTCGTCAAGATTCTTTAGAGTTTGAAGAGATCTCAGATATTCAGTCAGGATGGTAAAAATAAAAATCATTCAATATGAATGACATCTCGTGTTACTATATCTATTTGTCGGATGATTCTGTTCTCACAGAATCATTCTGAACCAAAAGATGTGTAATCTGCACACAACTTGCATACTAGCGCACACTGGCATTTCTCTATGTAAGGAAACATGTGAGAAGCCTGCACTGCTAAAGCAGGAGAGGAAAGTCTAACCCTAAGATCGTGTTTGTCACTCAGGCAGAAAAACTACAGGAAAAAGCAGAAAGCAGATGGAGGACACGGAGCACATGATCAGTCAGTCCAGCACAAGCTAGAAGCAATACAACAACAACATCCAGATTCTCCAAGGTCTGTGAAATAGGCCAAGAAATGAGACTGTAAGTCATGGTGTCCAGTGTCAATGCAATGGTAGAAGTGATAGAAGGATAAAGCCGACACCTTTCATCTTTAGTTTTCATTTGAATCCTGAGCGTTTTGGGATTTGTGGTGTTTTGGAAGTCTGTACGTAATATTAAAAAGGCAATAATAGTTGTAGCAGTGTTCATTTTGAAGACCATTGTGTTTCTCCTCATATTCCAATCACTGCGATTTGTTAGGTTGTTTACAGGAAGTCGTGTTTTTTTCTTTACTGCCTAAGCTGCAGCATCCTTGGCTGTCTTGGTGTGTTACTACCATGTGATGTGATACCACTGACAGGACCGTGTATCGCACCAGATGTTCGTGCAAAGTTAGTGTTTGTGTATCGAGTCATTCGGCGCACACAAATGGCATACGGGCTAAAATCTACTTGACTGAAATGGTGGAAACAGAAACCCTTTAACATCCACATTAAATGATACTCAGATGTCTGCAGCTGCAGAGCGAACATCAGCCTGCTGAAAGCAGGGATGAGGGCTGCATGCTAACGTGTGACATCACTAACCACTAATGACTCTCTTTCTTGTTCTGCCGATCCCTCGGGAGAAAGAAATGCACAAGCGGACACTTTTATTCCCTGTCGATCGCATAAAGAGGCAAAGTGAGGGTGTGAGGGAGTTCAGACCAGAGTAACTTGAGGGTGGATGATGTGAGAAGGAAGGGGCAAGGGAAAAGAAGGGCAGTGGAGGAAGAGGAGGCCCAAAAAATAACTGCACAGAATCTATCAATCACAAAGAGGAGAGAGCAAAAGAGTGGGAGGGTCTTTCATCAGAGCATGATAAGTAATGGTTTTTATCCCAAGATGACATTTACATTTTGGATGACTGCCTTCAGCAGAGGCTGAAAATAGTCTGATGAATATTTAAAAAGGAGGATGAAACACACCAAGTCTTAAAAAAAAAAAGGATCAGGATTTTTGTTGATAAGTCTTTTCCTATTCAGAGATTTAAAGAAAATATTTTAATACATCTATAAGATCCTATCTGGTGTGCTGTAATCTGCACATTAGAAATGTTTGTTTGTGCAACAGAGTTATCAGAGTAGAGTTTGTTTTCACCTGTTTGGTTTATGCAAAAATAATCCTTCATTCAGGTTTATTATTAAAATGGAGAAACAGTGACACCGACGATCAAGCAGTTTCATGTAACGAGCACTCAGCAGTCTCATTTATTAAAGTCCAGTCTGATAAAAGGACATTTAGAGATTATTTTTCCTTCTTATTTTGGTTTGATTGTGTTGTATTCATCCCTAATTTAAGTCACACGTTGGATATAGGTTAGCACTTTTCCTTTGTTCTCCTTCCTTTCACTTCATGATTAATAAATCAGCTTGGTGAGAACTGTTGCTGGACATCATGCCTTCATCTCTGGAGAGGGTGTATTTATTTGTTTACCTAGCTAAATTCTATTTCACTAGTTGGGGAGGTAGAATAGGACTGGGGTATAATAGGTTTTCTACTTCACACCACCAGATTATTTCAGCCCTTTCTCATTACCTACCATCCATCCAGCTCTCCATCCACAAGGCGAGAAGCAGTGTGCACACAGGTTACCAGTCTTTGGCAGGGCCGTTTCAGCCCTTTCTCATTACCAAGGAAATCAAATAATCCAGTTTTTTCAAAGGTAATGGTGCAGCTTATTTACCTACACGCTGATCTTTGGCAGCAGAGCTCTTCAAAACTTAAGTAGTTTTTACTGCCTGAGTCGACCCAGTGAGTGAAAGCAAAAAGGAAAAAGAACAAACAAACAGGAAGTCTGAAAAAAAAAAGAGCAAAGTGACCACACATAGCTAACCTGAGGCTACGTCCACACTAATGCGTTTTCGTTTGAAAAAGCATCGTTTTCTCTCCGTTTTGGCCTCCTGTTCACACTGAGACGCTGTTTTCCCCGAAGGAAAACGCAGCGTTTTGAAAACGCTCTCGAAAACATTTGGAAACTGTGCTTTCGACATCTAGATCAGATGCAGGTGACATGCGACAAAAAGGCATTTTATTTATCCCCAGGATGAGAACACGTGGGAAATTCCATCCCTTTTTTTGGACAGTTTCATGTTACGTGATTTTTCATTGGAACATTTGTTCATTTCCTGTCGAAGAGCAGTCGTATCTCAACAAAGAAATGTTCCTGTTGCTGTTTTTTACAAGGCTAACTCTCATTGTTTCTGATCAGCCACCCCTACCTGCCAGTCCATCTTGCTAGTCCACTTCATTTATCATTTCCCTCAGTATACAACAGTCTATAAGCGATCCTTCATTCTTTGCTAATGTGTCTTTGTGTTCTGTGCTTGAGCTTTTCTTCCTCTTACCTTCTTGTTTTGTTCTTACCTGCTAACCTGGAGCTTAATTTCATCTTGATCTCTTCAGACTTGTTCACCTGCCTTGTAACTAGGGCTGTGCGATATGACCAAAATCTCATATCCCGATATAAAACATCTATCGTCCGATAACGATATAAATCACAAAAAATTTAATATTTTCTGTAAATTCTGTGAATCTGGAGTAGGTGGTAAGCTTTATTGTGAAAGGTTTAAGCGGACATGTGATGGTTTTACCGTCGTTGTTGCTAATGACAACCCATAAAAACAGGCACTTGTCCGTCTGTAGTGTGGTTATATTAAATATAAGAGAAAGAGAGAACTTTAAGAAATTAATATAGCCACTACAGTGACCACCAAAACCATGAAAAAAATATTGCCGTAAACAGTTTATTTTGCGACACCACGAAACAAACAGCATAAAATGAAACAGACGTTTTTATATCGTTATCCGATATATATCGTTATATCGAACAGCCCTACTTGTAACTGCACTTGATTCAAGCACATTACAAATGGACTTTTTTACCTTTTCATGTCCGTGCTGTGGATTCAGGTCTACTTTCTGAGCTGTGACATTTTGGCTTCAGCTTTCTTGTTTGTCTCAATTACCTCTAAAGTTATTCTTAACATGAGCATGTTAGAAGGTGCACCAGCTCACTCCACTATTAGTTTATTGCACTGATGGGATTTCAGACTTTGGAAGTTTGTTAAACCTCTGGCTCAGAAGTTGGAGAAAGAAGACCAGAGGGAGTAAGAAAGGATAGAGTCACTGAGCGGGCAGCTTTTATCTCTGGTGTGCCATTAAATTAACACCATAAAACTACTAAGAGGCACAGAGTCCCAAAAATTGCTGATGTTCAAATCTACAACAGGCTCAGGGATGATCCAACTTACACCTGCCACACGAGAGCCCTGCACAGCATCCTCTACACTGCACCAACACCTGATTACAGATGACTGAAAGCAGCAATAGGCACATGAGCCAAGAACAGCGTTTAAGGGGCAAAGAGATTAAACAAATTAAAGAAATGAAAGTAATAAAATAAATCACAGCATATTGGGAAAAAATAAGTATAAAAGGCGGCAGGGCAAAAGAGACAGAGGTGAAGAATGCAGCATGAAGAAGAGAGGAAATCTCTGAAAGCTGAAGGAAAAGGTAAAAAAATTACCACACAGCCATACAAAACAGTAAAAGAACAAAATAATATTATGAGAAATGAATGAAAGTCAAGAAATCAGTCAAGAGAAAAAGAAGAGGAATGACAAAAATGAGAACACACAGGAGAGTGGGCCGGATAAAAGATGAACGTGGGTGAGAATGCAAGATTAAAAGACAACGATGAGGAGAAAAATTTGGCAAACGGGACAAAAGTGAAACTTCACGAGAGCCAACAGAGAATGAAAAAAAAAAAAGATAAATGCATAAGGTGTCATTGAAGGAGATGAGAGGGAAAGAAATGGATGACATAAAGAAGATTTAGCAACCTTTTAAACCCTCAAAGACCCTTAAAAAAAGGTAAATGCAAGACCTTTGAGCAGGAACGACTGTTTAGACGAAGCAGATGCTGTCAGTGCCACTGCACGATTTCTTTGTTATTTACATGTTGTTTGAAGTGCAATAAAACTGGGCCTAAAGAGCTTGATTTGAACACAGAGATCATGCTGCAGCGCTAATAATTTTATTACATCCATACGATAGCCCAACAGTACAGGTGAACACTTTATGATTAAAAAAAAAAAAAAAATCAGAAGAGAGAAAAAGATTTAAATCATCAAAGCTTAAAAATATTTCATATCATCATAAACTGTTTAATTAAAGCCATCAGGACAAATATACAGCAGAGTGGTGTCGTGGAACTTTAATGCAGGCAAGCTCAGCTCCAAAGTTCCACATCAGCTCTGCAGATAAGGACAGACGACACGTCTACATGCGGCTGGGCCGTCCTTGTGATCCACCATAGAGCCAAAACACACAGCACCATCACAAAGATCATTGTAATCCTCTGAAGGCTCCACATATGGTGATCCATAATTAAATACGGGGTTAAGCCAAAGAAAACATCCATGGCACATTGCTCTGTATTCAGCTCTCCTCATACATTAACACTATGTCGATTTATGAAACAAATTACACATTTTAATTGAAATGTGTGAAAACACAGGCATTGATGCTAATGGTGGTTAGCATCAGAGAACTTGGAACATTCTGTGTCAAACAGGTTGCGGCTACATCTATGACAGAATGAAACAGCTGCATCCATGCAGCTGACACCATAATCCTCATTCATATTAATGCAACTCGGGCTTTAAAAGCCGATAGGAGGAACAGAGTGGAAGAGTGAGGCTGCATATATAAGTGATAAAGTGGAGGAAAGGGTAAACGAGAGGGTGATGGAATTAATTCAAATCAGATTAAAGACAGACAGACAGAGGAATCGAATATCAGCGAAGACGTGCCAAAGTTACGGTGGTGGTTATGTAACCGAGCAGCACTAAAAGCGAAATTCTCCAAGACACCCAACACGCAGGCTCACAGTGCAGCTCAGCTCAGGCCCGTAATGCATCAGTGATGTAAAAACTGACAAGAATACAACACACAAAGAGTGTGTATGTTCACTGCCTCCACACACACACATTTGATAATAAGAGAGTGCAGAGGAACTGAGGAGCTGCCTCTCAGCAGGCAGTCTCTGCAGCAGCACTCACATCCCAAGACACACACACACACACACACACACACACACACACACACACACACACTAAAGTGCATCTGCAAAACAACAGTCTTTTCTGTGAGCTGATAAGTTTAGACTTTTGCATTTTTTTAAACATTTGAGTTAATTTCACGTTGCACGGCTGCATACAGACAGTATCAGGATATGTTGTTCATCCCAGAGGAAATGCGTATTATGTTGGTGCTATGACACACTGCTAAATTGAGGCACTGCTCAGCAATGAATGGAGAACAAAGATTATACTTGAGCCTCTATGACTGCAGCTGAATCTGCTGTGGCTGCGTGTGCATGTGGTATAGATTGGTTGTTTCTGCTCAG
Source organism: Rhamphochromis sp. 'chilingali' (assembly GCF_963969265.1). Taxonomy (NCBI): domain Eukaryota; kingdom Metazoa; phylum Chordata; class Actinopteri; order Cichliformes; family Cichlidae; genus Rhamphochromis; species Rhamphochromis sp. 'chilingali'. The sequence goes on along the minus strand of NC_137935.1, from coordinate 3,835,372 downwards.
TGGATAAAACAGGGTCTGCTTTTTCCTCCTCTCTTATAATAAGAAAATAAGTTCATACACTACAAAGTAATATTCAGTCAACACATCCATGCCAAACACCTTCTTGTAATTAACTTTTAACCAATGAAAAGCTAAAGCTTCATTATGGCATTCATAAAAATCATAGACATGAAGAAAAGATCCAAAAATGAGATATTGCCTCATATTTCACAGCATACTGTGAAAGGACAACACAAGCAAACAATGGTTACATTCTGGTCATAAAGGGATGCACAAGATCTACAACAATACTCAATACAATGTGGTGTTTAAATGATGTTTAGTTGGGAATCGAAGTGTGAAAGAAAACATCCCGCACACCATCACACAGTCACCAATCTGAAGGGCTGAAACAGGGCATCCTCAAAGCATGCTGTTAGTCAGATTCTGACCCCACCATCCCTTCATCACATCATCCAAGACTGAAGCCCAGGCACTCTGGTCCCCTCTCTCTCACATCAACAAGGCATTTTCTCCTTGAGAACTGACGCTCACTGGATATTTTCTGTTTTTGGATACTCTTCTGTAAAAGCTGGAGATGATTATGTTTCTTAAATAATCAGACCAACCACACCAACAACCACGCCATGTTCAAAGACACTAATTTCTTTCCCCATTCTGATGCTCAGTTTGAACTGCAGCAGGTCGTCTTGATCATCTCTGACAAAAAATAAAAAAATACACCAAACTTCAGTCAGTGCCCAATTAGATATTTGTATTAGCAGGTGTACCTAATGAACTGGCCAGTGTGCATGTCTGCCATTCTCTACCGGTCAGACTTGATATAAGAAAATTAAAAATGTATTCCAAAGTATGAGGAAGTGCTAATTAAGAGCTTATTTCAGAAGGCGCTCTTATTTTGATAAACAAGTCCTCAAGATTGCATTTGCATGATGGAATTGATGAATCCTTTGGTTTATTAAAACATCAGGAGTTGATGAATTCTCTCAAGCTGCACTTTAATTAACTGCACCACAAATGGACCCCGTCATCTCTGGGAGCCGTAGGAGAGAAATATATTTGAGGAACCAGCAACCAGCATGTTACCAAATCAACCAGAACCTCTTCTGGACTCTTGGGGTTTGAAGGAACAGGCATGAACATATTGTTAATAACCGTTGATGGTATTCATAACTTTCAGGTTTTCTGTCCTACCCCTTTTAATGGTAACTTTAAGCAATCGACTAAAATCATTTGTGTGATTACAAGCTGTGGAAAGAGCGAGCGGGGAAAGCACAAAAACAGCCCTGTACATTTCCCATGAGAGCAATCAGACTGAGGAGGAGGAGGATCCGAGAGTCAGGAGGAAGATGGATAATTAGGCGATAGAAAGATAGCGTCGATATAGGAGATAAATGTTCCTGGACTGGTTGGTTCATGGCTCTGTGTGATTTATTCTGTTTAGTGTGTTGATTACAAATCCCTCGAGGGCAATGTTCCGCTTGGAGGAATAAGCAGATTCTGTTTGCAGCCACCACAGAGGCGGTGGTTTTTTTCCCGCTCGCTTTAGGAGTTTTCTGGTGCAGAATCAGGTTTTATCTTTGTAATGTTGATATTTGTGTCCGTTACAAAGGTCATTGTATAAGACTGGGAGATTATTGAGTCATAAAAGAGCATTTTCCACACCCGAGACAGAGAACGAACCAATCAGAGATGCCTGTTGTCTTTAGGTTCATGATGCCCTCGAAAATGAGGTGCTAAGCAGTGATTTCCAGGAAAGAAATTCAAATGAGTCTATAACACTGACATTTGTCAACCCTTGCAGAGATAAGGGAATCATTATGGAAGAATAAAACAAAAACAATCTGACCTGCTAGTGTTTCTGTCGGAGCGTCATAAGATGTCCCAGATGTGCCATTGTTCTTATTTTGTCTGTTAATAGCTATCATTCACAACCTCCGTCATTCCAGACCTCAGCCAGTCTCTTCCATTCTCCACATTTGGCCCATATCAGACTGAACCTCACATTAAGCTCTTGAAATTAAAGCCAAATAATGTTTCAAAAGGAAGATCCTTTCTCTAAATTAAGTGAACAAAAAACCTTTTCAGATACTCAAGTTCAGTTTCTTATAAAATAAGACCAAGACTCGTAGCAAATTCTCACATTAAAGAACAAAGTTCTCGAATGTTGGTATTTGCGTCTGAAAATACAATTAGTTAATCCATGGTGGAATCGATAAATTGATTATTCATTGCAGCTCTGAAGTGTTTAACATCATATTTCTGACTTTTTATAAGTCATCAACCAAACAGCCAGTCAGGTTCTTGTTAGACTTTAAAGTTTTTCAGTTTATTTTCATGCCAACTTTACAAAGTGTTACTCATAAACATTTTAATAAAGCTCTTGTTTGTTTGTTTTATCTTTCCTGTCTGTGCTGTTCATGACTGTGTCCATGGAAACCTTACATTTCTGGTTGTGTGTATAAAACAAAAGCAAAAAACAAATACATCAGTTTATCATGTCAGGTGGGGGCATCAACTGGGAAAGCTTCCCTGATGCGGCTGTCTGCTAAAAACAAATATTTTATTCAACCCTATGTTTCAGATTATCACTTTAACAGGCGAGCTGGAAAGCACAAAGTTGTGTAACAGCCCCGTGCTCAGCAGACAGCAGTATAGGGCTGTGGTTACGCCTGAGCTTTTCCCAAGTGTGATTTGTAAATGAACAAGAGTGAAGTGGGGCGGTGATGAAAGAAGCACAACACCCCCAGGGTAAATAAAGGTTAAAAGATGCAGAAAACAGGGGAACAAAAGTCTCTTTGTGTGTAAGCGCCTCTGGATAAGAGAAACTGCCAAACGCCCGATAGTTGTGAGATGTAATTCAAAGAAAAGATGCAAACGATGAGAGAACGGGAGGAAGCACGCTGGAGAGGAGGAAGGGAAGATGGGAAGAAGTGAAAGTAAAGAACAGAGGGGGGAGATAATGGATGGGAGGGAGAAAGATGAAGACAGAGGGGAAGAAGGGGTGATTAATAATCCATTAGCTATTATAAAAACTAAAACAGCACTTGGATATGTTTTTTTAGAAGCAGCTAAATATGTTGGTGGAGTCGCGCAGCAGGCTGTGCAAGCAAATATCCGACTACAGAGGGCAGAAAGGCGAGAAGATCGCAGAAAATCTTCACCCTGGGTTAGGTAAATCATGAAATATGACTTTAATTATAATTAAAAACATCCAATCACGTTTAAATAGCTCATGTATCTGATATGGTCGTATTGCACTTCCATTACGTCCGTTTAGTGTTTCTTATCATGTAGGATCTACAGCACGTTGCTTGCTGCAGCCTTTTTTCCTCCAGGGAAGGCAGAGGGAGGGAGAAGCGGGGAAATTATACAGCCCCACAGACAGAGAGATGGATTTGAGGGAGGGATCAGCTGAAGCCTGGTGCAGGGGAAAAAAGGGAAGCCCCAGGAAAACTGCAGAGACAGAGAGAGAGGAAAAGCCCAGGGAAGCCCCGCTGCAGCTGAACAGGAGGAGGATCCCCGTCTCCACAGCCTGCATGCTGCAGTCCGGCTGCTACAAAGGAGTCCCTCATTAAAACTACAGCCGGGCTTCAAAGTGAATGCAAAACTATCCTACATTCATCATCACTGCTCTCTGTGCCTCCACCTTCCAGAGCAGAAACCACTTGAGCAGAAAACGAAATGGTGATGAAGACACACACAAAGCCCAGTGTGTGGAAACAAACACCAGTTTGTTCCAGTGCGATTGTAACCTGTAATTTTAGAAACAACTCCTGGATGAGATTTTCATTAATTTAAAAATATTTCATACGTATACACATCCAATATTAACACATTGAACTGTATAGGAAAATCTAATTTCTCCTTTTATATTTCCGCATGTTATACATGTTTCCAAAATAAGATTGACGGTTTTAACTCATCTGGGCGCCCGTTACGCAACATCAGTGAACGGCACCTGCATTCCAAGACGCTAAAAAAAAAAAAAAAAGCAGCATTTCAGACCTGATCGTTCAAAACGCTGAAATATTACAGCGTCTGGAGCACAATGGGGAATGCTTTTGATGAATTACTATCAGGCTACAACCACCCCAACCGCTGCTCGGACAGGGTGGATGGGCAGAGAGAGAGCGGAATAAACCGGAACACCGATGCTTCAGTTCCCAAGATAAACTGGACTCGTCGTTCATTAGAGCTCGTAAATTCTGGTTATCTGGTGGAGATGTTCACACATGACAACAAGCTTATCGCGCAACCCTGAAGAGTTTATCTGGAGTCGGGCTGTAGGGATGCAATTCCCCACAGTCTGCTCTGCAGCGTCTTTTATTTTGAAACCTCAACCAGAAGTTGCATTTTTCTTTGAGCTCGTTTGACACCAGTCTCTGCAGCCGAGAGGCGCAATGTCAGAATTACTACACCAGCTTCATGCGGCGTGTGCAATCACACAGCAGCGCCAAACTGCGCACATTCGTGTCGCACATTATTTAATCACGGGAGCGTTTGCTACTCGTTTTCTCTGTAATGAAAGCAGTTTCAGCCAAAATGTCAGTGTCTCATGTGAGTCTTGCGCCCGAGCACAACACGCGCTCCCAGGTTCCCTCCGGGGCCACACTGGGCAGCAGCGCTCGTTAAACTAGGAGACACTTCAGAGGAGCGAGTCAGCATGCTCGTGTTCGTCTCACACACTGAAATCCCTGCGAAGTGCTCAGCATTTCACTCACGTTCCTAAAAACTTAAAGTCAATGCTGAGATGCTTCAGCAGCGAGGAAAGCTTGCAATGATTAATTTATTTTAAATATCTTCACAACGAGAATCAGCTCTCTCAAATCAGGATTATTGACTTATAACAAAAGACGGAGGTTCCTAACCAATTTACAGGCTTTGACGCACTAACAGCACTTCCACGTAGACGTCCTCTGTCACTGCGAGACTAGTTTTTGGCACCGCCAGGCAGCTCCACATGGTCGGAATCGGCAGCCAGTGATGCCCACATGGGGCACATGAGCAAGTGCACACGGCAAACGACCGCAGCAAACACACACTGCGCGCAGACAGAGCACAAGTGTGAAGCATTTCTCTTACCTTCTGGTCTAGTGCCGGTCCGCACTCGAATCTTTACGCATACTATGTGAGGTTTGTGCGAAAGCCTGGGAGAGAAAACTGCGCTCGCTTCTGCGCTCCGTCCCTACTGTCGGCTCTCTGCCTTCCTCTCTCACCCCGGCACACTCAAACTGCACAAACAAGCTGGCACTCCCCCTCCCCGCGGTCCCTCACTCTCACTCACGCACACAGAAGGCGCGCGGCGGGGCGGGGTGCCGAGGTGCGCGTTTTCTCCTCGGGGGCGCGGATAGCTGTGGAGAGAGTGCCTGACAGGAGAGAGGGGGATTAAAAGAGATGAAGGACGCGAAGATGAAAAAACAAACAAAAAATTAGAAACAGAAAAAGAAAAGAAGAAAGAAAGAATTAACAAAAATGATGGAGGAGAAAGGAGGGATTGATTAAGGGAGACACTTGTGAGTTTTGATATTGAGAGTTGGAGGATAAAAGAAAAAGAGTGAAAAGGAAATAAAGGAGATGGAGACTAAATTAACAGGTTCATTTTGGAAATTAAAGAAACGGATTACGCGGGGGAGGGCAAAGTAAGTAATGGAAATGATGAGGGAGGGGTAAGAGTGATTGAACTAAAGGAGGAGAAGAAAGGAATGCAAGGAAACAAATCGGAGGATTTCAGTGAAAGGAAAAGAAATACAGAGGAGAAAGAACAGAGAGCAGAAGAGACAAAACAGAGCAAATTGAAAATTGATTAACCAGGAATATAACAGGATGTTCTGCAGCCCACTTGGCTCATATCCTCACAGCCTTCACACTGGTTTCTAATATAAATATACTAATTTTATACATTGTCAGGAATCAGAATGTATTTGCTAAATCTGGATACTATCAGGCGCCCACAGCTTGACGTTTCCTCAGTCGACCTAGAGGGGGGTGACGTGGGGTGTTTTTGGGGAGCCTGCAGGGGAGAGATGAGCTGCAGGGGCATTTCTCAAGGTATCGAGCAGGGACAATTACTTAGCCAGTGTGTGATGTTTCAGGCTCCGCTCTGACGGCACAGGCCTGCTGACCAAGCAGGCAGGAAACGCAGTCAATCAGTGAGTCTGTATAACAACATGCTGTACTAAATCCTGCCAGACTGAGTCGATGACAGAGACGCACTGTACAAGCCTGCTTTTCTTCTTGCTTTTCTTTCTTTTAATTGTATAATTTATTATTATCTTCATAGTCATTTCTAATATTACCAATATCTACGTCTTGGTTTACCATTTAAGTTCCCTTTCACACACCTGCAGGCATTCACAAACCTGTGCAGAAGTCTTAATAAACAGAGTGAAATGGCCAGTGCTCAGTTTTCATTATATACGTTGCCCCTGGAACATCTACTTGTCAGCTTGTGTTGATGATACACAGATGTACTTTTCTGTTGAGCCAAACAACCTCAGCCTCCGTGAAGGCTTCACTGCTTTTAAGGATTTGATGTCCTTCACCTCTAGCTTGGCCAAACCGACGTTGTGTTTGGCCTCGACAGATTCTCTAAGGAGGTTGGTCATTGCCTCGGCCTGCTCAGCATTAATATCAAATCTGTTAAGAAACTTGGTGTTATTCTGACCTGAATTTGAAGTTTGAATCTCACACATTCAAAGCTTGTCCAGTCGTGTTTCTTCATCTAAGAAAACCCTAAAAAAAAAAAAAAGCCCAGTGATTTAGAGCTTTAATTTCCTCCCACCTAGATTATTGTAAGTCTTCCCCCCCCCCCACACACACACATCCCTCAGTCGTCCTCAACCTGTCGTTAATTCAGCCCACCAGGCTGCTTACACACATCACCCGTATGCTTGCTGTCCTTTATCAGCTTCCAGTGAAATTCAAAATCAATTTTAAAAACATATGAAAACCTACATTGCCAGGTTCCTGTGTATATAGCAGGAACAGTCGGCCTCTCCAATCATCTTAACTGTCCTTCTTATTTTAAATGCACAGGCAACCACACTTTGAGGTTGTACCATCCAAACTAACAGCCCCCGTCAGCTGGCCCAGTGGTTTTTTTAATGACTGCTCACTCATTTTCAGGGTCAGCAACAGTCAACAACCTTTACAGAGACAAGCAGACACTAAAACATGAATGGATCAACTCATGGGAGAACACAGAAAGATGAGACAAGAGGAAGAAACAATTAGAAAAACACTGTGGGAACTAAACCACCTGAGAAATAACAAAACTAAAAACTGGAGCTTAATATACACCGAGAGTCCACAGCTTCTCATAAAGAGCTCCATGAAAACTAAACAGGATCAGAGCTAAGACTAGAAGTCAACATACTATGATAATAAAATGATGACCCAAAACACAGGATCATCAAACAAAAGCTTCTTATTAAGAAAATCATGTGGGAAAACAAAAATCAGAGAATATCATAACAAGCTTAATTTTAGAAGAATAAAGAGCTCAAGAATCGGGAGTTTCACACAATAAAAACAGAAACACAAACTCCAGTATACAAACAAAAAGTGGAGTAAAATTAGGATGAAGAAAAATATAAGAGGAAACAAAACTCGCCATCATTACGAGAACGTTGCCGTGACATCGTCCCATCTCTGTGCGTGGTTACAAGGTCACCACCATTTCCAGCATCATATTTTATCTATTCGAGTGTCATTGCATGAATAAATCAAAATGACCCGTTTATCTCATACTGGGCCTCGGTGCATCCACTGTCTGAAACAGCTCCGTTAGCTCCTCACCTCTTTAAGCGTCTCGGTCGTTGTGTCCTTGGGCAAGACACTTCACCTGCCACCTGCTGGTGTTGGCCAGAGGGGCCGATGGCGCGATATGGCAGCCTTGCTTCTGTCAGTCTGCCCCAGGGCAGCTGTGGCTACAACTGTAGCTGCCTCCACCAGTGTGTGAATGTGAATGAATAGTGGAATTGTAAAGCGCTCTGAGGGCCCCGAAAAGCGCTATATAAATGCAATCCATCATTATTATTATTATTTAACTTTCTTCTGATTAGCTGCCCCTCCCACGCTCACTGACATCATACAGTGTTCAGTGCCGTCTTAAGCCTTTGTCCACATTACACAGATTTGTCTACAAGCAGCCACCACAGTATCTGTATCTCTCTCTCAGAGATTAATGAAAGGCATAATCAGTCCGCTGTAAGCAAATTTAAATCTCTTTTCCACAGCAGGAACTTAACAACCTTTATTTAACTCAGGACTTCTCATTAACTGAATATGCATCTCCATCTTTAAAGCATCTCCAAATTCAGTAACAGCTCTACGGATTAAAAGGAACATCCTTGAGTTAATTGGGAGAATTTTTAAAATACTTTGTATCCTACCCTTCACCGTTCAGCCAGAGTCAAAAATCTATAACAAAAAGTCAGTGACTTGCTACTAAACTTATGACTCTCAGGTTTTATGTGACAGAAATTAGGCACAACAGTAGTTAACTAATTTTCTGTCCTGGTTCAGGGACCACTGGAGGGAGAAGGGTTAAAAACATTTTGTTACGGTCTCTGTATTTTTACGGCTACATCCATTGTACCTGTTGAGCCACACAACAGTGTAAGAGATGACAAAGTTATTGATTTATTTTCATGCTTACATCAACAAGAGATCAAAGTAGAGCTCACACAAGAGAGCTGTGAGCCAGTCAGAGGCTCATCATAGCATCTTGTACTGCATATGCGACCTGTTCATTGCTGCTTTAGCTTGTTTCACTGTGGCTGTGAGTTCTGGTTAATGTGTGTGTGTTTCAATCCGACCTGCTCTCTCCCGTCATCATTGTGCATCTTATTTTCATAGCTTCCCCCAGAGTGTTGCCACTAGTTTGATAACAGTAATTTCAGTCATGGCCCGATGGTGCAGTGGTCAGCACTGCTGAACTCGCTGGTTCTGACCTGCTGCTGTCACATTTTGGCACAAATTGGACTCTAAATTCAGATTCAGCACACCAGGAGCAAGTTTAAAGGATTTACGAACTAAGATTATTTTACAGAGAACAAACAGCAGATTAGTGTGGCAACATTGTCTCTGAGAACTGAACCAGGAAGTCTGCGAGTTATCTGTGTTGTGAGGATAGATCTTGATACCTTACCAGAGAGATTCCAGAACAAAAGCTTTGGACGAATCCGAGGAGAACAGGCAGGTTTTCCGCGTGATGGCTGTTGGTGAGCATAAGTCATGCCAGAGGAGGCCATACAGCGGCAAACAGGCTTCTTCGGCAAGAGAACTCTGAACTAGTGGACAGGAAACATTCACACAGGGAGAAAACCTAATGATCACCATGGTAGCTAATGATCTAGCAAGGATCTGCTGCACCATCCAGCCCTCGTTAAGTCATCTTACAGGTAGATGAGTTTACGAGTAGCAGGTGTGAGAAGGACGACCCAAGAGCAGCACTCCAGCTGCAGCACTCCACCTATGGCTCAACAAAAGAGAGAAAAAAAACACCACCCAAACCTGCCCTGACCGCGACGCTGGTTGGAGGGAATCTGCAGCTCTCTCTGTTCCTACATGATGCTCCATTCAGCTTGACTCTCCTGTGCAGCGTCACAACTGTGCAGTCTTTGTTTGTGCACCATACATAATACTCTGTCAGTAAAAACACTCTCCTTAGATGCACATAATATGCTTAGAGTCATTAAATGTCACTTCCTGATCAGTCTTTCTGATCTATAATGTCTTTACAGCATGAGGGGTGTAAACGTGATACTCGCTCCACTGAAGATAAATTATTATCGTGGATTCAAGATGTCCCACATCTTATTTTCAGCTACAGTCCTGAGACGCTGACCCAGTGTTTGGTGTTTTTCGGTCTCTTCGGTTCCCTAATAATCCTCAGGGTGTTTTTTTTATTACTTCATTTTTCAGCTTTGTGTTTTCAGCCTTTGTGTTTTTAGTTCAGTTTCTAATGTGTTCCACGGTGTTCCTCAGGTCAGGTTATCAAGTCTCCATCTATGTTTGGTATCATGCTATGTCACTTCCTATTTTATTTTGGTAGTGCCTTGTCTTGTGTGCCTGGTGTTAGGTGTTACTTCCCTGTGTCTTATTTACTTCAGCTTTCTCTCCCAGGTGTCTTCATTCTGCCAAAATCAACTTTCTATACACATATTATCTCAGGCTCTCCTTGTCCTTTGTTGAGTTGTTCTTCATGGCTGTGTGTAACCTTGTTCTGTGGCTCTGAGGTTATTCTAGTGATTTCTTGCAACTTATTCCTTGGCTCCACATGACATATGTTTTAGATTCTTTGGTATTTTATTATGTCTTATGCCGAAGGCATTAAAACCTTATAGAGAATTGCCAGAGACTTCGATATTTTGCCTTTGATATGAGTAATGTGGGGAATCCAGGATAGTTTGTGATGTATTATCACACCAAGGAATTTTATTTCAGATACTCTAATTCAGTGTTATTAATGTCAGTTTACTGTTAGTAGAATATGTGCGATTCCCAAATATTATGAATTTTGTTTTGCTCAGGTTCAATGTTAATTTATTGTGGTCAAACCAGGTCTTCAGATTATTTCATTCATTTTCTAGCTAATCAGAAGTTGTTCCAAGTTACTTCCACAGCACAGTAAGTTTGTATCATCTGCAAATAATATTATTTTCAAAGACTTTGAAATCTCATTAATATACAATATGAAAAGCAGCGGCCCCAAAACTGATCCTTGGGGAACCCCACACACAACAGGTTTCAGTTCTGACTTCATGGCATTTATTTGGGTAAATTGTTTATGGTTTTTAAGGTAACTGTTAACCCACGATAAGGCCACCCCTCTGACCCCATATGTACATGGTTTGTCTGTATCGAATGCTTTCTTTAAATCTAAAAAAACTCTGACAGCATATTTTTTGTTTTCAATAGCAGTTGTTACTGTATCTATAAACTCCATTAAGGCATGCGTTGTGGTCCTTTTGGGTCTAAATCCATACTGCTGTTCATATAGTACATTGTTTTTTATGATAAAGTAATTTAATCTATTGTAAAATATTTTTTCCAGTATCTTAGAGAACTGCAGTAGTAGAGAGATGGGCCGATAGTTTGTGAGAAGATGTTTATCTCCAGCTTTATATATTGGAACTACCTTTGCAATTTTCATTTCATACCTCCCCTCTAATGTGGACACCGGATCAGCTGGAGGCGCAATCGAAGATTGCAGCGGTCCCAGATCAGATGTACACACTGGAACTCTTTCCCATGTCGCTGTCTGTGTTTATTGTGCTATGGTGTGTTGATATCTGTGCATTCCTGTATTATCTTTTTTGCGTTACACATTTCGATGTTTTTTTTTCCTCGCTACCTGGCCTGACCTGTCTCCCCAATGTGATGTTTGTGTATTGTATGTACGGTCGGCAAGGTCTGTCATCTCGGTTGTGGGCAAAAGACCTGCAACTGACAAATAAAGGTTATCTCATCTCATCTCATTGTGCTAATTGTGTTTTATGTCTAATTAATTTCTTATTAGGTTCACGTCTGTTAATCCTGGCGTAGCTCTGTACTGTTGCAAAACCTGGTAGATGGTCACTTAAGTCATTTATTATTAATCCACTTTCAACATTCCTGTCAACAACATTAGTGAAAATATTATCGATAAGTAGGGATGGGTATTGATAAGATTTTCACGATTCCGATTCCATTTTCGATTCTGTTTAACTATTCGATTCTTTATCGATTCTCTTATCGATTCTTTTTAAAAGAGGAGAACACTAAGGTCGATTAGCTTAGAACTTTGTTTTATATCTTCTCTTTGAACAAGATAGAAATTTAAGAGTAACATGGCCTTACAAACCCAGCAGTGAGATCTTAAGAGATCCAGCCTACGGCTCTTCAATGGGTGTCACAGGATCCCCAGGAAAAAAATTGTAAATGTAAAATAATAAAATAAATATTCTTCTGTAGCAATAACAAAGTATAACATAAATTATTCTGTAGCAATTACACAAGAATATCCAGTAATGTCCCTGCCTACAATTAAACACATTCACTTACCGAAAATCGGGGCATCTGCTGTGGCAAATGGGTGCAAGCCTTTGACCACAAACTGAGTCACTGCTCGGTGACATTCGTCTATCCTGGCCTGAAAGGAGACGCTACCGGTAGACTGCAGCGAGAACTGCCAGCATCTGAGCCAGACTCTGTCTGTCTCTCTCATCATGGTCACCTAAATGCACAGTAATGGCAGGTTTGTAATAAGGCAGATCGCGCTAACATAATATGCACTGTTAGTTGATTATTTACCTGCCGCATTAACGGGAGAGGACGTGCAAACGTTAGCGCTGCTGCTGGGTTGAGAGTCACGAGTCGAGCGGAATTAAAAACACGACATTCATTTAAAGTTATCACGTGTTTTGTGAGCAAATGCTTTTGCATATTCGTAGTGTTTCCTCCCTTAAATGAAATATCCACTTTGCAAGTATTGCAAGTTGCCCTGTTGTCATCCGTTCTCGTAAAGTATAACCAAACTTTTGAGCGTTTGAGCCGCTTAGGCGCCGTGTTTCCTGCCAGGTAAATGACGCTCCGCAACGCGGTGACGTCATTCGGGGCGACTGGAATCGATAAGGGAATCGTTTGCAAAAATGGCAAACACTTCCAAGGAATTGAAACAGTGGGAACCGGTTCTCAACAAGAACCGGTTTTCAATACCCATCCCTATCGATAAGTGTAGCACTATGTGAGGTTATTCTAGTTGGACGGCAGATTAAGGGATAAAGACTAATGCTGTTTTTTTTATGTATGGACAAAATCAGTGATGGCACTGTTCACAGTTGGATTCAACAAATCTATATTGAAATCACCACATATAAATGTCATTTTCTAGTTGTTAATCGGATTGTACATCTTCAACATTTCCTCTGTGAACATTTTTATACATGATCCAGGCGTCCTGTGGATACAGCTGATTTGCAGATTCTTTGACTTTTCACCTTCTATTTCAATAATTATGGACTCCATTATGTTATCCAGTGCTAGAGACAGTTCACTGAGGATTCTACATTTGTAATTATTATCAGTATACAAGGCAACAGCCTCTCCCCTTTTTTATTTCTATTAATGTAATACATGTCATAGCCATCAATCTTCACTAAGTTTTGATCCCCATCTAACCAAGTCTCTGAAACTGCAATGACAGTGAATTTCTTAGAAAACTGTGCCAGACAGTCCAGGATTTTTGAATGGTTTGAATTGAGCCTTCTACTATTAACATGCATGACTGATATTACATTATCCATTATTATATTTTGATTGAACTGCTCATTTGTATAATACTCACATTTTTGATCATGCTTATGGGTATAGAAATTGTTTTCAGGGTCTATATCATTTTCCAAGTCCCATAGTCTGTTATCAGTATACTCAAAGGGTTTTAATCCCAAGTCCTTATATACAATGTTCATATATGGGTAAGGTTCATTTTCACCTTACTAAGAAAAGTGATTATTTAGCACAGTTTTGTCATGATATATGATTTATTTCTATAGTTAGTGTCTCGGTTTTTAACATTTCTAGTATTTATCCAGTTCTGAAAGTTCTTTAATGACCACAATTTTTGGTTCTTCTGGTGTTCCTTTGAGTTTGATGTAGACCTTGCAGTTTGCAGTCCATGTTGAATGAATCTTGTTTTGTCTTCTTAGTATTCGTGCTTGTCGTGCTATGTCAGCATTTTTCTTTGTCAGATGCTCATTTATGTAGACATTGGTTCCTCTCAGCTTCTTAGCTTGTCTTAGTAGCTCCTTTTTTGATTTTCTGTTCACAAATCGTATTATTATAGATGGTTTTCCACTATTATTTTTTCGAGGCAGAGGATGGCAAGCTTCAATATCTTTACTATTAATGGTAATTCCCTTGCCACTAAAGAAATTGAGAATTTGTTGCTCCAAAGAGTCGATGTCAGCTTCAGTGGGCTCCCTGCCTTCCTCTGCCACTACATACGTTCTGTGTTTGGTCTCCAATCCACTTACAATAAGTCATTCATGCGGGTGAACTCTAGATCTGCCACTTGGGACTCAAGTAGGGCTATTTTTTGTCCTTTTCTTCATTTAGTTTTTGCAGTTCTTTAATCTGTCCCATCATATCCAAAATCAATTTCTGTTGTTTGGAAATAGTAGAAAGCTCTGGTGGATCCTGGGCCTGGTGCCTGATGGTGGATCCTGGGCCTAGAGGCTGCTGGAGGATCCTGGGCCTGGTGGATGCTGGAGGATCCTGGGCCTGGTGGCTCCCCAAAGTAATCGTGTGAGATGAGATCCTTTTTTTCCCTGTTAGTTTTCTTGCCACATGTTACCCTGCTGTACTCTTGGGTGCGAGGAGGTGGAGTCTTACTGTAACAGGTCAAGGCTCCTCTGTTGGAAAGCTAACGCTAGCCTGTTAGCCTGTTTCCAGGTTTGGCTGTAACTGAAACCTTGAAACATGAAACAGAGATGCAGGAAGAGACAACAGAAAATGATGCAGGATGCCGCAGGGACACAACACAGATGACGGAGGGAGATAACGCAAACAAACCAGCCTGCGTTTGCAGCATGCTTTTCTATCTATTAAGTGGGGGGAGCCACAGGTGAGAAAATTTCCCCCTACTTTACATATAGTTTCCAAATACAGGAAATAAGGAAAATGCCCTGCAGAAATACACAACAGAAACACGTGTTTGTCTGCAGTTACCAGTATTTATGAATGGATGTGACAAGGAAGTTCACTTTAACCTTGTGAGGGTTAGCACGCTGTCATAGTGAGCTGCTCTGTGTTTGTTCCATTAAATTTGCATTTCAGTTTCACAGGTCATGTTTTACAATGTGCCTTCATTTCCTGTTAGTAAGGCTGGGCAACAGGGCAGATCAGCAGACGAGGACGTCTGTGTCATCAAAGCATTATTACATACATTATTTTTTTTAAAAAGCTGTCTTACAAATCTTACTTTTATATTGAATGATAAAATCTAAATCTGTAAAGTCATTTTACTTTAGCACTTCAAACTTCTTTACGTTAGCAGCTCATACGTCTGCGTAACAATCCTTGGCTAAAATAAAGAGCATGTCTACTGAGCTACTCCAGCATCATTTCTCCTTTGTTTTGATGTGCTTACAGCTGTTCACGGTGAGTGAACCCCAATGTTGTTAAACTCTGAATGTGAGGAACAATTATGGAAGACCCCATAAAAATTCTGCCACACTAATCTCTCTGTCAGGAAGTGACCACATTGGTTTTCATCTCTGTTTCCTTTCCTGACACCAACTGAGGTCCTATCATCCACATCTATTCATAACCGGGCTGATAGCATGTAGAGTCAGCTTAAAGCATAAGAGGACAAATGCAGCATGTTTCACATTAATTATGTCAATGAAGGCTGACCCGGAGCTGTTAGAAACGACCATAAAACACGTAGAAGAAGAGAGAAGGTATTGGTTAGATGACCCCAGATTGACATCTGTGCTCCATTATTAATCTTACTACAAGAACTGGCTCTTAATACACACACACGCACACACACGCACACACACACACACACGCACAACAAGGTGAGCTAAATTATACATACATAAATGGTCAGGACAGGGTTTGCCCGCAGCAGCAGTTACTCTGCCTCCATGCTGATAAATGAGTTCTAGCATGTGCGTGCTGGGAAATCAAGCTATTGTGGTGAATATGTAAATGAGCGCACGCTGAAGATTTCTCTATAAATAACACGTTTATCATTAAATGATATCAAGGCGGTGGATGAGCGACTACGAGCACAGACACAGAGAAGAAGTCACATCTACTCAGTGCTCGTTTACTTAAAGCATCAGATGCAAATGATGACTGGATTTGATGTGAACTGACTTTAGCTGATGTTTAAGGTAATAACACTGTTGGATGCTATGCTGGAAGTTTTTATAGAGTAGAACAACATGCACGTATATGACTCAACATACAGACGTGCTTTCACATTATGTCTCTAACACAAATTTACTGTACAGTTGCTGTACAGTATAGTTCCTCCATTTCCAGAGAAATATGAGGACTGTGTACTTG
Source organism: Rhamphochromis sp. 'chilingali' (assembly GCF_963969265.1). Classification (NCBI taxonomy): domain Eukaryota; kingdom Metazoa; phylum Chordata; class Actinopteri; order Cichliformes; family Cichlidae; genus Rhamphochromis; species Rhamphochromis sp. 'chilingali'. The sequence goes on along the minus strand of NC_137935.1, from coordinate 3,819,307 downwards.
TTCTACATCCCCTTTCCACAGCAAACATTTAGATTTTTGTGGCAGGAAGGAGCAAAACGCCACAAAAAAAGAGACAGTGGCTCATTTCTATTCAAATGTGTCAGCGAGCTGTCACCGGGGGCCTGCGTGCACACTCTCAGCAAACCAAATCTAAATGATTAATCTCACTGTTTGCTCCTGTGCTTCCCAACTGGGACGTGTCAAATTGTCCTCTGTGAAAAAAGCATTTCTTGTTTCTGTTCTTTGGAGCAGAAATACCACTTTTTGTTGTTTCAGCATAAATGGTTGAGATTAATAGGTGTTTTTATTCTCCTTGCAGATGGTAATGATGGGAGGAACCCATGTGTATGAAATCGTCATTCAGGTGAAGATCTGTCATCTCTGCCTGCTGCCTGTAGAGTAGTCGTACACCTGGTAATATGGTCCTCACCTTATGTTACCTCATTTGACACCTCCATATGTTCAGGATGAGAATACAACAAGTGTGGTTTATCCAGCACACAGCTTCAAAATACAGCCAGAGCTTTATAGAAGCAGTACATTTGTTATTATACACAGTATTTTATTTTGAAAATTAATCAGTTGCTCTGTGCCATTCCTGTGTCTTCCTTGCTTCCCCATCTCCTCTGTGCATTCATCCACACATTGCTCCCTGCAAGTGAAAGTCCAGAGCAGAGCAGTGTTCAGTTACCTGAAAGCAGCATTATGATGGTATCCACATATCATGTAGCAATACGAATCAAAACGTTGGGACCAGCATTAATGCACTGAACCTCATTAACAGAGACTAATGAGGATCGGTCAAATGCCAACAACAAAAACAATACAATAAATGATTGTGGGGCAATTGTGTTGATTTATACAATAGAGGATTGTTCAAACACAGGAAGACGGTTCATGTAGCAAACTAATGAGAACAGGGGCCAGGCAAGAGAGTCCAAAGACAACCAAAACTTGCAGGAATTAGACAAGAACAGGACCCTTATGTTTACTTATTACCAGCACTCAGGCCTGAGTCCCTCTTTAAGGCTTGTGGTTATGATCTGTGTCTGCTGCGATATTTCTCAGGTTGCTAGTACTGACTGTAATCACATATACTGTAACCTTGTTAGGACTGTTGGATAACCATATGCTGCTAAAACTTTTTGTCCTCTTGTACACAACACCAGAAATGTCGATGGTTTGATTCCAGCCAGAAACAGAAATTACTTCAGGAAAAGCATCCAGTATAAAAACTGGAGATGCTTTGTGGCAGGGGAGCAACAGGTAGCTTTACCCTGAGGCTGCTGTATGCAGGTTTCTGTGCTAACTATGGGGAGCTTAATAATCCTTCAGCGGTTGAAGATTCCATCAACGAATGATCGTTTATGTTGCACAATTTCTGTGTCACTTAAAAATATATAATCAACTCAAGAAATATACTGTAGCTCTGTAATATGAACACACATTACCAAAAGTCAGATGAACCGCATTAACCGTTCCCTAAAAGTCACAGAGACAAACGGATTCAACTCTTGCTTTGTGCTGGATAATAAACTTGTTTTGTTATTCTGCCAGCATGATTTATATTAAATGGTTTGCATGAATCATTCAAATTGTCTTTTAACATTTTCTTTCCTCCTTTCTTCACTTGTTTGTCTTTCAGCTGACTGAACAGGGAGGAGGTCTGAGTGGGGAAAGCACTAAAACTGAGTGCAAACACTCACACAAACACAAAAATATGCACATATCAGCAGCACACCTGACACATCCAAACTTCTGGGAACATAAACACACAATTAAATACAGCAGAGTGACTGAAATGTCAGCACACACATGCTCAGACCTCCCCCCCACCACCACCACCACACACACACACACACGCTAGCACAGTGACACACAATAAGAAAGACACTGATGTGAGATAGCGTGCGCCCTCACATGCACCTGCAAAGATTCACAAATTCAGCACCTTATGAGTAGACCTGACGTGCATTCACACATATGTATTGTTGCAGAGACAGGTCTGCAGAGACCGCCGTTCACAGGTGGATGAGCAGAGATGTGTTTGAAGTGGAGCACAGCATTAAGTCATGTTCCTGACTTGCTTCAAGATGAAATTATAAGAATAATGAGAATAAAAGGTGTCGTGCAGCGTTGTAGTGCCGTCAGTCTTAACGAGGTTGCCACGTGTCCCGCTCGTTTTCAGTCATAGAGACCCAAATACGCACAAACCTCCCACCAATACACACATTTATTGGCAAATAAAAATAAACAATAACAAAAAAACAGCATGACAAACACTAAAGGTGTCATGATCCGCTCAGCTATGTTCACTGCCTGTGTGCCTCGTTATCCCGTGTATATATAGTGTGTACATCCCTCTGTTCCTTGTTGGATCCCTCTGTTCGTCATTCCCAGCGTTTCCTCTGCTGGTGTACCCCACGTTTCTCCAGGTCTCAGGTTTTCTAGTATGTTTCAGGTTTCATGTTTAGCCTCCCAGTATAGGCTTTTGATTTTCTTTCTAGTTGTCTCCCCTCAGGTTAATAGTCTGGGTAACGTCTTCACCAGCACTTTACCATTTCAGTCTCATATTATCACTTCATCCCGTCCGCTTACTTCCACTTACGCAACATCAACCATCTTTTCCCTTTTCCCACCCTCCATGGTGCTGTGATCCATAGCCTTGTCACTTCTCTGACTGATTATTGTAATTCTCTTCTGTCTCACTAATAAGTCTCTTCATAAACTCCAAGTCCTCCAGAATCCTGCAGCCTGGATCATAACTCGCACATCACCAATGTTCTCCAGCAGCTTCACTGGCTGCCCGTAGACTCACTAGAATCATTGTTTCTCACCTTTATAATAACCTGGCCCCTGCCTACATGTCTGATTTACTCCACACTGCTGCTCCCTTAGGTCTTCATTCGGCAGTCACCTCTTGTTCCCTCTGCCCGTCTCACCACTATGGGAACAGAGCTTTTAGCTGCTCTGCTCACCGGAATTCACTTCCTCCTGATATCAGGGATGCTGGCTCCCTTCCCCTATTCAAGTCAAACCCCCAAATCCATCTGTTCAAACTGACTCACTCTTTAAACAAATGCTGCTTTTATCCTTGTACTGTACTGTTTATTGTCTCTTATGCTTTGTACAGTGACCTTGGGCTTTAGAAAATCACATTTTCCGCTCTTTCTGTGTCACGCACAAAAACATACACTTCTTTGGGAAAAATAATAAAGTAAAAATGGCCTTGACAGCCGGCGCCTGTGAATACGGGGAAGATGAAACTGGCTGGAGTTCTGTCTACAAATCAGAAAATTGAGTGGAGGACAAGTAGGACAAGAGAGGAAGAGATGAAATAAAGGCGAACAGAGAAAAACAAAGGGCTTTGTTTAAAATGCTAATTGTAAAATGTGGTAAAAACTAAGTGGAAGTTAATGGCAGAGAAATTATTACTAAGTCTTAAAGGAAATCAGCTGATTGATCCTCCTGCTGTGGCTGGGTGGAGGTGGTTCGTCCTTCTGGGCTTTATCAGCAGGAAATCTCAGCCTTATATTTAGCTACAGGGCTGCTGGACCTCAGATCTGCAGTAAAGGCCTATAAATGGTAAAGACTAGTCTGAAGACTCATGCTCTGATATTTAAGAAAGAAAAAAGAAAAAGGAGCTAAATACTGCATTATTACAATCCTGTTATTATTTTACTGCTATTATAGTTTGACAACTCAAAAATGAAATGATATAGTCAGGTCCAAGTGGATGTGGAATTCCTCCTGGAGGAAATCCACATTCATGCCCCTTTTTCAACAACCTGAGGGGAGCTAACAGATTCAATCCCATGCAAGACCTTTTACAGTTTGGCAGCTGTGCAGACAAATATATAAATCATTCACTGGAAGAGTCGAACTGTTATGGTGCCTCCTTGTTAATTCTGTCTACTAGCATAACAGTTGAATGCGCTCAGCTTATTTCTGACTTCAATCATTTGTTTAAAGTCAAAATTCTATTTTGAAAAAAAAATTAAAATGTGGAGATTACAGCTGTTTCAAGACAAACCGCCCTCTGTATAGCACCAACTCATCTGCTTTGTGTAGATGAGTTGGTGAGTCGTGTGTAGCCTTGTGGTAAAACAGGTTTTCACTTTCTTGCATGAGGTTGACCAGATGCAGCTTCTTACACCATCTTTTCAACGTTCTTGTACTCATCACCGCGCTGTGTTTATGAGCTAAAAGAGAAATCATTTCCTTGATTGCGACTAAAACTGATTCTGAATTATGATTTCACCAAGTCATCTCCGTAAGGGGCTTTGTAGAGAGTATCATGACAGTTTGTCTTGAAGCAACAATTTTCCAACAATTTGTTTTTATTCTCGAAGTGATTGATATGTTTTGAACACTGTGACCCTAATACTCCAACGTATGAATGACTGGCTGATAGAGCAGACGCGGAGACAGGACTGAGCTCAGAACAGCTTTATTACTCAAGTTCAGGGGACAAAACAAACAGGAGTCGCAGACTTAGTGGTTGCAAAACGAACAGAGAGCATACATGAAGAGAGAATGACAACAACGTGACAAAGACCAGACAAACACGCAGAGTAAATAAGAACAGAAGGGAATCAGGGCAGAGAGGACACACCTGGGGAACACAGCTGAAGGAATCTAACTGATGAGAGAAAGGAAGCAAAGCAGAGCATATACACAAGACGCAGGACTGTGAAAATAAAACAGGACTAGCTCACAGACAATAGGCCCAGACGAAGACATACCAACTTAAACCAGGGAAGAGGAAAACGAACACTGAGACCGGACAGACTGAACACAGAGACTGGACCACACGGGAACAGAAAAATAAAGAAGCATGGAGACAAGACTGATTCTTACAGAGGACACAAGGGTGAGACTAGGACAGAAGACATGAGGGAACGACCGGAGGGACAGGCAGGGATACAACATGAGCAAAACTCAGACCAAAGCTAGGTGAGAATCTAAAGTTTAATAAAATAAAATTCAAAACACTGGGGCAAAAGCTATTCTAACACCTCATCAGTACTGTGACCAGCGCCATTCCTTCTGACGGGTGAAATATACAGAAAACTGTTGTAGATGCAGTAGACCCATTATAATAATTTGCAAACAGAGAAAACTTTCAAAATGCTAGCTAAAAACAAACCCCTAAAAATCCTTTTATAGAATAAAATCTGACATTTTTATCCAGATAAAATCATTTAGACTCAGCTGTCAGTTGTATATGTGGGTAAACTTGATAAAACAGGTTAAGCTGTCTCTGTTAGGTGATTGTCGTGGTGTCATTCTGAAAATAAACAGGCAAAAATAATATAATAAAAACCTTTTGCATACTTGCTTTTAACTCCTTCCAATAAAATGAAAGGCAAAAATATTCTAGCTGAGCTGCTGTCAACTCAGATATATGCACGTTATGATAAGTCTGCACTTTAGTGCTAAAACATCCTGAAATCAGTGATGAAGGTGACACAAATTCCCCATTAACCCAGAGCAGCTTATAAATAGGCTCAGGGAGGTATGCTCTGCTTATCTCTCTGCTTTTAAGGGTGTGCTTATTGATTTGTCCACCTAGTTTGCTGCTTTTATTGACTTGAAACCTTACAGCTTTAAGACAATGGTGTCTGTTATATTTAGGGATGAGTGTGGAAGTGTGTGTGTGTGATGAATACTGGTACTGCCAATTTACAACAGGAGAGTGGTTTATTGATTGCTTCAGTCTTCTTTGGACTTAAAAGTTGCCGTGACTCCAGTCGGTTCAGTTAAGGCAGATACAGCAAGTTCCAGTTTGGGTGGATTAATCGAAATTTCTGAGGATCAGCAGAGAAAGTGAGCAGTCATGACAGGTGTGAAGCATTATGAAAATGAGATGGACAGGGCAAAAGCTTGAGATGATGGAATCTGAGGAAGACCTCAGAAAAAGGCAAAAATGTGAGTAAGTGTGAAAATTGAAAAGGTAGTGAGAGTGAAGAAAATGGGTTTGGAGAAACTGCAGAGAGAGATCATTACAATAACACAGCTGTAATAGGAAGAATGTGTTACAGGAAGTCCAGAGCAAAGGGAAATGGATCTGAAATTGGGTGGTGATGCTGGAAATACAGGGGGGCAATGACTGCATCAGTGCGACAATGAAGGCATTGGTCCATCTTCAAAGCCGTACGGCACATCATCACCCTCTGCACTGACACAGCACAGACTGAAAGTTTTCTACTGTAACGAGAAAAGAGTGAATGTGAGTGTGTGTGTGTGTGAGAGAGAGATTTCACAGCGCCGTATTGTCACACCAACACGTAAAGTTTGCAGCTGAGCTCCAGCAGGCTAAAAATGGAAATAAGGAAGGACGAGAACAAAGAAGAGAGCAACACAGATGGAAATGAGGGCCGGAGGAGGAAGAGGAGAAATGCCAGCAGGCGAATGAGAAGTGCCGAGAGGCGACCTGAAATAAACATCAGGGCTGTTTGCGAGTAAGGAGAAGATGAAGGATGAGGGAGAGGATACGAGTATAATTCACACTGCAGCTCCAGCAGCAGCAGGTTTCAAATAGAAATGAAGAAGAGCTGATAGGTGAGGTCAAGGCATTGATTAGCCACACTAAATATAACCAAAGACAGCACAACGACATCGTGAATGTGTCACAAATATGCACAAACTTTTAGTTGCTTACATGATGCCAAGCTAAAGGCACAGTGTGAGTGCGAAGTGATCTGGACTCCTGCTACATTTGTATCAGTTAGGGAGTCTCCTTAGCTACACAGCAATGAAGCAGCATGTAGCTGTGCAGACAATCAGCTGATGCATGCGTTTCATAGACAAACGCATCTACCTTTAAGAACAAACCAAGCACACAGGTGTTACTTTATTTTATATCGACATACTGATTTTGTTCTTGTCTCATTTTGTCTAGAAGCAGGTGTGTACAGTAAAATAGGCTAATTTACTGCCGTTTATGGAGGAGCAGCTTACTAGCATGTGCGTGGAAACCTTGTTAGTTTGCTCCAAAAAAAAAAAAATTAAAAAAAATCTAAGTTACTGTTGGATTTATGAAACATGAAGCTCACAAGGCTGTGTTGATCTAACCAATGTGTATATGTTAATAACTCTGTATCATTTGGCACAAACAGGCTTGTGCAATCTGCATCCTGCCACGCCCCCATTTCTCTGTATAAGGAAACACGTTTTCCTCCAGGTGGGGACGATGTTGCAGGAGAGAAGCCTGCACCGCTGAAGCAGGACAGCAGGAGAAAGTCTGACTGAAACAAAGGAAGCACAGCTTTCTACAGGAATGACTCTTAAAATAAAAGTTTAAACACCAAAGCTCATATGAACAAGAGTAACAGGCAACAAGAAAAAGAACAAACAGGGAGAGGAAAATTTGATCTGTCAGCTCAGCAGGAGACAAAAGATTTTTGCAGCATCTGTGTGGTAAGATAAGATAAGATAAGATAAGATAACCTTTATTAGTCCCACACGTGGGAAATTTGTTTTGTCACAGCAGGAAGTGGACAGTGCAAAAGTTATGACGCAAAAATTAGAATACAATAAGAATAAATACAGTACACAGCTGTACAGAATAGAATAAAATAATATACTATATACAGTAGAATAAAATAGAATAAAAATATACAATAAGATAAAAATAGAATACGAATGCTATATACAACTGAGTAAAAATACAACGATGCCAGAAAAGATTATTGCACTTAGTATTATTGCATATGTATGGATGTGTGTGTTTGATCAGTTAAAGTCTTTATTATGGAGTCTGACAGCAGTGGGGAGGAAAGACCTGCGAAATCTCTCCGTCCCACACCGTGGGTGCCGCAGTCTCCCACTGAAGGAGCTGCTCAGTGCTGTCACAGTCTGCTGCATGGGGTGGGAGACGTTGTCCAACAGGGATGACAGCTAGTGCAAAAAAAAAAAAAAAAAAAAAAAAACCTCCAAGTGATGATATAAAGCAATGACAATTCCTTTTTAATGAAAGATAAGATCATATGGTAATAATATCATCATGAATACTATTCATTTAAAATTTTGTAAAACAATTAGGCCTTTGTTTGTAAAGAACAAACACATTCAGGTAGAAAACTATTGTGCGAGTAATATCAGCAGGTTTTGTGTTCCTAACCTGCTGATATCACTCACCACATGTGCAAGTTACTCAGCCCACGTTCTCTAATCCACCCACTGTATACTGATAACAGATCCTCCCTCTTGACCTTTACCTGCTCACCTGGAGATTTCCAAAAAGAGCTGATCAGACGGCAGAACAGTTAATGCCTCACCACGCTCCATCATAAATGAACTAAAGTGATGGGGTTTGTGGCGCTCACTCTCATGAAGCTTTGCTGTTTCTCTTTTAGTTACACTGCAGGTAACACAGAAAAACAAAGTGTAAACATGAACAAGATTGCACATATTGGTCATCTTAGTTCTTGTCACTGGCTTTGTTTTGAGTCTCCAGGTATAACGTGTCAATCTCAGCACACTTTGGATTAAAAGGAGGATGTTCTTCTATTCTCGTGTTCGACGGACTCTCAGGTTCATCAGCTGTCATTGACCCTGCTCCAGCGTCCTTTTGCAACACTTTCACAGCCCAGATTTGCCTTCTTGACCTGCACATTAGAGACACTCACCTCAATGAAGAGACCACTTTAAGAAAGTGAGCTGGCATTTAGATTTAGTAGAATGAGTTCTGCTCACTGAGAGAGCGCTTAAAGAATGGAAGAAGTGATGAGGATTCTGCTAAAATCAGCTTTAACAACACCACACATGCTTTTGTGTAACAAATATGAACAGATGGCCTGTAGTTAGTGACTCGCAGGAGCTCAGATATCGATTCAATTACAATGTGAACAATAGACCAAGTTTGAGTAAAATACACTGTTTTTAGACAACCAAAGACTTTTGTGGTAGTGATAAAGCAAAGCCACCTCATGGATGCATGCATACACACACACACACACACACACACACACACACACACACACACACACACACACACACACACACACACACACTACAAATAAAGTTTTTCATGAATGCAAAGAGAATTGCCAGCAGACATCAAAAACGAGCAGCCAGAAGCAGGGACAACATCATCATCTTAAAGTGTGCAGTGCCAACAAGTCTACTCGCAGAATCACAGCAGTGAAGATCAACATCCAGTAACAGCACAGCCTCGTTAACACAACCTGTACCCACCCAAAACAAGCACACATCCAGCAGCGTCCGACAGCAAACCTCACACTTCATCATTCTGAATTTAATGAATAGACCTCTGCTCTCCTTGCTTTTGAACCTCTGCCTGTTTGACATCCAGCTGACAGACTGTGTGCACATTATTTACTCCTCAATCAAATCAGCACAAAAGACAAGCTCAGTGAGACAGAGTCAGGTCAGACGCACCAATAAACTGTCAGCATGAGTGTAAAGAGGGAAGTAACCATGGCAGGTTATAATATCTGCACACCTGCTCGAAGTGTCAGGATGTCATCTGTCACAGCTGTGGATGCACCTGTCACTGTCAAGTGTTTCACAAACAGCTGAAGCCAATCAGCCAGTGCAATGTCATTTTGTGGATACTTTAAGTATATCTCATACAAATGATGTTCTGTTCCAACATCTGATCCAGATGTGCAAGATTAAATACCAACGAAAGAGTGTTAAGTGAACTTAATTAGGCAACCTTTTCTTTAATATGTGTATCGAAGCTTAGACACAGGTTGTCTAAACCATGGATACTCGTTTTCCCGCATAAACTGATTTTTATAAAAGAAAAATCTGCATTTTCTAGATCAAGTGAAACTTAAAACAGTGAGGTGGGACACTCTGTCATCCTATAAAGGGACTGTATGGCATTTCTATCGCTGTTAAGAAAGCTTGTGCTGCTTCTCTCTCATGTCATTTTCCAGGTAATGCCTTTTCCCACCTGAAGCAGGTAATTGAGTCCAGGTGTTTTTGCTTTGCTCAGATGACAGTGCAATGGTTGGGACTGCCAATTAGCCTTACATGTGAGTTTCCTAAGTTGTATGCATCCCTCCTGAAACCCAAATATGACCGGGACACCGAACAGCAGGGGAAAGTTTCAGCAGTTATTGTGGTATGAAAACAGAATACATACATGTACAAATATAAAGATCTCATATGAAACCATTAAAATAGACTCTAGCTTCCATTAAGCTGTAGCAGGAAAATTCAGGATTCTTCTTTTTCTTTATCTCGTTCTTCTACCACCCTTTTCCTTTGCATCCTCTTCTCTCACACCAACCCTCTGACTGCCTTCTTTCCCCACACCACATCTCCGTCCTCTTTTTCTCCTGCCTGCCAGCTCCACCTTCAACATCCTTTGTCCTACTATCTCTCCTCTGCACATGTCTAAACCATCTCAGCCTCACATTTCTAACTCTGTCTCCAAACTGCCGTCTCTCTGATGTTCTCATTTCTAATCCTGTCCATTCGGCTCACTCCAAATGACAGTCTTCAGCTCTGCTACCTTAAACTTGACCTGTCTTTTTGCACGTGCCACCATCTCCAAATCATCCATCATAAGGAGGTCTCACTACCATCTCGCCCGCTCGTTCCTTCTCTTCCACTCTTGCTGCCATCCCAGATACACCAAACACTCCTGCCTTTGCTTCTTTCTCCTTCTCCTCTTCCTGTCTTCAGCCAGCAGTAGCAGATTCCACCTGCACCGTGTTGGCCAATAATACTGGAGGTGGTCCGTGTTAACACCGGCCTGAACCTATGCATAAATCTTATTTTTGGTGAACCACGTTTGACTTGGCACAGACTTAACACCAGATCCCCTTCCTGATGCAGGTTTGCCCATTTATCCAGGATCAGGGCTTTTGGCCTCCCCATGGCAGGGTTAGTGAGCTGATAAATAACATGGGGGTGAAACATTAGCATGCACAGTTAGCTTGTGTTTACCTCTGTTATCCTCATTAAAGCAGTTTGAAAGTTTTGCATCCGTTTATTTGGATCAGCAGTTTTAATAAATGATTCGATTGAGCTGCAATGCATCGTGTGTGTGAATACAATATTAAAGCTTTCTTTCCCCGTGCTTTCCTTCAGTCTCTCCCATTTTCACTAACCTCGGTGAATTGGAGCAATACAGCATCAGGATTTTCCCAGATTTTTATTTTTAACTCATTTCTTATTTTCTCTGCCTGGAGGTAATTCTCACCTTTTATTGACTTTATATTCACTTATGCTGTCACTAAACTGGAGCTCTGTTTTTTTTAATTGCCGGAGGAAACCTGAATCCGGCAGATATTTCTGTGCTGGTGTGTAAAAAATGCTGACTCAGCATTTCCATGCCTGTCAAAAACGTTTTGGTAACAGTGATGTCACTGGTGAAATCAAATGTAGTCAGTCAGGATTCGTTAGTTCCTTCTGTACATTACAAAGCTTATTTCATGCTCTCATCGCCGTTTCCTTCTTTGTTTCCTGTTCTTTGATTTGAATGTAAGACAACACTGATCTCCTTATGAATCAGTTTTACTGAGACAATATTAAAGACTCCACTCCTCCGTGACTCCAAAGATTACATTGACTTTGTTTGCTAGACTGCTTAATTGGCATCAAAGTTTGGTTACATCATTATACTGTTGGATTAAATAATCAAAGCTCTCCAGTGATAGATGAAGGTACTGGCTCCACATGAGGACTCTGTATTACTGCTGTCTGTACAGAGGCTTCATCCCACACCTGGTACATTTGGTCACGTCCAGCTATTTGTTTCAGTCCAGAGCTCAAAGGAAACAGGAAGACTTCCTGTCATCATAAAGAACTAAAACATTCTGAGAATAATATGCCAATAAAGTTACCCTCAGATCTTTGTATTGTACCTGAAGGTAACTACATAAACTGCTTTACCGAGCAGTAAGAAGTTGGCATTTGTATAAATTCTCCAGATTTTAATGTAATAAAAGCTTTTTTGGTCTCATTGCTTTTCCCAGGTCCTCTGGTTTGTTCGAAGGTGTCACAGTCCCTGAGTTTGTGAAGCGATTTATGTTCAAATTTAGTGTTTTATTTTTCTTGGTGTCATTTATTAGATCTTTTCATTGGCCAGTGTTTGTATTTTCGATCCTAAAGTCCTTAAAGTCCAACCCTGGATTGGGTTTCTGTGTATCTTGCTTAGTCAGTATTTAATATTCTATTTACTAAGTTGTTGTTATTCCCTTTTGTTTACAAGGTTTGTTTATCTTTAATATTTTGTATAGGTTATTCATGGTTTATTTTCTACTCGTGTTATGTTGCGGCTGTGCGAGCAAATAGCAAAGGTGGACCCAAGTCTTTATTTGCATCCAAATGGTGGAAGTGAGTGCAGAGAGGTTGTGAGAGTTGTTGTAATAAGCTTAGAAAAAAACAAGATCCCATGTGAATGAGGTAGTGTAGATGAAGACTGAGGCTTGGATGGTGTCTGAGGTGGAGATGGGATTAGTCTGAAAGGAGAATGATGGAGAGCACAGATTTAAACCGTGCAAAGTGGAGGCTGAGTGGCTTAAAGAAAAAGCAGGCGAGGAGATGTTTGGACTAAAGTAATGATGTCAGTATTGAGATTGACAGCGTGGGAAGGTGGTAGTGATGTAAATAACAGAAAAGCAGCAAAACACCCAGGTGAAGGTGATGAAGGTGACGAACTATTGCAGTGAGTAGCTGTGCTTTAGATCAAGGCAAGATTGAGTTTCTGTGTAATTCAATGGTGCATTTGAGTAATCTCAGTCATCACTGAGCGTGCTCCTGTGACTGGCCAGCACGTTAGTGATGACTGGGAGGTATTGTCCTTATCTTAGACAATATCTGCCTCTCCGACACCAACTTCAGAGAGTCCGGCTCCAGAGTTGAGTCTGTTGGCATCCTGAACCATCAGCCTGCTGCCCCAGCATGCAACAGCATGGAGGATGGCACTGGCCACAACAGACTCGTCAAAAAACCTGAGCTTTGTCCGACAGATGGTAAAAGAATCTCAGCCGCTTCAGAAAATAGAGACGACTCTGGCACTTCCTGAGCAGTGCAGCTGTGCTTTTAACCCAGTCCGGTTTATTGTCAATAACATGACATGCCTAAATGAAATGTTATTGCAGTGTTGTGTTCTTAGTTTTAGTTACTTTTAGTTACTGAAAGGTGACTTTCATGTAGTATTTAAGTAGTTCTCTTTTGTGTTCCTTTCGGTTCTTGTCTCGTCTTTTGTGTCGATCTGATCCAGCTGTGCGTCCCAGCTGTTGTCGCGCTGCTCTTGTCTTATGTTCGCTGTGAGTTTCTCCTCCTAGTGGCCTGTGCCGTTTCTGTGAATCTGTTCCTTAGTTGAGCCTGAAAGTTTGGATTCTCTATACAAAACAGCAGTTTGGATCCACAATCTACTGTTTACACAGCTGAACATGACAGTAGGTATCAAAATGAGATGTCACACCTGTGTGATCAATATAGCTAGATTAATAACATACGAATACCCAAGTGCAGTACCTTACAGAGAATCACCCCACCAGCACCAAATCTACATGAAGGCAGTTGTTTTCAAAAAAATTGGCTCAAAAGCAGAATGAAGAGCTACGGACAGCTTGTCTATAGCTTCTGTTTCTCTGCCCAGTTGTAACATCTGGAACTAGCATAAAAATCCCCACATTTTTACAGCAGTGTAGAGAATCATCTCCGACACCTTATCAGACATTTAAGCGCATTTAACATTTAACAGTTAAATGTTTAACATTTAACACATTTAAAACATTTGACATTTAACACACAGCGCTCTGGCTTCCTGTGGTTCTGATCCAGTGTTCATTTTAAGCACGCCTCATTTTTCTCAGAAGACATGTTTGGTCTCAAGGTACCTCTGGGTTAGCTTGTCTGGATCTGTGCTAGCCAACTTCTTATGAAGATGACACTCGGGCAGACTAACCTTGTCACCATCAGGCACAGCCTCTGATGTCAACAAATGCACATATGATGAAGTTTTATTATGAGGAATAAATACAACTTCAGATAAAGTAAACACTCATGCAGTTATGCAACGCAGTTATCATTATTACTGCAATAATACTGTATGGTTGTCACAAAATTCCACAGCACACCTGGATTTGCCTGACATCACTGGAGTTGGGCACCAGTGCAGTAATGCATATGCGTATGAGGATGGAAAGGAGGCAGCATTTCAGATCCATAAAAACGTGATCTAGCTCTAATTAGGGATGACGGCTTCTTCCTGTCTGTTAGTTTCGTCTACTGACCTCCGTACAATGATGTCAACCTCATCTCCTCATCAAATCACTATCAATCACAGGCATGTCACAACATGATTCAGTCAATTCATAATAAGACTGTGCTTCATACTGAAGCCACAGCAATTCCCACAGGAACTTTCCGAGGTCAGAGAAAACAGCAGCGCACTGAAGTAGCCAATTATTCCCACAATATTTTCTCAGGATGCTCTTGTACTTTGTGACTCTCCTGCTATTGATTTTCTCATAAATGCTGAATACCAATACTTGCTGATTAGTTTACTACCATTACTTTTGGTCAGCATTAAAAGATTGTAAATATATTACTGCAGCTACAAACTGAGGCAAGCCGTCTGACCACAGAGGCGGGGCGGCGTGCTGCACTGCAGTTTTGCTGATAATCATTTACACCAGTCCAAGGAGAGCAAGAACGCTTTCATCAGGGATGAGTCAGAGACACAGCACTCCAACAAATGGTTAATGAACATCCAGAGGGAGCTTACATTCTCCTGCTTGTCTCGAAATGTTTACAAGTGCACCCAGTACAAAGACATAATGAGATCAACTCTGGTTCCTGTGTCTCCCTGCTTGTTTTTGCCTGGTGGATCCCTGTTTGTGGATTATGTAAATTTTTTATTAGAGAACCAGATAAAGACTAAGGACAATACGCACGACGCAGAGGGCTAACAAAAGACAGGTGAACTCAATTTAGACGAGAACAGAGGGAACAAAGGACGAAAGTAAAAACTTCACATGAGGAACTAAACTGGAAAATTAAATGGGAAACAAACAAAGAACAAACTCTCCATACAGCGAACACGATGCAGACGGGGGTCCACAAAAGACCAGGCGCCAGGGTTACAACAGAAAAGGATGATTTGAATATTTGCTGGGATGTTGCTGGACTTCTGTAGTTCCTCATTTTGAATCATTTTAAGATGAGCAGTCGTAATGAGACATTTCCAAACATATGTATGCTGCCCTCACGACACGTGACCCTGTGAGGTTAGACAGCTAGCGAACAAATAGAAGAGGTCTTCCACACAAGGCTTGACTTTCTTGTTTTTATGTAACTAGAACATGAGAAAAAATGAAAATGAATCGCTGGTTAACACACATCTTAATAACAACTTGCCGATTAGCCTAGCTTAACATGTACATTACATCAGCATACAGTTCGCTCCATGTAAACACACATAACGACTGTCTCTACACATGTCAATACTCACAAAGACGAACGTTTTCCGAGGTGCGAACGTGTAGAGCACTCTTAGCGTGAACATGAACTAGTCCCTATTTAATAACTGCCGGAGCACTTTTTCACGACATCATAAGCGAAAGGGTACATCAAAGATAGGTTAGTGAACAGGACGCTCCCTCGCTCCATTTCCGCACATAGGATACAAAGATCTCTTGTGAAAATGATGTCTCACTCTGAGCTTATTTATCACTCTGCTTATGTGGCTCAATCAGCACACACACCAACCGCTGACTTTTGACTCAAGGGCATAACACTCCCCGCTTGATATACACACATTATATCACAATAAACATCAATACAACATATTCAAACATCATCTAGCATTGAAGAATATTCATTCAGTCTCTGCAAGCAAAACAACAATCTCTGAAACTGGTCTTAGAAACATTTTAACAGTCCCATCTTTTACAGTCCGCACTTCCACTTTTCGGACCTTCTTGTCGCTGCTGGGGAATGTTTTTACTATTAGTCCCATGGGCCATTCGTTCCTGCTGGCTTGGAGGTCCTTTAGCAGGACCACATCTCCTATTTTGACATTAGGTCTAGTCTCTGTCCATTTTGCACGACCTTGTAAGGTGGATAAATACTCTCCCTTCCACCTTTTCCAAAAAGTGTCAGCGAGGAGTTGAACATGTTTCCATTGTTTCCCAAACAGCTGCCCTGATGAGAAGTTCCCAAGTGGGGCGGACACAGCACTCATCTTCTGCGTTAGTAGCACTGCTGGAGTGAGTACTGCAGGACTGTCAGGGTCGGTGGATATGGGGACAAGAGGCCTTGCATTAATAATTGCCATCACCTCGGCCATGAAGGTGCACAACACTTCATGAGTAAGACGTGTTTGTTCAGTTCGTAACAACATTGCATCCAGAATGCGCCTGGCAACGCCTATAAGGCGCTCCCACGAGCCTCCCATATGAGACGCATGAGGGGGATTGAAAGTCCAAACGCACCCTCTCTCTTGCAGGTACTTTCCTACTGCTTTGTTTCCTGAGTTTAGGTCTAATTCCTTACAAGCGCCCACAAAATTCGTGCCTCTGTCCGAGCGCAGAAACTTGGCCGGGCCCCGAATAGAGAAGAGCCTTCTTAATGCATTGATAAAACTATCAGCAGACATAGTCTCTATCAGTTCGATATGCACAGCCCTAGTTGACATGCATGTGAATAACACAGCCCAACGTTTGTTCTGGGAACAACCACCTCTTGTACGACGCGTCACAATGCAGGCAAGTCTGCCATTTTCTGGATCTGCATTTTGCCTCGCAACTTGCGACATGTGACACACCGATGAACGACAGATGACACAAGCCGCTTCCCTCCAATTATCCAGTACCCAGCACCACGGATAGCTCCTTCAGTTATGTGTCTTCCTTGATGAGCCACTCGTTCATGATAGTGAGTTACAATTAGCATGGCGATGTGGCTGGTAGATGGGATAATCAGAGGGTGCTTTTCATTCTCTGTGAGATCGGCAGCGGAAAGACGTCCACCGACTCGTAAGAGACTGTCTTTGTCCACTACAGGATTGAGCTTTTTGAGTGCATCAAATATGCCACTGACCTTCCTTCCTTCTTTAATGTTTTCAAGCGTCCCTTTGTAAGCTTCTTGTTGGACGGCTCGAATAATGACTGCTTGGGCTCGGGTGAGTTCTTGGACGCTCGGTGTCTCACTGAAACCTTTCCATCCCCTTTGCCCACTTGTCTTTTGTGCAAAGGATGTAACTACATGAATGAGTCTGGCTATGACTCTGCAAAGAGTGATCCAGTTTGAGTACTTTTTGAAACGGTCAGAACCCAACTGTGGCTCTGCTACAGTAGTTTTCATTACTTTTATTTCCGGATGTATCTCTCTGTCTTTTTCAGGTTCGATGAGCGTGAAAGGACCAGTGTGTGGTTCTGTGTGTGGGTCAGAGTACAGAAAGGGTGGACCTGAGAACCAGGTACTGTTCTGCAGGTCTGCTGCTGGAATGAACCGAGTGGCCTGGTCAGCTGGATTTAACTCACTTGGTACATAATGCCATTGACTCGGATGGGTGGATGCTCTAATGCGCGTAACCCTGTTGGCAACATACATGTAGAATCGTCTGGAGGTGTTGTGTATGTACCCCAACACAATCCTACTGTCTGTGTAAAAAGTCACATTGTCTACTTTAATGTCTAACTCGTCTCTGATGAGCTCAAACATTTCCACCGCGAGCACAGCAGCACATAGTTCCAGGCGTGGTACAGTGTGTGCGGGGCGGGGTGCGAGTTTAGACTTCCCCATCACAAACCCAGTATGACACTGTCCTTCACTGTCAACTGTACGCAGATAGACTACTGCACCTATAGCGACAGTGGAGGCATCACAGAAAATGCAAAGTTCTTTCGCTTTCGTTGTGCTTAACGTACCTGGGCTGTAGCACCTTGGTATTTGGAGGTTCTCAAGGACTTGCAAGGAGTCTTTCCATGAGTCCCACCTCTCCTGTTTCTCAGGGGGTAAGAGTGTGTCCCAGTCTTTTCCATCAGATGACAGTTCTCTGAGTAATGCTTTGCCCTGCATTATTATGGGAGCAGCAAATCCCAAAGGGTCATAGAGGCTATTAACTGTCGACAATACTCCCCTCCGTGTGAATGGTTTGCTCTCATTTGACACCTGGTAAGTGAAGCTGTCAGATTGTAGGTTCCAACAGAGTCCCAAGCTTCTCTGAACTGGAAGAGGGTCTACTCCTAGGTCTAAATCTTTCAGGTCCTTTGCACGATCCTCAACAGGGAAAGCTTCCATGACTTGACTGCAGTTTGATGCCACCTTGTGGAGGCGCAAGTTAGACTCTGCCAACATGTTTTGCGTTCTTGTGAGCAGGTTGATTGCTTCCTCTGGCGTGGCGACTGATGTGAGACCATCGTCAACATAAAACTGACGCTCAACAAACTGTCTTGCATCAGATCCGTGTTCTCGTTCTCCCTGCTGTGCTGCCTGTCTCATGCAGTAGATGGCAACAGCGGGTGACAGGCTGTTTCCAAACACGTGGACCTTCATTCTAAACTCAACTATGCTCTTTGTAATGTCATTGTCCTCATACCACAGATAACGCAGATAATCTCTGTGGTCTTCGCGCACAACGAAGCAGTAAAACATTTGCTGCACATCGGCTGTCAGGGCTATGGGCTCTTTGCGGAAGCGCAACAGCACTCCCAATAGGGAGTTGTTCAAATCAGGTCCGCCAAGAAGCACTTGATTGAGCGAAATTCCATCACATTCTGCACTTGAATCAAACACGACTCGTATTTGTTGTGGCTTCTGTGGGTGGTATACCCCAAACGTGGGCAGATACCAATGTTCTTTACTTAGTGGCAGAGGAGGGGCAGGCTCGGCTTGGTCGTTATCCAACATTTTCTGCATGAATTGGATGTAGTGATCTTTCATTTCTGGTCTCTTTTCCAAAGTCTTTCGGAGAGAGCAGAGGCGTTTTGGGGCTTGTTCTCTGTTGTCTCAGCTGTTCTCTTGGTTTTGATAAACTTCACTGTCCATTATTGTCAGGAATGCTCTGTCGTCGATAGACATGGCTTGTTTGTTATCACCCTCAGATCTAACAAACACAGAGTGTCCCAAATCGTCTGTGATGCAGGTTGCATTCATAGTGACCCCATAATTCTCTTTAACGTGAATTGTGTTTGGGCAAGGCTCAAAATAGGATGCACGTCCATTATCTAAGGTGTGTGTTTTATAGACATTGACCTCTGACTGACTGTGCACTTTTCCTAGACACACCTCCCCCACAATAACCCAACCCAGGTCTAGCCTTTGGGCGTATGGTGCATCATTGGGTCCGTTGATTTGCTCACGTACCTTATGGACCCTGATGACGTCCCTTCCAAGGAGTAAAAGGATTGGGGCGTGGTGGTCGACAGGTGGGATGTTATCTGTCACTGGAAGAAGATGTGGGTGATGCTGGGCAATCTCTGGAGAGGGTATTTCAGATCTATTGTCCGGCACAGAGTCACATTCAATTAAAGGGGGTAGCTGGATGTTGACTTCTCCATCCAAAGACTCGAGGAAGAAGTTTACAGCTCTCCTACCTGAGGTTTGTTCTCTGCCAGAGCAAGTCTTTAAGGTGTATGGAGTGGGTTTGGCATTGATTTTGAAAAGGCTGAAAAACTCTGACTTAACCAGTGACCTGTTGGACTGATCATCTATTACTGCATACATTTTTATAGCTCTCTCTTTTTGGCCTGCGGGATACACTTTGACCAAACTGATCTTAGAACATGAACGTGGGCTATCACCTTGGCCACATACCTCTGTGCACTTCGACTCGACTGAAGGTGAGCTCTCGATTTGCTCTTCATTGTCATGGTTTCCTGGTGTAGTACTCTTAGGGGCAAGAGTAGGACCAGGATGCATTGCAGATAAGTGTTTGAGGCTGTCACATTCAATACACTTAACCATTGCTTTACAGTTTTTTGCAATGTGTTGGACAGACCCACAGCATCTGTAGCATATGTGGTGCTCTTTGAGATAGGCTTGTCTTTCTTCAATAGGTTTGTCTCTAAAGAGCTTACACTTTTTGAGTGGATGTGGTTTTTTGTGGATTGGGCACTGGCGATCCGGTTCCTCCATTTTCTTTGGACAGAGATTATTCTGGTCCGGCTCTGCCGTAATGTCCATTTTGTGTGCTGACACAGTAGGTTTGCGACTATATGACCTCAGTTTTTCTGTGGGAGAAGGGACATGGGTGTTGGCCTTGGACATAGCAAAGCTTGGGTCATTCCTCATTTTCGCTTGCCGCTGGACAAATTGTGTGAAAACTGAGAAAGGAGGAAATGACACACTATGAGTCTCCTTGTACTGTGTTCCTACAGTTGTCCACTTTTCCTGTAGGTTGAAGGGAAGTTTTTCCACTATTTGCCTGACTCCTCTAGCTGTGTCCAGGTAAGCAAGTCCTGGGAGCGCGCCATCTTGTTTAGCACACTGAAGCTCCAATAAGGTGTCACTAAGTTCCTGCAGCTTAACATTGTCTTTGTTTGTGAGTTTGGGAAAGTCCTCTACCTTTTTTAAGAGTGCGTCCTCAATAGCCTCAGGTGAGCCGTAGCACTCTTCAAGGCGTTGCCAGACCATCTTCGCACCTGCAGCAGGATTGAGGGTGTGTACAGCACGAATGCGCTTAGCCTGTTCGGATGATGTTGGACCCAACCATTTTGTTAGCAAGTCTAATTCCTCTCTTGGAGACAAATTTAGGTCTTTGGTTGCGCTGATGAATGAGGTTTTCCATGCCCAATAGTTTTCAGGTTTGTCATCAAATTGCAAAAGACCTGTGCTAACTAGTTCTTTGCGAATTAGGTATTTTGCAAACTGTTGCATTTCACTTGATTCAGGTACGCAGTTGTTAAGGTTGGGGGTGTGCTTTGTGGAGTTGGACCAGTACGTGTCGACTACACATGTGTTCACTGTTTGCTCCTGTTTCCTTTCTCTATTTACAGGTGGTGTTTTCGTCTGAGTGTTGGTTATAAAAGGATTAGTTATTTGTGTACTGTCTTGTGCATCTACTTCATTGCAATTTCCTTTAGGAGGCTGTGCTGGGTCGTGCTGAGTGTCTGGGTAGAGTAACTCACATTGTTGTTGAACATATTCGTTAGTGCGGTGCACTGTACTGATGGGCTCAGCTTCCTCACAAAGTTCTCCGTAGAGCTCCCCGCTCTGAATCTTTGCTTCTTCATAGGCTGAGGCCTCTGCTTCAGCTGCGGCTATTGCTTTTTGGCACTGGAGGACATGTAGATGAGCATCCAGTTCAGCTCTCTGTTTCATTGCATTAGCTTCCTTTTCAGCGAAGGCCAGTTGAGCTCGTGCTGCTTGAGCTTTGGCGTAGGCCCTTGCAGCTGCAGAAGCTGTTGATGAGGATGTCCGTTGAGAACGCCTTGTCGAGGTTCTGGATTGCTGCGACTTGGTGTCGAATGGTTGAGACCGTTGCTGCGTTGTAGCTGGTTGAGTGGCAACGTCTGGTTGCTGTTCACCACCGGCTGCTTCGTCTAGCGCTTCAGCAGCGTAGTCTTTTAGGTAATTTCTTCCTGAGCGTAGACTCATGTTGCTTAAAGTAGCTCTGTATGTTTGAACCCGCTGAGTAGGCGTCTTTTCCTTCGTCTTTTTACTATGCTGCCCTCACGACACGTGACCCTGTGAGGTTAGACAGCTAGCGAACAAATAGAAGAGGTCTTCCACACAAGGCTTGACTTTCTTGTTTTTATGTAACTAGAACATGAGAAAAAATGAAAATGAATCGCTGGTTAACACACATCTTAATAACAACT
The DNA here is from genome assembly GCF_963969265.1 of Rhamphochromis sp. 'chilingali'. Taxonomy (NCBI): domain Eukaryota; kingdom Metazoa; phylum Chordata; class Actinopteri; order Cichliformes; family Cichlidae; genus Rhamphochromis; species Rhamphochromis sp. 'chilingali'. Next base: position 3,797,546 of record NC_137935.1, on the reverse strand, counting down.
TGCCGATTAGCCTAGCTTAACATGTACATTACATCAGCATACAGTTCGCTCCATGTAAACACACATAACGACTGTCTCTACACATGTCAATACTCACAAAGACGAACGTTTTCCGAGGTGCGAACGTGTAGAGCACTCTTAGCGTGAACATGAACTAGTCCCTATTTAATAACTGCCGGAGCACTTTTTCACGACATCATAAGCGAAAGGGTACATCAAAGATAGGTTAGTGAACAGGACGCTCCCTCGCTCCATTTCCGCACATAGGATACAAAGATCTCTTGTGAAAATGATGTCTCACTCTGAGCTTATTTATCACTCTGCTTATGTGGCTCAATCAGCACACACACCAACCGCTGACTTTTGACTCAAGGGCATAACAATATGCTTTCTTGCAATCATCACTTATTGTGCAATATTGTATCAGATTTAATTAAAATTGTAGTCACAGTTAACATTATATATAACCAATCACCACATGGTGCATATTAGAGTTGTCTACATTTTGTTGTCATTGGCAGCATCAGGACCACACACTCTTTGCATCCTAACTGCTGTGCAAATGTCTGCGTTCTGCAAATTTGTGTGTGGATTTTTTTTCACATGTCAGAGTTGCAATCATGAGTCGACTGAGCTTCCATAAAAATCAGAGCCATGCAACTTGATTCCCTCGGCTAATAATATATATGTGCAGTTGATTGCATGAGTGTGTTTGTCTTAACAGTTAGTGCTCGAGTCAGCATGTCTTTTATTATTAGGAACTGAATTTTGATGAGGTGGTAGATATGGATTTTAGTCGGATGAATTATAGATTGATCTCAGCATGTAAACATGTAGGACACTGCTGTGTGTGTGTGTGTTGTGTGTGCTGAATTTCTTGGCAGATTGATGCCTGTGTGTGACCTGCAGGCTCTCGTTGTTAGTCATGGGCTCGGTGGAGCACTCCGCTCTCAGTGTGTAACCTTGGGAGGAGCATACACACCCTTTGCAAGCTCCCACTCTACCAAATAAAGCCCTATACATTTAAATGCAGCAGCTCATCTATAATTCATATCAATACCATGTCATGTAAACAATCTATATCAAGGTCCTGCCTCTGATGCCCGGGGCACTGCTCGTTTCCATCTCGTGAGCAGTTTGTATTATGATAAAATCTATGCCTGTGTCTTTATGGAATCGTGCAGTGTTTCCCTGTCTGCTCTGCTGAGGCTGGGATTATCAGGGTGTGTCTTTGGAGCAAGACTGCAGGAGGTTTCCTCTCCTGCCGGAGGTGCTGCTCATAAAGCTGCCCTAGAGCCAGAGCGCCATCTGCTGGTCAAATAAACAAAGCGAAAGAGGCCGAGGTGTGGTCTGCAGAAGCTGGATTCGAAATGTGAAGTGAAAGATTAATAAGAGCTTTTGAGAGTTGTCCAGGTGTCCCCAGGCTGTGGTTCCCATTACGGAAGTCAGATCACCTCCAAGAGATCATAAGATTAATCTGATGGGCCAGAGGACCATCAGATTAATCTTATGAAGGATGAGAGAGAAAATCGAGGCTGTAATCAATTCAATTTTATTTATATAGCCACTTTTATCACATAATTCCTTTTGTGAAACACATTATAGTTCACATCCTCAGGCTTTGTCAGTGTTATGAAAGGATTCAAATCTGTTACTTTAAGGATTGTACTTCATATTATAGGATGTCTAATTTGAATCAGTGAAACCTTCACTTTATCTGTACCTTTAGTTCCTCAGAGGAAAAGTTACAATGTACCAAGCAATTTCTCAAGCAGAAAGCATCACTCCGTCGTTCTTTTAGATTACTCTGAATAAGATTTTGTGTATTTAAAAAAAGGTTTCTCTGCACTGAAAACTTGCAGTGAATAGTTTCTCTACTGAAGTGAGCTTTATTATTAAAAAGTCACACAAACTCTGATATTACTATTTGTCAGGTCAGGTCACCTTTGAATGTGGCTCAGATACATAAATTCAGATTGACATCTCGATGCCTTGACCTCGAGCAGAACAATCGCACAGAGCTTTCATGCTGTGTCGTCTTGATGTGGCACGGCTCAGCACTTCTTTCAGGATAAGATCCTTAAACAAAAATGGTGGACGGTGTCCTCACTGCTGCATATTTCCAGCATTTCCAGTCTAAGGTATGTTTGTGAAACTGGCACAAAGTCGCACAGGAAAGCACATCATCTCCTCCGGCTGCTAGGAAGCCGCGGGACCTTGTTAATCTCCCGTCGAAATACATTTAGCCTCAGTGATGACCTGAGACGGGCACTAATGCAGGATGGGAAATAAGTTTTACTTGACTGTTATGAAAGATGCTATTCCTCTGTTGTTTCCTGTTTATCTGTTGATTAGTTTATTAGGGGACAACAACTCGGGCAGCTGTTGCTGTGGAAACCAACGGGCCTCCTGTTAGACCTAATGAAGGACACGGCGGCTCCATTGATAACCACCGAGTCTGAGATGCCGAGACAGCGTTCACACGTATGACTGCTGAGATGAATAAAAATGAGATGACAAATTTATTGAAATTTACAAACAGCAAAAACATGAAGGTTGAAGTTACATCCATCCATCACACCTGTTTTTCCCTTTTTAAACTCACAATTACTTAGTAGAAAATGCTGTGAGTCGATGATGTGGTCTGAAAATACAACTTAACGAACAAATTACAAAAGTACATATACTTATGTATACATGTGTTAATATATACTGTCAGTATGTGTTGTAACAAAGTATGTACAAAGAAGAAGAGATGCAGGCTCGGGAAGTAAAAGACACATAAGATTAATGAAAAGAGAAAAAGGAAAGCAGTAACTGAATAAATTAAGGTTTCTTGGTGTTATTGGTCTGGAATCACGAGCAAAAGTCAGCCAAAAAGAATCAAAGCTGAACCCCTGGATGGCTCTGCAGGGTGTGAAACAGCAGAGGACACTGAGCTGCAAGTGGCTGAGAATGGATCAGATTACTGTAGTGGTTGTCTGGAGTGCCGATTGTATCTGAGCTGGAGGTTGCACATTAAAACCTCCCCCTGCTCCACCCCACAGCGATAGTGTCAGGAATTTGCGACCATGTAGGAACAAGTGGGCGACAGAACAGATCTTCCAACCCCAACGATGGCGCTTCTATGACTTAATCACTAAAACGAGCTGCCTTTTGATGTCAGCTGATTTGTCTCGTTGCTCTCGGTCGCTTTGACTCTGAAAGAGAACCAAAAAAATGGGAAAGAGAAATGAAGGGTAGGAAAATAAAGACAATAGAATCACATCAATGGAAACTATTTTTCAACTCTAGCCTGTTTTACCGAGCTCAGCAGAGTGACGGGTCCACTGGCAGCGTGTCTGGGGAGTCGGCTCCTCCATCACTACTGGAGGTCACTGCTATCTCTCCCAGACACATGTTAGTTCAATGCCCCATGTGCCTCTCTTTATCCTGTCTTTCTCTTCATCTCTGAATTAGCAGCTGCTCCTCAGTCCACTTGCCTCTGTCTGCCACCTGCCAGTTCTTATCTTTGCACTTCACCTTGCTGCTCTGCTTGTCCTCTTGCTGACTTCCACTTTTCATAGTTTCTGCAGTGATTCTTACTGCCCTTCCCGTCCCTGTTGTTGCCTTTGTGCAGAACCTAATTTCACCAGTGTGTCCTCCTGTTCATAAAGCAAGACTTTTAGGTCATCCAGACTCGAGGCCTGTTTCCTCGTATCCACTCTATATTCCTGCTCTTGCATCTCTTCAGGCACTGCTGCTTTCTAATGCTATACAATCTCTACAGTCACACTTCATTAACGCCGAGGCTGCCCACAGGTCTTTCTCACTGCTGTTCCTCAAATGAGATTACACTTGTGTCATTCAGTCTAACTATTATGGCTGAGTCATGCTCGAGTAAATATACAACAACAACCTCAACTAAGAATTATCAATTTTTGATTGATAATCAGTTGTTACCGACCTCCGCCTCTGGGGAACTACTTTCAATTCCAAGGAGACTGCACAGATCAGCTGGTGTGAGGCAACGTTTCTCCAAACAAGCCCAATCTGACTGACTGACTGCCGTCACTTTCATACAGATCGGTGAAGGTTTGCAAATGATAACAATGGATTGCATTTATATAGCGCTTTACAATTCCACTATTCATTCACACGCTGGTGGAGGCAGCTACAGTTGTAGCCACAGCTGCAGACTGACAGAAGCGAGGCTGCCATATCGCGCCATCGGCCCCTCACCAGTGGGCGGTAGGTGAAGTGTCTTGCCCAAGGACACAACGACCAAGACTGTCCGAGCCGGGGCTCGAACCGGCAACCTTGCGATCACAAGACGAACTGCCAACTCTCAGGTCAGGTCAGCTGACGTGTCACTGACGATGTCAGTCTAGACTTTAAATGGGATCCTTGTAGCTGCTCTAATCTTGTATTTTCAACATTATTTCTAAATAATATGGTACTTTGATAACTCTGCCAGTGAAATCTTGGAAAAATAAACTGAAGTTTTCAGTTTACACAAAATATATAAAATGATCTACAGGATGTTTGCAGATACAGTGAGAAAATGCTGCTGTTCTCTGTCATCCGTCCTTCACTGTATAATCGTGTTTTTCATGCTTGTCGGTGGAATCAGCAACATGATTTAAGATCTCCATATGAACCAGATGTTTTGTTTACATCAACAGAAATGACAGAAAAATCCAGGCAGAGAAAGACGGAATATCGAGCTTATGACCCTTACAAACTTATAATAAATCCCAGACTCGTGTTGCTATAACTAAGAAAAACACACACACTGGTCGAGCTGTCACTGCCGTCTGCGGTGGGCTGATTAGTGAATCGCTGTCACCACCGAGCTGTGACTGATAGCCCCCTGACAAATGGGCCTTTTCACCTTGACCACCGTTTGTTTTCGTTTTACGAAGGTACATAAACACTCAGACATCGTGGGTGTAATTTGTCTCGCTGCCAGCCCAAACTGCTCGGCTCCCCTTAGATCAACAGCCTGAAAAGGAGAGAAAAGACGCTTTTACCTCAGCCAGCAGACCAATGAGGAGGCTGGTTAACAGCCGTGTGAGAGAGAGAGACAGCTGTGAAAACTGAGACGAGAACAACTCTGCGTTATCCCACTGCTGCTGAAATATCACCAGGTATATTAGGTAGGTATATTCTGCTGCTTCTACTTTTACTTATCTAAATCCTGCTACCACTAACTGCTCAGTACCACTGAAACTGGAGTTATACTACTGTGATTATGCCACAGCATAGGCGTAGGCTGTTTCATGGATGGATTTGCTTTCCCAAAATAACTACAAGTTGCAGCTTCTTAGCAGTAATAAGAAGCTGCAAGAGGAAACAATCAGCAGAGGAAACAATGAAACTGAATTTAATAAGATGTAATTGTATCCTGTTTGTTCCTTTTCTAATGCGCAGCTCATATTCTGCCCACGCAGACATGTTTTCTTATTTTCATAGCTCTGATAATCTGTGTATTAGCTCGACATTCATCAACTCTCAGACCAACACGAGCTGCTTAGTTTCAGTTGGGGTGACTGAAGTAGACAAAAGAGACTGGAAATAAGAAAAAAGAGGAAATATTAAATTATAAAGCAACGATCAGAGCTGTAAACTAGCTGCCATCCAAACCATACAACTTAAAAAACACTTCCAAAACATTGTGCTAACCTGAAGACAAAAGGAAACATGGAGACATTCCCACTCTGTGACTGTGTTTCTAAACTATGGCACATGATGAGCATGAGCCGAAAACGATCACTTCATCAACCTGGCTGGAGAAACGTATCAAATGAGCTTCATGCAGCATGAGCGGGTTCGCACTGAGCAGCAGCTGGAGTGAGAACAGAGACTCTGCTCCCTGTCGTTGCATCTGTCCTTAATCAGGCCGATCGGTTCAACGGCTCCGAAGAATTGGTGCATTCACAGCGTGTGCTCTACTCTCTGCTAGACTGCACCGGCGAGCTCAACGTGTTATTTTGAAACAAGCTGAGCTGCTGTTTTATTGAACTGTGTCATGGTCTAAGTGAACTTTGATTATATTCTGTTTTTACGGGCAGCAGTGTGAAGGTTAGCGTCAGCTCGATGGAGGTTAAGCATGTGCAGTACGTCGTTAGGGCGCGTAGAGCTGCCGTTCCTATAGTCTACCAGCCTTTCCCTGAATTTCTTCTCTTCCCACTGTCATTATCTTAAAGGGAAAATCTGTTCAAGTTCAAATCTGTGGCAAACAAGAAACATGTAATGAGTAAAAAGGCCAGCTGTATTAGATATATTCAGATTTATCTTATTTTTTCACAGAGCACAGAAAGTTAAGCAAGGGTGATGCAAATCATTCCCAACAAGAGGTACAAGTTAGAAAAAATTAGAAATGATTAGCTTAACCACTGGGTTTATACTGCAGTCGCATACCTGACGGTAAGCCTCCTCAGAGAGCCAGGCACACCCTCAGCTCCTCTAACGTTAGGCTTCGGTCTCGATCGCTGTCGCAGTACTGGGCGAACTTCTTAGCACAGCGTCGTGGCTTCAGTCTGCGCCGCAGGAACTGACGGAGGGGTCGAGCCTCACGCTCACTGAGCCACCCGTCGGAGTCCACGTCCAGCTGACTAAAGTGCCACTGCAGCACCACCTCTGGCCTAGAAGACTCTGCAGCATCAGCGGAGGCATTATCCAGAGAGGAGGAAGATGATGAAGGAGCCACAGAGGGTGGAGGGTTTGAAGTGGGCGAAGGAGCACTGGAAGGATCTGTGTTTGAGTCTCTGATGGAAAGAAGCGGCACAAAAACCCAAGAGATGAGACACTTTGCTGGTGTAAAGGACGCCACCTCATTCAGGTTCTTTTTTCAAATCACTTTTCACAGAAAACACATTTAAAGAAATAGTTCTGTGTGACAAAATAGTGAAAAACTTAAATTTGAAAGTCACTCAAACCTTAAAATCACTGTTAGCATCACAGAGAGCACGGAATAAGAGAAGGAGCAGCCGACATCTTCACACATCTGTACTCAGATTTGACAGTGTGTCTCAATGTTTACACACTGATTGTATAAAACCCAGCAGCACTATTCACAACGCTCCAGCAGAACTCAATAAACATCCCATTTCACAAGGACAAGGGAGCCTGCTGACAAACAGAATCACCAGATGGATTTCTCAGTTCCCTTTAATCAGTTATAAAGCAAGCTGAGCAACTGAAGCTTCAAATTTATGTCAGACACAAACCGCAAACAAGTCTGGAATGAATGAAACGGCAAAGCCAAAGTTATCGTGAAGAAATATGCTGGAGCTGAAAATCTGTGCATGTTTGGTGCAGAATAATAAAGTGGGTGAAGGATGGGACACAGATGCATGAAAAGCATGAACCTGAAGAAGTGAGCCAACAACATGTTTGTAAACTGAGACTGAGGAGCAGATGGAAAGAATGAGGTAAGTGCTGATTGGCAAACGCAGGAAAACAGATGGGAATATTCCGTTCTGTTCTTCCTGCAGGTTATCAGGTGCTTGATCAAATCTGCACTGTTCACCGATGTGTGAAACTGGTTTTCATTTTCAATTCTGCGTACCATCTCAGCACTGCAACACACCGGAGGAATCGCTATCAGCTCCTGCTGTGCAACAGGTGGCACATTACACACCTGAGACGGAAGAATTTCTCTTGATTTAAAGCAGATCTACAGGTTTCACGTTGTACGAGCACGCAGGCACAGAGCGGACATAATGCAAATTTATGGTGCGAGTCTGAAGCCTGTTCCATTTCACAAAATCAAAACATATTTAAATAATACAAACACAGCCTGCTTAGTTCATAGGGGTCTTCTAAACGGATGTCTGCTTATTGAGAAATGATTTTTATCTGAGATAACTGTGCCATCTACTGTTTCCACCGTATATTTCCTAAATCAGTGCCTGCTTACTCCAATATACTTGCACATTAGTCAGTTTTCTCTCTACAGAGAGGTATATTGAAATTTCAGGCACTATGACAAACTTCCACATGTAGACACTTTGGGACTCTCAGAAACTCGACCTGCTACAGACATGTTGTTCATTTCTATTTAGAGATTCTGACATGAGAGTACGTGCAGATGATGAAAAAGTGAGTAAATAACAATTTCAGACACAGCCTGAGATGTTACTGTGAGTTTCACAGAAGATCATTAATCACTGCTGCACTCGTCACCCCCCTGCTGTCTACAGTATCCAGACTTACTGGTAGGGACTCTGACTCCCAGCATGCTGTGCTTCCACCTGCAGCGCTCTGACCAGACTCTGAAGGAACTTCTTCTTACGAGCTCCAGGACACCCTGTGAGATCAGAGTAAAGACTGTAACCTGAATGATATGAACATCATCGGCCTCCACATGACATCAGACACGTAACAAATGGCCTATATATAGTAAACAGGATGAGAAATTCACATCTGGGCAAACTGCTTTTCAGTTATTTTGGCTGAAAATGGAAAATGTGTGAGATGTTTACAGGATGCTTTAAATCTGTATATTTTTGTTTTTCCACCAATCAGAAACTTTCATATTTACCAGGCAGAGGTTTCTCCAGTGAGGCAGCCTCTGCCCTAGTGCAGTCCGGGATTTGATTCCTGTGAACACACACACACACACACACACACACACACACACACACACACACACACACACACACACACACACACGATCATCACATATAAAGTCAACCAAATTGGAAAATGTGAAAAAAATAACATCAAAAAGGACTTAATGTAAAAAACAGGGTTTGGGTGGAATCACTGATCACATTTTCATGGAACTACACATTAAAATAAAAACTCTATATGGCTCATCTCACTTCATGATTTATTTTTAGCTTTTTATTGTTTATTAATGCGACGAAGCCCCAGCTGAGTATTGTGAGCGCTGTCATCTCGGTCCTTTGAAACCAGACTGAAACCAGCAGCTGAGACTGTAAACTCCTGGTTTACTGAGGTCACAGAGGGACTGAGCAGTAGAATTTGAATTAATAAATGCAAAATATGACTGGCACTTCTTTTCATGTACACAAATCTGATGCTTTGATTTGTTTTGTGTGCTAAAGGGGGAAACAGCTGTTTGATTTAATTGGCTGACAGTGATTTCTATTTACAGAATTACAAGTCCAACCACATAAAGTGCTTAGACATTAGATAGAAAAATTTTAAAAAACGCATTAGGCCTAAGGGAGTTTATTCTCACATCAGTGAACCAAAACCATCACAAGAAAACATCCACCAGTTCGCTCCCAGGAGTTTGAAAGCAGCTGTGCAGCAACAACGCTGATAAAGCCCCTCGAGAACAGGAAAGTCCGACCATAATTTAATCTGATTTGCTCTGTGTCTTTCCTTTAAGGCAAATCCACCTAGGGAGCAGTGACAGTAATTGGTGTAAAATTATATGATTAACATGAAATGCTTCTGTGACTGCAAAACCAGTCAAATCTGACGACTGGAAGGGAGGACAGGGGATAAGAGGAGCGAAAAAAAAAGAAAAGACAGTAAAAGAGAAAGTTTTTAAAAGGAATAACAGTCAAGTTTCCAACACACTAATGAGCTAAATAACGAACAAACAGATTTCTTACCGTGCTGAGGTGCCTGGTCGTGGCCTCCCAGTGTCCACTCTGACACACCAGCAGTAACCTGTAGCAGTGTGGCACTGCACGGGGCTGTAACGCCCATCTGCAGTGCATTCTGGGATGAAACGCTCATCCTCCCGGGCTTGACGAGTCTGAGAGAGCAGAGACGCTCGCTCACGCTGACAAGTCTGAGGATTGTCTGCGCACACACACACACACACACTCTATATCAAAACAATTCTGTATATATATATGTCTCTGTGTCATATATGAGAATACATATACATGTATAAACATATACGACTCTTACCAGGAGGTCGTCTGAGTGAGCGGTTTCCTCGTGACTCAGAGTTCATCAGGATGGTCACCCAGAAAGGAGGCGCCGTCAGCTCTGAATGAGAATAAAAACAGCTTTCAAATAAGATTTCAGAGTATTTCCCTTTTTCTTAGAGGTCGTTCAGCTGAATATCTGCTACAATAACACAACGTGACATGAAAAAAAAATGCATCCAGTATACGTATGTGTTATATTTATATTATATTATATTTCAAGTACACTAGGAGGAACACAGAGCTTTTCCCTTTATCAAAACATCCCCACTGTTTAACACCCAGGACTGACCCAAATATATCTTAACGTAAACCGAAAGCGAATTTTTGGGCCACAAAAGGGAACAAGCTGCAAACAGCCACTGACAGGTCATCGGTGTACAAGTCGACATTTGCTTTCTGTATCCCACAAACACACACATCCACTGTGTTACTCTAAACTCATGAGGACTTATCTCTGTAGCTGCTCAGTGCTTTTTATCTTCACCATGTTGTTTGCTTCTGAGTGATATTATGTGGGGTTTGTTTAATTCTTTAAGACCTACCATAGAACCAAGTCCGCCAGAGCTTATATTATATTTTTACACGCTGTGGAGCCATTTTTGGGAGCATTTCAAGTTGATATACATCAATACAACCATTATAGCCCAAATTTAAATAATATGTATGCATTAAGTGCATAGTAATTACATAAATTGCAAAAAAGTGCAATAAACTACAAAAAAATTTAAAATCATTTTTGTTTTTTTAACATATTTCTAGTTAGAGAAATTTAAGAGGCTTATCCCTCAAAACTGTAAATACAAAACAGTTGCACAAAATAGTTTCCCACCACAGGAAATTTATTTTAAGTATCTTCATAGTTTTATTTTTGAAATACACCAATTTTTATATACTGCAGGAAAAACGAAAATAAATATTATAATGAAGATTTGCAAAAAAGCAGCATATGCATCAAAATAAACTATTTCCAGCAGTGCAATATGAGTCCTAAGCATCCCAGAAACGACACAGAAAGTCATAAAGTCAAACATAACTTTTAAAAACACCAGTACAGGCTCATGAGGCCCTGATAGTAAAAAACTACATTTCCGCAAAATGACGTCACTTCCGGTTTCGGGCAGGACATGGCGGACATGTGACAGTTCGCGCTGATGGCTTTAAAGGGTTAAAGACCTTTTTCTCAAGAACCAGTGCCATGTTACATATTATATATTATATTATGTTAAATCTGATGCTGTGAAAAAGCAATGAGCAGCACTGTCACATTGTAGTTGTTATTAAAAAAGGAAAAGTTTGGAAAGTTAAAAATGTTAAGGAGGGTTGAAACAGAAAAGACTTGACCCTGGAACCTCTGCTGTATCGTCAGTGTGTTATATGGTTTTGTTTGTTTAAGATGAAGATGAAAAATGAAACAAATTAAAACCCATACATGTAAAATGATAATCAATTAATTTTTTACATTTGTTAGAAGATTCAATATATACCCCAGTTCCTAAAAAAAGTAATTTTCTGAGTCCTGTATGTGATGTATGTTTCAAGTTTTTCCACTTTACAAAACATGAAAATTAGCTTTCTGTTCCTCACTTACAGCTAATCTTTAATTAAAACTGACGTGCTGGTATATAAAAGACATGTAGTGAGCTTCACAGTGGTTAATCATAGCAGCTATGTTCTGCCCACGTATGCATTAAACTATCTTTAGTAGAAGAGGTTTTTATTTTCTCACCTGCAGGTTTTCTAGGGTCCAGCGTAGGTCCAGGTCCAACGTCTCCATCTGAAATAAAAGAAAACAGAGTGAATGGAAGAAGAAGAAGATGGGGGGATAGTTTGGACAGATGGAGGAAAGCATGTGAAAAAGCAGAGAAAGGAAATTATGAAATCGGGTATGTTCCACCTTGAGATTTATACAGCGAAGATGTCCATAAATATTAGTTACAATCTAAAAACTTAAAACACAAACACAATACAATAAATACTTTAAATTTAACAAGAAACTTAGAGGAGGTGCTACATTTCTACATGACACTGCAGAGCAGCTCAACAAACCTTTACCAAAAATCCTCAGTTGCATCTGTAAGGGGACAAAACTTTTATAAACCCATAAAGGCTCACGAAAACTACACTTATGCTGCCAGTATAAGATTTTGCAGCAGCACGTAGTAGAGTTATGTATGCCAGACTGGACAAGAGCATAAACCTGATGGGGACTGCTGCTTTAGAAAATCTGAATGTCAGAGTAAATGACCTTTAAATTAGAGCAGACCAAACCTGGCAACCTTTTCTGACTTGGAGTGGAATATCTTGGAGACGTTATGGAGCATTAGGTTTGTTTTCCTCTTGGGTGAGTTTTTTGGTACTATTTTTATGTTTTATAATGTAAAGAAGTAAAAAAGGACCCAAAAAAGAATGAGAGTAGAGGGAAAAATCAGACAAAGAGGCATTTTTAGAGTCTTGGCATGTGAAGTGCTCTGTGAATTATTAAGTCCCTGCAGATGTGTCTGGCAGAGAAACAAGCAGCGTGTGATGCCAGGAAAAGGCAGAACGAAGGACAAATGAGAAACATACAGACACACATCTAACCTGTAGTGAATGAAACATATGAGTGTGTGCACACTGTGCTCCACAGTTATTTTAAAGCAAGGACAAAACTGCCTTTGTGCAATTTAAATAAAGCGTCTTCTTACCTTTGACTGGAGTTGCATCTGTATCGGTGATCTGAACGAGCTTGGTGAGGTGATCTGTTCAGAATAACAGGCACAGCTCAGAGTGGACAACAGACTAAAGTTCAACATTCGTTCTGAAGAATTAGAGGACTTCCACCTTTTCAGGCCTACACACAGCCTTGGCTGTTGTTTGCATGTATCCTCGAGTGCTGGTGTATCTGTATTTCTCTGACATCAACAGTGAAACTGAGCCATTGTTGTTACACTTGGAGCTGATAAATACCGAACAATCGCTACTTTTACTGAAATGCATGAAACCAGAAGACTTCACAACCAAGTCCACGCACAGACTGTTAGTGCTCTATTAGTGTAGACTATTTCCTGCTGTCTGATACATGTGAGAAACTGTCACTTATGTATGAAAAGAGCTTAAGAAAATTACTCCTTCATTCTCTGCTGCAGGTAGCAACATGTATGCTGGTAAAGTAGTCCATGCAAACAAAAATACTCGAGTTTCATTACAAAGTAAAGCAGTTTTAATAAAAGACATCAAAGAAAACCCTGAATACAGTAAATAAGGCAAATTAAATCAGTGCTTCCATACGTGACATGTGAGCTCACCAAAATACATCAAATACATGCATTAGAATAGCATTTTTTTAACATACATAAAAATGCTATTTTAAAGTCCTTCACAGTTAAGTTGTTTTGTTTTGGGGTTTTTGCCAACAATCTGTAATACTTTGAATAAAACATAACTGACCGGTGCAGTTGGGGATCACATGGAGGGCCGTGGTACCACTGACAGGTTTGCCATCAGGCGTGGAGCACCAGCAATATCCAGTCTGGTTGTGGCACTGTATGGGCATGAAGTGACCTTCGGGACCGCACGCAGGCACAAAAACTGCAGCTGCAGGACTACCACGGCTGCGGGCTCTGGCCTCAAGGCCCTGAGCTCGGGCCAGCTGGCATTTAGTCTGCAACGGATCTAAAACAGAGGAAATTAGTATCCATGTGTGCTGCTATAGATGGGAAGAGTGGAAATCATGAATCCTGATGACACAGATGTGCATACCGTTGCTCTGCCGACCAATAAAAAGTAGTCATTGTTAATTTAAGAAGAATGTTTCTATTGACTGAGTTGATTCACTTGGGAAGAACATTTTAAGCTGATTGAATGAAGGACAGGAGCACAGTGGTGTCCGTTTATTTATGCTCCCGGTTTAAGATTAAAACAGTCATTAAGAGCAGGCAGAGGTGGCAGGAAACTACAGCTGATTAATAACAGGCGTCTTTTTGTACTCGTGATATAAAGCAGCTCAAATTCAGATAGAAACATGAGAAAAGTTTATTTCAGTTCAGATTTTTTAAGCCAGTAAACTCACCACCAGAGCATCATGGGAAACATTAAGAACAGCTTGTGATGATGTCGCTGTAAAGCCCTGTACCTGCACAGTGTCCCCGTGGGACGTGGCGGAGCTGTGTGTTGATGCACTGTGCCCTCTGAAAGGCACACAGCGATTTATACAGCCTGCCATTGCTGCCACACACAGGTCTGTGGCGCCCCCTCTGGCAGTCCAGCACACAACCACGAGGCCACATGTTCTCTGTGATCAGGAAGGGCTGCAAACAGGAAACATTTAGAGTGTACGTTGATTGTCATGTCAGTTATAAACACACTATGAAGGGAAAAGACAGTAAAAAGAGGTTTTAAAGCTTCGACATGTCAGCCGTCTGTGAAGAGGTGGTGGTGGAATCCTGCTCACGGTTATAGTTTGTTCATATCCGTCTATGAGTTTTCAGTTTCTCTCTCCCGTGTCCTTGTATCTCATTTAAAAGTCTCTGTGCTTGGTGTTTTTCTGTCTTGTTACATCCTACTTTCTATTGATAGACTGTGTCTGGTGCATGTTTTAGCTTTACTTCTCTGTGTCATCTTATCCTGATTTAGTTCAGCTGTGTCCTCCAAGTGTGTCACCTCTCTCTGTGTATTTATAGTCGCTGTCTCCTTTTGGCAGATCGTCACGCTACAGCTGTGAAGGATAAAATGACCAGAACTTTGTCTGACTTGAAAGAGTGCTTAAAAGAAAACGAGTGAGAGAAAAGAGAATAAACGGCCTCACAAATGTGTCGGGAAAGGCCGTTACGGAGCGTGTCTTTCTCACACCTGCAGTTTTACCTGTAAACTGGCTCCAGCTTTGCAAACTGAGTGGATAAACTTTATTAATTGAGGGAGAATGGCAACTTTTATAGTTATTTATTCACCTTTCAGTCACTTTCATTTTAAACTGTGTAATTTTAAAACTGTATATTCTGTGTATTTATTATCTCAGTCTTATTGCCTGTTCTTATTGTTCTTATCTTTAACTGCTCTGTTGTATGTTAATTGCGCCTTGGGGATAAATAAAGTCTTTCTGATTCTTCCTGCACAGTCTCCATTTCTTCTAGGAGCTGTGATTGGCTCTGTGCCTCACGGGGAGACTTTAAGGTGCATTAAGTGATTTTTTTTTTTTTAAATTTTCAAGGTAAATATAATGAATGAAAAATGAGTCTGTGACAAGCAGCATAATATTTTGGAAGAACTCTCATTAAAAGCTCTAAGAAGGCAGTGGAAACATGGCCAAAAGCTATTTAGACTGCACACCACAGTTTCCTCTTTTCTGAGCCGTACAATTTATGCTAATCTTTCACAATTCACCAAACTGCTTCCAAAATAATTCTGACGTTTTTACACTGCCATGAAAATACAATTTACAGGACTAATACTGCTACTGCATTTTACTGGGCACCACTCAAACATACCAGAAGAGGTACATTTGAGACACTGGGGATCAGAAAGGCCCCAGAAGAAAAATTCTTGTGAATTTTGTTGTGCATGATCAGATATAACAGACAAGCCTTCAGAGCAAATTCTTCCAAAGATACTGAGAATTCACAACATGTAAACTTGTGACAAAGAGAGAGGAAAAGGGAGGAGAAGAGGCATTGATTCATGGAGAATCTGGTGAGTGCGATGACCTAAATTACTCCCACATGAGCCTGAAAGCCCACTCTCAAGTCACAATCACACACATCTCTATTTAAATACACACAGATTCCTCACACCGCCTCGCAGACTCACCGAAAACTCCCCAAACATACAAGGTGGTGCACACTCAGCTTACGCCTATACAATACATACAGAGTTGGCTGCTAACTCCACCCTCTCGCTCTTCATCAGAGCCTCTTTGTCAGCTGGCCTCCCCTCTCTCCTCACACACACTCTGAGACACACGGGTAAATTTGCTATGGTGTGTCAAACATTGCTGACATAATTTAGTGGTGAATGAGGCCTCTGTGCCTTAATGCCAGGACATTAATTAATGTATTGACTGTAGAGATTAATGTGAACAAATCAAGATACACAAACAGAGCGAACAAATAAAGCTTTGCTGCTGCTCTCTCCTCAGACACAAGAGCAAACACGACCAATTAAGTTATTTTAGTGAGCAAACATGTCAATCATTTGCTGGTTTTATGCAGACTGTTATGACGTGGCTTTGCAAATGTAATAATTTAGGTATTAGGGGTCCACACTTCGTTGGTGTTGCTTCAGTTCATTGAGATTTGTGGGGCATTTGTTCACGCACGTTATGCTGTGACGTGTTTAGGCCAGCCACCAATTCCACATGTTGATATGATCCTTGGACATTTACCCACAATGTACTTTGTGATGTTTGCATTGTCCCTGAGTAATTCAACAGCCGGTGACTCAGAAATGAAGGTAAAAAATTGAAAAATTGAACGCTACGAACTCAATCAGCTGATTCAGAAGAGGTCAGAGTGAGTCGTGGATTTTACACGGAGGACAAAAGGAAGAATGAGAGGAATGCATCCTGGAAGAGAAAGAGGCAATTAAGAAAAAATAATAAATGAATAAAACACTGCCAAGGGAATAAATGATGAATAAAAAATATGTTTTTAGTTATGAAAGGAATAAAAAAATTTATTTGAGGACAGAGAAAAAATAAAAACTTATTAGTGAAAAAGCAGCCTAGAGGAGGTGCAAGAGGATTGAAGGGTGGAGCAGGAGTCTAGCTGGTAGACTGGCTTTCCTGTCTGTCAGGCACAACTACACCAACGACTCCTCAGTGTTAAAATGATTCGCATCAATGTATCTGGCCTTGTAAACTCGAGCCTGAGTGTGTGCGAGCAGCAGAGAAAGTGAGAACAAGCTGCCACTGTCTCCTCCTGCCTCGCACCTTCCAGATTCCTCAGAGTGGCGGCTGTAGGAAAACAGAAAAACTCATCTCCTGAGCTTTGCCGTGTGATGTTTGGCGTGAGAGAGCAGCTGATGCTGACGAAAGGCCTGTTAACACCCCGAGCTGGGATTTAGCGTCAGAACAAACTGCCTGTGTCGTGGGGAATCACTCGCTTAGCTTTTTTTTTTTAAAGTCTGAATTTCATTTATGCAGCAGGTCATTAAAGGGCAAACACACACAGATGAATGATGATGACATGTTTACATCTCAGGTGCAGATGTGTATGCACAAACATCACCTTGTTTTCTTCATGCATTCCCTGAGAAGAAGCATACCATCACACTGCTACACATACATATGGTGCGACTGGAGGAGACCAGCTCTTTTGTATATTTCAAACCATACATCCAGTTTCTGCTGTTTATCAGGTGAGACACCTTCTCCCCTGTCACCTCCTCTAGCTCTTCTCGCTGGACACTGAGCCAGTTTAGAGATGTAATCCCTCCAGCGTGTCGTGGGTCCATCCTGGGATTTCCTCCCAACTAGAGTTGCCTGAAAAATCTCCCCAGGCATCCAGGAGGCACGCCCAAACCACCTCAACTGGCTGCTTTCAGTGAGGAGGAATAGTTGCCTAAAGCAACTACCAGTGAGAGCAGAGGACATGAATGACTGACTCTGGTGGGGGAATTAAAGCAATCAGACACCGGAATATCCACACGCCTCTGAATTTGTAGCACCAGCCAAATTCTCATTCGCTATTTTACAGTTTCCAGACTCACAGCTGCACGGGGAGATGAGACTAACATCACCGTCCAGCTTCGTATCATTTATTGGCTTTAAATGCCCTACACAGCTTTCTCATACAATCTGGTCCACGAAAAGTTAACATAAACTGGTTTAGCTTTTATTATGTTTAGTCAAGCAACATACTACATTTTCATTACAGTTCTGCAAGTAGGACGCCCTGCAGACTTTAATAAAACTGATTCCAAAATGGAGAATTTTCTTCTTGCACATACTCTCGTTCAGTGATCGTGTAGGACATCTCGTTAAGAAGTAAAAGACCTTTGACCGTTTAGTTTATGTACGAATTTCCTTTGATGTCTTTGTGAATTTTTGGATCTGGTTATGGCCCTAATACTGTAAAATCCAAACACATTATCTCAACATAGAGATCTTATTTATAAAGATATTATGTCCCTCGTAAAAAGCACTAATACAAAAAAAAACAAAAAAAAAAACAGAAGGAGGTACGGGACAGCTGGACTCCCACAGGAGATGTTGTGGGTCAAGTTCAGCATCTTCCAGCCTGAGCTGCAGGGACATCACTTCTTGTCATCATTCATCATTCACCAACTACAACTACAGCCTCTGTCAGGATTTTACAGCATGCCAGGGGCTCACTCAGAGGCCAGGCTGCTGTCAAACACTGTCAGGGTTTTTATGGTACAGTCTTCTATCCAGTCCAGCAGGAAACAGCGAGCAGAAAGAAGACAGAAGCTTTACAAATGCAGAGATATTTTTTAAAACTCTATTATGACGATGCATTCAGGCAACAGTGGGAAACCTAAAACAATATACAATGTTAAAAGTTATTTTATTGATGCTATTATTAACAATGTAGTTTTAATTCTTTATAACTGGAAGAGACATTTTTGATTTCTTGAGACATCACAACCCCAATTCCTTTTTTTTTTTCTTCTTTTGCCTGTCCCATTTGGCTCTTTTGCATCAGAATTATTGTCTAAAGGCGAAGAAAGATGCCCAACGGATTTACTTTACCACATGGACCATCCCAGCCTTGCCATAATGGTCTATTTGATTCACCTTTTATTGTTTATTTTATTTTCACTTGCTAAATACGGGACAGACTTGACTGGGGAAAAGAAAGAGGGAAAGAAAAACAGCAGAGAAGAGGAACGGGGATAAAGGGCAAAAAACAAAACAACAAAATAAGCAGACAAAAAATAAATATATCAATCACCTGGATCACCTGTTGAGAAAGAAAAAAGAGAAAACAAGCAGAAGAAAAAAAAAAAGAGCAACATAATAAACAACATCACAATGATATATGGGAATATGACAGTAAATACTAAATATTAAACATTATTGTGCAGCACATAAGATCAACAGAACACAGTGTGCTTTGAGGTAGGAGCCAAAAAGGGTGTAGTTTGTGGGTGTGATCACCCGTGTGTACACCTGTGAGCATGAACGCGCTTGTTTTTAAAAGGTTCCTTCATGTAATGATCTGCTAGAGGGTGTGGGGGGGCCACAGCCCCGTCCTCCAGGACATGAAGCAGGTATGGAGGAGATCAAAACTCCAGACATCCAGAGGCCCCCAGAACACAAGAGACCAAGGAAGACCAACAGAGGGGCAGCCGCGCCACTGTCCCAGAAAGAGCTGAGGAGAGTCCCAGATGAGGGCTCACTCAGCAGCCGGGGAGCAGAAGCCAGGGGGGGGGGGTTGCAGTGACGTGCTCGTGAGCCCCAGGCTGAGACGTCGAGGGCACCCCACCCCCGAAGGGGCCCAAGCGAGCCCCAGGCTCCAGGCCCCGACAAGCAGCCACCAGGAGTGAGCCGGTGTGCACCTGGACGCCCACCCCTGGACACAAAGAACCACCAACGCACCGATGTCTGAGGGCGTCTGCCACTGGAAGGGGGAGTGGTGGGGGGAGATAGGACTCCAAACCTTGGAGGGCCTAAGATGTCCCCAGAGAGGTGGCGTCTGATACCCAACCTGACATATAGACACAGACATACAGGCACACACAGATACAAACATCCATTCCCACCCTCATGCTCTCATATACACTTACTCCACACTCAACCAACGTGGAGACAGACACAAAGAGACGCTGTACACACGATCACACTCCCCAAGCGTACTCTAAGCCCCGGGTAGGTACCCTTGCCCCTGAAGGGGCAAACTGCACCCAGACCCAGGTGGTGTTACCCTTTTCCCTGGTGTGGAGAGAAGCAGACCGCCCCGACTCCGCAGCAGCAGGGAGGCCCCACATTCCAGACCCCAATCGGACGGCCAACTCCTCCTCCCAGCCCCCCCGCTCCAACAGGCTGCAGAGAACGGGGGTGTGTGAAGACTCCAAACCTCCCTCCGCCTGCTCATATGTAGTGTTGATGCATGTGTGTTCTAAGGTGCATTTAAACCCCAGGAGGGCATGGAGCTACCTGCCAGAGAGCAGCAGGTAAGCACATGGTCCCTCCTGCTAGCCCTCAATGTCTACGTGTATTTAAAATTGAGAGGTGGGCAACCACGCCAGGGGTGGGGTGTACACCCTGATGGTCTTTTGGATTCCGTGTAGCGTGCCCACCCCCAAGATCCTATATGTATGTGTAATGAGAGTGTGAGTAATGTGAATGTCTAAGTTGTGGGATAAAATTGAGGCACAAGAAGCCAGAAGGGGACAGAGGGGGGGTAGCCTCCCCTGCACCCTGGTGACACACCTTTACCCCAAGGCCCTGCATGTGTGGGTGATTGTGGTGCAGCAGGAAGAGGGAGGCAGCTGGAGATGGGGAGGGAGGGAAGGAAGGGAGGGGCAAGTGACACCCCCATACTCCGCAACCCACCAGGGAAAGGGGGCCCAGGCCCATCCGGACCGGGGCCCAGTTCAGCAGCGCTGCCCGGCCCCAGAGCCCGGGACAGCCCACCCGACCCCACCACATAGAAAACTGCACCCACCCCGTCATTCACTCATCTTCCAGACTACACAAGACAATAGACGCCCAGGCTGAGATCTTCCTCCACCTCTCCTGTATCTCCCCCCTCCTGCAGAGAGAGTTCCTGAAGAGAGGAAAGCTTCTGCAAGATGTAACAGCCTCCCCCACCAGTTGAAGAGCCCCCCATGTGGCTCGATGCACTGGCAGCACCCTGTGCCAGGGCTGGGGCCCCATACACCCACCCGCCCACAACCCCGGCAACACACCAACCAGGACCCAAGCCCCCCAATTCCAAAAAAAGTTTGGACGCTTTGTAAAATGTAAATGTAATGATCTGCAAATCTCATAAACATGACTAAAAATAAAAAGCATATCAAATGTTTAAACTGAGACATTTTATAACTAATTAGGTTAATTATGACCCCATCAGTAAAATTAGTGGTTATAAAAAGAGCATCACAGAGAGGCAGGGTTTCTCAGACGTAAACATGGACAGAGATTGACCAGTCGACAAAAAACACATCTAAAAATTGAGGAACAATTTCAAAACATTGCTTCCCAATGTAAAACTATGAAGGCTTGAATGTTTATCATCTGCAGTGCACCTCTCCATCCACACATGCAGGGTAGCGCTCTGCCGTGCAAAGAAGCCGTACGTGCACATGATCCAGAAACACTGCTGGACCAAAGCTCATTTCAAATGGACTCAGGCAAAGTGGAAAACTGTTCAGAATAATCAAACAGGTTTTTGTTTTCTTTTGAA
Organism: Rhamphochromis sp. 'chilingali'; assembly: GCF_963969265.1. NCBI lineage: Eukaryota > Metazoa > Chordata > Actinopteri > Cichliformes > Cichlidae > Rhamphochromis > Rhamphochromis sp. 'chilingali'. The sequence goes on along the minus strand of NC_137935.1, from coordinate 3,776,302 downwards.
ACATGGACACCGTGTCCTCTGGCCCAAAGAGAAGAGGGATCATGTGGCTCGTTATCAGTGCTCGGTTTAAAAGGCGTGCATGGAATTGGCAGTTTGCACATCTGGAAAGAGGCCATCAGTGCCAATCTGTTTTTTATTTCACTCCTGAAAACGAAGCCGTTTGTTGTTTTTAATCTCTCTCTGCACTTCTTCTCTATCTCCACTTTCAACCAGTTGAAATAGAAAAGTGCTTCTCACTGGAGATCTCCTGAGGTTCTCTCTCCAATACTGGTGTATTAAATGACTGGTGTGTGAGTCTATATAAGTAAAACTGAATTGTACTGAGCTGAAAAGGAATACCAGTAGTCAGAAACATTGAAATGGTATTTTCAGGTAAACTTCCAGCTGGCCTCTTGCATTATTTCTTTATTCCAAATAGTAGTTTTTAAGAACGTAACACTGTTGCTCTGTTTTTTACCCCCCCATGTTAGCACTGAAGTATTTCTATTCAGAGTGCCTCTGGCAGTGTGCAGTGACTTTAGTCAGCGTGCCATATTTCATGTTCTATAATATTTATACACGCACTCACAGTGTATAGCTGATATTTGTCTAGCACACTGTAAAATATATGGCAGGATTACTGGGGCTGTCTTTCATTCTCTCTCTCTCACACACACACCTGTCTATCTCCCATGAGTAGCAGCTTAAATATTTGCCTGGCAGCGCAGCGCAGTGTGTGTGTGTGTGTGTGTGTGTGTGTGTGTGTGTGTGTGTGTGTGTTGTGGTCCTGCTGGCTGGTCCTACCCTCCTGCTCTCCAGGGAGCTCTCACAAACCCTGGACAACTACTAAATCAACCCGATTAATGAATGTCTTTGTGCTGAATATAAACATCGTGTGGGCCAGAATAAAGAGAATAATACAAACGCTCCTCTGAGGCCGTGTCACGACTGCTCGCTTTGACTAAAGTGATTATGAAGATGATAAAACCAGACAGTTTAGACCCACTGTGGCATTGCTGTTAGTGGCCAGTCCCTGAACAGTAATACTCAATTACACAGATAAAACACTTTTTAACATTTAGCAGCTGCAAGATTTTTTTTCTTACCCACACTAAAAGCGCTGTTGCCGCTGCAGCTCCGTTTGTGTTTTTTTAACTTGGTCCTCCTGGAAGATTTAAGCTTGGGTAGAATTTTGGTGTAAAGGGGTCGACTTTGGTTTACTTTTCTTTGAGAAAACTAACCTTTACACTTTAGAGGAATGATACTCTTTCACAAAAGCAGCTAATTTGTGAGTATACATGCAGATATTTTCTGTTAAAGTCCAACAAATCAAACTAAATCTTACGGTTGTTGGTATCTGCATGAAACATACAAATGTGAATAAAACTCAAGGCTAGTAGTTCAAAAGCAATAAAACTAAAGTCTTTAATACTATTGTTCCACCCAAGACCTGCAATTTTCCAAGAAGCTCGCCAACAACTTTTATGGAATATAGTCAATCCTCTTTCATATCAAATGTAATGGCCTATTAAATGCCTCATAAATGCACGTTTTTAAAAATGGCTTGTACCTATTACCTTGATAAACTTTTAACTTTAAAGGTTTTTAGGCCAGAGTCCGGGTTAGATACTGAGTAACTACCGGTACCTTACAAACATATCTGAAATAATGACTGTTTTTCCACCTGATGAATTAATTTCACAGACCTTTCACAAAAGGAACAAACATGAACAAGAATCATCCAAAAAAGAGAAAACATCCAGTGATGCACTTTTTTGAAGACAGACGTTTGAGGAGAATGATCAGAGCGATCTGAGCTGATAGGAAGCTCAGATCAACAGTAACTCAAAGTCACCCAGTCGTTACAATCAAGGTGTGCAGAAGAGCAGCTCTGAAGACTCAGTACATCGGACCTTAAAGCAGCAGACGTCACTCCTGCCAGCTAAGAACAGAAAACTCTCCAGAAGAACAGAAGACTGGAAAATGTCATCTGATCTGTTGGGTCTCAATTTCTACTGCAACATTCAGATGGTAGGGTCAACAATAAACAAAAGGAAAGCTGCTTCATATCAATAGTTCAGGCTGGTGGCAAAGGTGTAATGGTGTGGGGGATGTTTTCACGGCACACTTCAGGGTCCTTAGTGCTACCTGAGTGTTGCTGCTGACCATTTCCATCCATTTACGACCAGATAAAATCTTCTGACAGCTACTTAAGGATAACACACCATGCCATAAAACACAGGTTTCTTGAACATGACAACAAGCTCACTGTGCCATGTCAATATGGACCAAACCCAGTACTAGCCTGGTGTAGCTAATAAAGTGTGCATCATGGACATGATCTGCTGTCCTGCCCTCCTTCAAGGTTACTTTATTTATACCCGTAGGCAAATTTTCTTGATATATGATAGCATTTGGCAGCCCTTCACTAACACACACACCTATTTAAACCTGATAGACACATATTTGGTAAGTATAAAAGATAAAAGAAACTTTTTCTTTAATTTAAAAAGAAAAATTCACCCCGTAGAAGATGGGAACCATTATTCAGAATTGATAAAGCCATCTGTCGTACCCGTTTAGAGTACAGGGAGGCTAAACAGGGCTGTGACTCGCCTATCAGACGACTGGAGCATCTCACTATCCGATTCAGGTCTGACCGAACCATGCCACCAAGCAAAAAGATAAAGCAGACTGAATATAAGAACGATAAAAGAAAATTCAAATTGTTCAGTCAGTGTGAAAATGATCGAGTTTCCTGAGGCTGTAAAGGCGCGGCGACCTTTTTGCAGACCGATTTGCAATTCTCATGAAAATTGAGTATGTCATTGATTATGATTGAAAGATATTTATATGACTGCACTTGATCTGTTTTCTGTCCTTTGCATTCACCTGTGAAGAGCAGATAATTCTGTCTAATATAAGGTTACTTTGTGAGTCTTGTAAGGTGGAAGTGATCTGCTTAAATGTGCATCAATTATAAATTTATACATTTTCCTCTTTAGATCCTATTTAAAATCTGCGGGATCTGACTGTATCATAACATCACATGAAATCCTGCTGTGCGGCTAGTTTTGTTCACTTTTCATCTTTAACGTGTGTTGTTTATGTGATACAACTCACTTTGGTAGCTCTTAGACAGACATAACGTTACTGCAGTTTTGGTTAATTTTTCTCAAAAATACTCAAAATAAAAAATACTCTCAAAAAATACACCTTTAGATTTTGTTTCTGTTTACGGGAAACTGTTTTTGTCCAAATGTGTAAAAGTTTAACAAAGTTAAGTAAACTAACCCACTTATTCTAAACTAGGTTACAGTTACTAGTTTGAGGATCGAAGACAAGACAGACACGAATGTAAAGGAAAGTCTAAGCAGAACAGAACAACACATTATTATAACTGTGGTCAGGTCCATTAGTCCAGTAACGCATTAACCGCTGTGTCCAATCAGGAACGTTAGAGTGACCCGTGAACGCGCTTCGATAAAGCGAAACCTTATTTTTCCAGACATGTTTGCGCCTGCACCGCTGCTGTTACAGAACTGCCAGAGAAATGAGAGTTCGGGTCTTACCGCCGTCTTGTCGGTCTGAACCGACTCCGAGAGCAAGAAGAGGAGCAGCGCGCGGCAGGTGAAGGTGAGCGCGAGCATCATTGCTGCCACGGAGGAGCACACGCGGAGCGGCCGCGCGCCGCTGGCTCTCTGGTGTGCAGAGGTTTCAGAGCTGAGGCCGGCCACAGTTTGAGCGCGCTGGCGTGATCGAGGAGGAAGAGAAGAGGCACGTCGGGACTCAGGAGCCGCTCCTTCCGACCTGCTCACGTCCTCATGCTGCTGCGAAGTGGTCGCGAGCTCCTCCGCGGAGTGTGGCTCAGCACGCGCACATGAGACCCTCTGCTTCCCAAAGTGTACTGCCCATTTCCGCTCTCCTCGTGCCAAAAACGCTAACGCAATCCAAAGGGTGAAGCACAAAGCTCTCAAATTTACACGCTTGTAAATCCAGTCCAGTCTCTCTCACAACACCTGGAGCCACTTCTGAAAGCTCAAGAAAGCAATTTAGACTCAAATAAACAAAAGAAAAATGTGTTTATTTTTACAACTGCATGAACATCTGTGTGCACGAAGGAGAGACAAAGTAAAGGAAAAACCCAAAGCCCCCTCTAAAGTTAAGGGGTCTGGGGTATTTTCAGCATTTAAAATGAATAAATTAAAATTAAATTAGATTAAAAGATTTTATTAGAAACTTTTGTGATATGTATGATTCTCAAGCTCCCGTGTAGCCCTGTGCCCTCATACAGATGTATTATTGAAATGGTAGAGTGGTCTACAAAGCGGTGAAAGAAAGATTTCTTCCCAAGTTAACTTACAATCCTGTATATCCTCCTGGTACAAAAGATTTAGCATCAATATATATGCTTAAAGTATTGAAAGGTGTCGCCCCGTTTCCCCTCCGCACACGCCCGTGTTTCAGTGCACTGATTGGGACAAATATGGAGATGCTGCGTGAATGCGTTTATTTAAAATAAACAAGTAGCTTGTGATCGGTACTACTTTAAATTAAGTGATTTTATTACTTTTTTTTACTTGATCAGATTTTCATCTTTTGGAGGCAGTAAAAAAATTTGCACTTCTAACATCAAGTATAAAGATAGTTATGAATTTGAAATTGGAGGAATTCACTAAATGGAAAAACATCACAAGCAGGGGAAAAAAAACACTTCCTAAGTGAAAATGTTAAAAATAGTAACACAATCATGGATCATTGAACTTTAAGAAGAACAAAGATTGTTTCATGAAACAACTATATAAAATCAGTTTCTGCGTGATCTCCTTTATCCCATGATCTGTTCTCTTACCTGTCTGAACACCTACGATAGATTGCGCACAGACATGTTAAATTGTGCTCTCAGCACCCAAAACACCAAGTTACTGGTGTTTTGGAAGAATGCAGCTCCATGCCTGTGTGCTGTGGGTTTCTTTTTCTTTTCATTTGTCTCCCTTCAGTGAGTGCTACTGGCACAGAGGATGAAGTGTACCAATATTTCCTTTAGCCCACAAAAATCTCTGTGCAGGCCGAGCATGACTCAAATGGTATCAACTCCGTATTTATATTAGAAAGCCTCACTGGCTGCTTGGCTGAACTTGGCTGGGAATCATGTAATAGCACTTCACGTGTCCTAAACTGCACGCATGACTATAATTTGTATTTTATTGTAATTCTCACCACCTAGCAGTGTGGCTCTCTGGCGTTCTGTTACTTTCATATCATCTCTCGTTAAATATTCTCTCTGCAGAGTCAGCACATGCAGAGTAATGCATTTATGAGAGCTTTATGACGTGTATACTATCATGAATGTTTTAGTCTTCAACTTTCAGAGCTTTGTATTTTTATTGGCCTCTTGGTGAGGATAATGGGAAGTTAATGTACATGTGAAATTCGGGGTTTATTTTGTAATTACAAGCTTTAATGTGATTTAAATGTTCCACCTCTGCAGTCTTTTGCATTGACTCCAGGTTCTCAGTAATTCATGAACGCTCAAACAATCCCACTGGCTAACTTATCACGGTCATTTTGAGGGTTAAGTGGACATTTCCTGTGGACTTGAAGAAAGTCACCTGGATAAGCCCAATTGTGCTGGATGATGATGTTTCCTTCAGATTGGTCAGCAAACAAAAACTGCTGCAGTAACCACAGCATGCCTTAATCACTCTGAGTGTAAAAGATGTTACTGAAGACCCATTTTAGTTTGTTTACATTTGCCTAAATGACTTTGGTAACGCTACAACAAACCAAAGATTATCACAAAGTACAAAGCTGGAGATTTGTTTCCTTTTTACAGTTAAAGAGAAAATCTGCTCTTTTGTAGCTCAAGTTTAAAAACACAGACACGCACAAGAACGAGGCATGAAGACAGTCGCAGGTATTTTTGTAAGGAAACTTTTTATGTGTGCTTTGTGAAACTCACTTATCATTAGAGACAGAAGGCGTTGCAGTTTCCAGTACAGCAGATAAGGTTTGATATTAAAGAGTACAAAAAAGGAAAAAAAAAAAAGAAACAAAATCACAATTCCAGAGTTCATTTCTTTACAACCTCGCAGGGAAAAAAAGAATGAAAAAGAGAAACAAGCTTTTGGTCCGAGTCTTCTCTTCCCGCTTCCTTCCCGTCATCTCCCCCTCCTCTCCCACGAAGACGGGAGAAATCACTTGTCCTCCGTTTAATTTTGACAGGAAACTCAGGCGGGACCTGGTTTGATGACCACAGCTTTCCCCAGATATTGAGCGCACAATATGATTGCATAGTTCTTTTACATAACAATTTTCCTTTTTTTAAAAAGTTTTTCTTCGTTTTGCGTACAATGGAATGTTTACACAGAGACTCCCCAAACGTTCCCCTCCCTCCTTCCTTAGCAGTGATTTTTTGTACTTCTCTTCAGAAACAAGTGAGGGGAAGGAGGGGGGAGAAAGTGAGGGGGAGAGAGATAGAGGAGGGAACAGGGCTGTAGCCACCAACAGGCACGCTTATCTATTAAATACTTTCACCTTCCCCCTCACGAACCTTCATTCGGCCAATCAAACGGATCAGTGACATCCCGCGTATGTATGCCAGGTAGATGAAACTCGACTAACTTTGAGTAATACAGTATAAACTTTTATATAAATGTGAGGTTTTCGTACTTAAACAAGCACCCGATGCCTAACAGAGGAATAATTTCACAGAAGCAGATATTTGTAATTATTATGCTGTTGCTCATCATGGATTTTATACAGGAGAAGGCCTTTAGGTCAACTTTTCCATGGTTAGTTTGGCCAAAATTAAAAAGTAAAACCTGAAGAAAAGACTTCTGGAAGCTCAAACCTATCCACTGGTGAAACTGCTTTTAAATTTCTCTGTTTTCTTGTTTCATTTTCTTTATTATCTTTTTAATAATAAATGTCTACTTTGCCCTACTGAAAGGCCTGCGGTTGATTACTCTCAACGGCTGGGACTCTGTGTGTGTCATTCTTCAGACTGAAAAAATAAGTATGTACAGCGCTAAGCCCCGCCCACCCCCACCTCCCACCACCCACCTGGTCCAGAAAACGAATGAGAAAGAAAAAAAAAAAAAAAAAAAAAAAAAAAGAGGGGAAAAAAAGAAACGCAGACAGGAAGAGGAAAAGAGCTGAGGTTAGACAGGTCACCTTATCCAGCAACGTGGGAATTATGGGTGAATAGGTCATTTTATCTGTGGTTGGTCAACTCCCCCGCCCCTCCATCCCACCCTTCTGACCCTTGACCCCGCAGCATAAATCTCTCCAGGATCTAATACATAAACTTGCCAGTCGCCACATCAAACCCCCCCCCCCCCCCCCACACACGGCCTGGACCCCCGCCCGGCAAGAAGAAGAAAAATTATAATAAAATAAACAAAAATTAGCATAAGTATCAGATTAGCTTGTGCCCCCCCATAATCCTAACCCCCGTCCCTCCCCGTTTAAACCACATGAAGGCAGAGAGGGTGAAGCTAAGGACCCGCACTACAGAGCAACTCTGCCCCCCGTCCCACAGACGCCCCCAGATGTGCCCGTTCAAATAAACCTTTATGACAAACTGATGCTGAACATCCTTTTGTGACAGTGGGGCTGGAGGCCAAACCACGAGAACTACAGCTCAATCAGCAAGCTCTTAGCGATTTCTAAACCGGCACTCGCAGGGGCACATCGTGACCACCACTCAAAATTCTTCCCAGCGCTCGACTCACGGCGTCTCCTCTACCTCCCTCTCCCTCCCCTCATCTGTCCAGCCCTCCTCCTCGTCTCGCCTCCTCTACAGGTCACTCTCTCCATACAGGGCGGTGGAGAAGGACATGTAGTCGAGGGCTCCGGGGACAGCGTCGGGCCCCGTGTAGGGTGCCATGCGGGCGATGCAGTACTCCGCCTGGTCTGGAGGGAGCTCCCGCCTCAGCTCATCAGCTGTGATGTAGTTCTGGTGGAAACAGGAGGCAAAGAGTTCACTGCTAAAGCACTAAATGACAGACGGCTTAATAGAGATGAAAAACTTATGTTATTGATCTTCTAAGACAACAGAGGATCGTATTATTGGCTGAATATCATTATTTTGTTCCAAACTCATGTTTGATGGATCATTTCAGATCACAAGTTCAAGTCTGGAGATTGAATATCTTGGGATCTTTAAACCGAATTAGTTTGGACCTGTGCGTCCCAGTTACTCGTCCATTTTTGCTGAGGACACACACTCTCACAGCAGACTGTTAAGAGCCCACTTTGAGGACCACTGCTCTAAAGCACCGTGCAGGTCCAAGATACAACTGAAGTCCTATAAAACTTCTCCAAATGTCAGGCTGTGTGCGCCTGAGGAGCTGATGTCATAGAAGTCACTAAGATTTTCCAAAGCTTTAATCACTCAGTGTTTTAGGGGCCAGTGCTTAAATGAACCATAACACAGACAATCTGGGCTGCTGATGCAGCTTAAAGCCAAAGTGCTCATGCTTGTTATTATTATTATAAATCCTAATATCAACCTGTGAGGCGTCTCTAACAAAAAGGAATATTCTGCACAGATTCAACCTCAAGCTTGTGTTGACTTGTAGTTGTGAACACAAATACTCCCTCTGCTGGTGGTCAGCGTCCTGCTGCACATTTCTTTCTCCAGTATTTTTCTTGTCCAATCAAAAATGAGCACTGATGTCGTTCTGCACTCACCTTATCAGCAGCCAGGATCTTGAAGGAGGCGATGACCTGGTCCGCGGTGTCCCTGTCGGTCGTTTCCGTGGACATGAAGTCGATAAAGGCCTGGAAGGTGACGGCGCCGCTGCCGTTGGGGTCCACTATACCCATGATGCGATTAAATTCGGCTTCGCCCTGGCATCAACAAATTACAGGTTAACCCAGAAGAGACTGCGCTTTGAACTCAGGGAACAGACGCACAGTTACAGGAGCAAACTGAAGAGGCATTAGCCACAGCCAGAGGTTAGTCTGTGGTCATTTTATTTCATATTTAAGTCAGTTTTTATTCAAATGGCCAAAAAGGGACAGAAAAGTGAATAGATTTCTGTAAAATGAGGGGACAGCCTCACCGTTTGGAATTGTCTGGGAATCAGAAAGAGTACTAAAACCCCTGCAGTTTGTAAGCATGTAAAATATAGGGACTACCATTAAGTCCTAATGGGAGTCCCAATATGTGGTTGGGATGGAGGGAAAAAAAACAGACAAATGATGACACGAAGAGAAAACAGTGAAGAGTAATTTGGATGGTCTACATGAAAAACATCAGCTTCCTTCAGTTAGTACTGATCATCAAGGATGTTAAAGTGACACATGTGACAAAAAAGGACAGGAAGTGAGAGCATCAGAGGGAGAGCACAGGGTGTCTGCAGGTATCAGGTCACATGCAAATCCACAAAATATCCAAACAGAAAATATTAGTAATAGTTAGAAATACTGAGCAATAATTTGCCTGCCTGGGTCCATTTGTTTGAATTAAGAGTTTCACTTCCTGGTTTAAATGTTATAAAAATATGAACAGGACTGATTTTGTCAGAGGCTAAACCTCCCGCAGGGGACAAAGCCCGACTTGGACGAGAATATAATGGAATAAATCAAAAAGTTCTAGCTTCCATATCCATATCCTGTCCCTCTGATTCAGGTAAAAGCAAAAACACAGAGCATCCTTAATTGCTTCTTTTGGGTGCTTCAAAGCTTGTGACTAATTAAACTGCATTAGGATATTTCTGGACCTGCAGACACCCTGAAAGAGCTTCATGCCAGCAGCAGTACCAGGCTGTTTCCTGTAGAAATGAGTAGAGCCCGGAAATCATCTGACATCATCTGTCCTGATCGCTTCTGCAGGCCGCCACAGCACAGGATAGGTCGGAGGGAAGAGGTGGTGAGTAGACAAAGACGGAGTCAGAGAGATACGAGGGACAGAGAGAAAGCAGCAGAGTGAAGGATGGACAGAAATATTGAGATCAAACAGTGAGTGAGTGAGAAAAAAGCCATAAAAAGCACAAACAGTTAACAGAAAGTCTCGCAGCAAAGTAAAAACCTGACGGGCAGACAGACAGCTGAGGGGTGGGGTCCGTTCAGAGAGTGAGCTGAAGCAGCACAAAACAACAGAGACCCCCGGTGGACAAACAGGGACGCAACACCTCCATGAACCTCCATGCCGATGGACTGAACCCTGCCTGAACACAGAGCACGGCAGCAGGCTCTGAGCAGGAGCACCGACTGATCACTGACCAGTTTCACTTCATCACGCCACAGAGTATCAAAAATAGAAACCTCATTTAGTTGACCTAATTATTAATACTGTAATTGTTCAACCTGCTTATCCAATTTTATTTTATGCAATTATGTCGAAATAGTTTCTTTTCATTTTTGTCTATTTCAGGCTGTTTCTGGTTACTTTTTTTTATTTGCAATGCAAATTTTTATGGCTTCAAAACATCAACCATTTGTAGCCGGTGTGGAAAAAATAAAATCAATTAAGCTACAAATGTTGCTAGATGCTGAATTGTCTGACTTCTATATGTCAGTGTATAAAATCAGTAAAAGAAACATCGATTGTGATTGGCTGAATGTGGCTGTGATCTCTGCGCTCCTGCTCAGAGGCCGATGACGCCGGCTCTCCCTCCGTCCAATCCTTGAGCTCCTACCTGCTTGTCCTTCTCCACATCGTAGCCCAGACTGATCAAACAGGCCTTGAACTCCTCGGCCATCAGGGCCCCGCTGTGGTCCTGAGATCAGCCAAACACCCAATGACAGAGCACCGCATCGTGAGGATGAACCAATCGTAACACAGGGATGGTGGCGGTGGAGGACAGTGACCATGAGATCCACAGCATGCAGGGAGACGATGAAGACATGGAGGACGAAGGGACACACATTTATGGATGTTTAGACAATGTCGCCACACACACACACACACACACAAACCCCCACACCCACTCAAGAGCTGTGATGTTCACAAACTGTCACTTTTTAATCTCCACCAATCACGAGCGTGAGTGAATAACAAAGACAGATGATCCCGGTCCTCTTCAGTCCAGAGCAGCTTGCATTCATGGACACAGCAATGAACTGTTGTGGTTTCACAAAAGACTTTCACTCAGAGATCCACTGTTTTAATGCAGTTGTTACCTTTTTATGCTTATTTTTTATGCATTAAATTATGATACATGTTAAGGCCTCAAAAATTTAAAAATTAATCTATATTTAAGGGAGAACAAACCTCAGTTTCAAAAACTGTGGTGTCGTCTCTGCAGCATTTTTAAATGTATATAGTTCAGAATTTAAATAATTAGCAAATCACTGCATTCAGTTTTTATTGAAAACTGACACAATGTTCCCAAATTTAGAGAAAAGTATCCATGCAAAGACTGAAATGGGGTCAGCGGGTTGCTACAAGTGCTTTCTTTGTACTGAGTGCGAAGAATAGTTCCAGTGTTGTGTCGTCAAGAAATAAACACACTGATGTGACGAACAAAAAGACTGACGGGTGAGTGACCACCGTGTCAGATAGTGGCATGAATGAGTGACACACACAGAGCGGCATGAGATGGTGAACGATGGCGGTGTCGTCCTCCTCTCTGACAGCTGAGAGCTTTCAATCATCACGTTTAACCACCGCAAAACACAAAAAATGACATCTGGTAGGTTTAGTTTAGTTTTTTTAAATGCAGAAAACAGCGTTCCAAAGGGATGACAGACATCTGCAGGTTTGCATGTCCAGTAAGGGGAAAAAGACCAAGTGCAACCCAAAAATAACACATTTCAAACCAAATGTAGCATTTCTTAGCCGATTTAAAACAAGTAGCCTTTTGCTAACTGGATGTTTCCTCACTCTTCACCCTCCTGGTAAAAGCCAGTCACCATCCGTGCCTTTTTTTAAATTTCACCAACACCGCCTGTGCTCGCGAGTGAAACATCAGGATGAGTACTTACATGTCTGGCTCCTCTCTCACCCCCATTTAAGGTCTAAACATCCAGTCAGTCACATTATAAATAAACAGGAAAAACAGAGGCCAAATTCTCACACTGAAAACTGTTCAGGAAGTCCAATTAACCACAACTAACCCACTGCTAACGACTATACTCTACACAGACAAATACATAAGATGCTTGGTGCATCATAGCTGGTCTACACCATCATGTATTGTATATGTAATGGTAAAAATCATTAAACGCTTCATATTTATAATTTTTAGATCAACACATGAAACAAAAACAGGGTTTCTCCTCAGGTTTCACTGCCAACCTAAACGCCCAATACTCTGTAATACTGTGAGGTTTGATAACAGGGTAACAGAACAGGTGTAATAAATAACCCGTGAGCGCAGAGCTCGGGCCCTGACCTTGTCAAAGTGGTTGAAGGAGGCGCGGTACTCGTACAGCTGCTCCTGGCTGATGCCCTTGGCGTCACGCGTCAGGATCTGGTTCTCGACCTCGTTGATGGTTCTGGCGATGGTGGTGAGCAGCTGCTCCCAGCCCACCCGGAGGTGCTGCAGTGATGGGGCGGGGTTGACAGGAGAGGTTAAGAACTGAGATGCGAGAGAGGACTCGGGTTTGACAGTGTCCTCAAAGGTTAACACAAAGCATGAGCTCGTTTTGTTACAGAGCTCATGCACACATTATGTCAACACAGCTGTCCTACTTTCAAACATTTTCATTTGGGAAGTGAAAAAGACTTCATTCATTCATTGCTGAAGGTTTTGTGCGCGTTTGCGTTACCTCCATCGTGTAGGAAGTGTACTGGTTGTCGAAGATGAGCGCCTCCTGGATGTGTTGGTGGTATCCCTCCAGCTTGTTAATTTCGGGTGTGTATGATATGATGCTCTTCTGGTATTCCTTCAGGTTGGTCAGCTGGTCCTCCAGGGTGCCGTTCATTTCAATGGATATCCTGCCAATTTCCTGGCAACACAAACACACAAACACCTGAAACGCTGACACTCGAACATATTTATAAAAACAAAAAACACTTTTCTAAATAAACTTTTCCAAATGACTGTAAGATTTTTTTTTTCTGTAAGGATGCTGAAGAGTTATCATTTACGGTTCCTGAACTATGAATAGACGAAGTACATTTCATTCCTCCTGCTCTCAGTAACGCAGTGTGCATGCACAGTGACGATCTAATCTAAACACAAAGCTCATGGATACAACATCTACAAACTGAAGAGCTCTTCAGGCTGTGGGTAAATCCTGCACCCTGTCTTACATTTGCTCTGTGAGTCCGTGTTTCACAAAGTGTCTGCAAAGTGACAAACTGCACACAGCTGAGCAAACGTGAAAACCTCGACATAATGCTGAGCACGTTGTGACTGTGGGGGCTGATCAGTTACCTCCATTTTGGCCTGGATGTAAGCGCCAACCGTGTTGGCCTGAGTGGCGAACGTGGCTCTCAGAGTGTCGTTGGAGTTCTGCTTGTTCAGCTCTTCCTGCAGGGCGTTGTCACGCAGTGGCACCATAGCCATCGCCTGCAAATGCACACAAAGAAGAATTAGAAACAACTGCACCCACACAAACATGAAGCACCAGCTGCAGAAAAACATTCAGTCACTCAGCCTGTAGAGGGCAGCGTTTTTAACACACTGGACAAAAGGTTCTTCTTCTATGTAGGGTTCACCGGGGAAAAAGCTTTTAAGAGGAAAAATCTGCGCTGCGTCATTAAAGCAGCAGACAGCATTAATAGTTTACTGCTCTGGCATGAATGAGCTACACGTTTATTGCCTTAAAACGATTAACGTCAGCCTTCGTTAAACAGCAGCTCACCTGTTCCCACTTGCTGTTGATGCTCTCAGGTGTGATGGAGGTGTACGGGTTTCCGCTGCTCAGCTTGATGCCGTTGCTCTGGGCGATCTTCTGCACCTCGGACTGGATGGACTGGATAGCCTCGCGCTCCTTGTTGGCCTCGGGCAGGGTGGACTTGAACTGCTCGTGGGCTGTGATCAGACCCTGAGAGGAGGAGGAAAGAAACACGTTTGCTGGGTTTTCCGTTTTTGTGGGATAAACGCAGCTCTGTGGCTTTAAATAGTAAACACTGGAACGTTTCTTTGGCTCAGTGCTGGACCTCCGCTGTATGTTTCATATGCTGCACTTGTTTATTCACCACTTGACTTCCCAGTTCCCAGATACCTGGATCTCCTCAATGTTGTGGACGATGAACATGTCCTGCAGGTCCTCCATAGCTCCCTCCATCCAGTTGTTGAAAGGTGCCGCTCTCTTGGCGTACTCCAGGTACAGCTCATCTATCGACTCCAGCTGCTTCTCTGTCCTCTGTCGGCAGGAAAACAGAAGACGGCCTTATTAAAATACATTTCAATACATTTTAAAATACATTTGATATTTCATTGTGTCAAATGATGATCCTGTCAAAATCCTTTTAAATCTCAAAAGGTACTGCACAAACAGGCCGAATCGTACCTCCAGTGAGTCTTTGCGTTTGTGGGTGAGGGCTCCCAGGACGTCCCACTGATCGCAGATCTTCTGACAGCGAGCGTTGACACTGGCGGCATCGTAGTAGTCCAGTTCACTGGAAAAGGAAGAAAAGAAAAAGGGGTTTTCCTTTGTCGAGCACTTCTCATGATCAGATTCCCTTTCAGACGCACTTCTTTCTGTTAATCGACACCATCTGACTGTGAGGTCAGATTTTGGACGTCAAGTCTGGTTTAAAATTTTAGAGAGGGGAAAGGCATCAGGCGACTGCTCTGAGTCTGTGTCGATCAAACCAAAGTGACCTGACAGAAGCCTCAAAGCTGCTTCTTTATTCTGAAAAAATGCACAGGCGTCTCCAAAGAACACCGGAGCTGCTTCTTCACCACTTTGCTCTGTAGTTTTGTCCATTTCTGACTGAAATGTGAATTTAATGCAACTCGAGACGATGTTAAAGGAAGTTGTGAAAATAATGTGAGTGTTGGAAGAAAAAGAAGAAAGAACTGAAGTTAAAGTTGTTTGCCCCACGGGCGGTACATCTAAGAATTCAAATGAGAATAAAACGAATAATACTCCAACTGTGAAAAATGATCTGCTGGAACAGATTATTACACACCAGCAGCTTCGGGCAGCAGCACAAACCATCAGTAAGTTTCCAAAATGAGACTTGTGCATATTTAGCAGCTTCATTACTCAGAATAAATGAACCCTGACGTGGAGACGAGAGCCATCGGGAGCTAGCAGCAAATGATGCTGCGTGTTTCACCTCACAGCGAGGCGCAGGTACTATGCTGACCACAAACCCACGTGAAAGGAAAGAATTATCACAAACTGTGAAGAATAGAGCTGCCCGACCTGCTTTGTGCGTTTATGCATGAAAGAAGCCACGAGGAACATTCAGGAACCGATGCTAATGAAGTCAGAGATGTTAGCGGCTCCACTCTTACTTGAGCTCCTGCGCGATGGCGGCGATCTGCTCCACTCTGTCCTGGTGGGCGGCCAGGTCGCTCTCAAAGGCCTCGTGTTTCCGGAGCAGCGCCTTGACTTCTGACAGGGTGCACGTCTCATAGTCTTTCTGGGTAAGCATGGCCTCCTTACCTGCATGCACAAAAGCCTCACTTATTCAGAGACGAGCATTCTGGCGTCGTGAAGACGTTTGCTTCACCGCGATGGAATTTACATACCGTCGGTCCAGGATTCATGGATGGCACACTTCTGGTGGAACTTGACGGCCAGATGCTCCAGTCTCTCCAGACGCCTGATCTCGCTGAGGATCCACTCCTCGTAGCCTTTCTCTGCTCCTTCCAGATTGTGCCACGCTTTGTTGATGTCCTGAGAGCAAACAGCAAGAGTTACTTAGAGCAGAAACTCCAAACACAGTAAAACATTTCATACGTGCAGAAAAGTGTGAAAGAGGTGGTGTGAAACTGCTGTAATATTTACAAGGGAACTTAAAGCTGGATTGTTTGTTAAAAAAAAAAAAACACAGAAAAGTAACTTAACACTGACTGTGTTAAACTCACTAAGCTATAACTGAATCAGTTTTTACACCAATCTTTAGAAATCCTCTGTTAGCGTGCGACAGGCTGCTTTGCGACTGATGATAATGAAGTTGTGTCGCGCAGCTTCAAGTGTGGTGTAACTTTTCCCATCGACTGTGTGCGAGTTTCATACCGACACCATGCGTCCTTCTGACGGCATGAAGGCAGGTCTGTTGCTGAGTCTCAGTTTAGTCTGCAGAGTGTTGAAGCTGATCTCCAGCTGGCATTTCTCTTGGACCTGCAGACAGGAACATCTCAGTGTCACTGGACACATTCAGCAGAGGAAAACCAACATTCATATGTGAGAGGGCACAGCGCTCTTATATGGCGATGCCACCAGGACAGATACAAAGGTTCCAGCGATTAAGAGCATAAACTCTTCAAAATGTTATCTGAAGTCAGAGCAAAGAAGCCGAAGAGCTGTTCATCTGTACGGGTTAAATGGACAAGACAACCCCTGCTGGTCACTGGAAAGAATGCAGGTTTAGAGAACCTGTGCATTTTCAGACATAAAATCAGAGCATTATAAGCTAAATGCATAGAATAAGGTCTTGGGAAAAGGGCTCGTGCTGCCACGCAGTGTGGGATTAACACACTATAATAACTGGTTCATGTGAATACACAGTATACAACTCTGCCTCAATTTAAATGCTTATAATAAAAGGCTGAAGAAGCTCTGTGCAGAGAGAGGTCAGAGTAACATGTGAGAAAATATTTGCAGAAACATTTTCCAGCAGACTCTGAGCTATTTCTCCTTGTTTCCTCTCCAGAGGGACACAATTATAACAAAAATGAACAAACACTGATGAACCTCAGTGGACCTCAGGGACACAAGCAACCACTCTGCAGAAGCTACACCATGAATGAGTTTAAAAACCCAGATTTTAAATGTCAAGAAGAATAATATTATTTTGGAAGAAAACAAATATTGAACACTGAGTAAGATTAATGAGATTAAACTTTCCACTACAAAGATTTGGGTCTGGCAGGCGATCCAGGAGTTTGTGAGCCTTTTTTCTTTGTTTAGAAATGCTGAGAACAGTTCACGCGAGGTTTTCTATACCTTGGGTGGTTTGTGCACACAGCGGTAGTCTCTGAAGTCCTCCTGTTTCACCTGCATGTCATTTACAGTCTTCTCTTGGGTTCGGTTCTCCAGCCAGGGGATGGTCCGACGGATCCACTCCAGGAGCTGGAGGCAGAGAGGACAGTGGTGAAAACAGGACAGACGAACGGGTCGTCCTCCTTTCTCCAAAGTCTGCCGTGCAAGTAAAAGATGGCATGTTTCGATACTCACATCACTGGCCAGTTTCTCGTAGTCCTCCATCATTTGCTCGTTCTCCTGATTGACAGCCAGCACTTTGCAGATTCGATTTGCGGCTGTCTCAGCCTATTAGGAGGGAGAGTGATGAGTGGAGCTGGACATGACTGGATAAAACTCCATCAGAGTCTACTCTCTGAGCTCAAAGCTTCATAATAAAGTCACTAAACTGAGCTTCAAAATAAGTGTCTACCGCTGCTTATTAGTACCTCAGCCTGGCCTTTCATTGCAGCTGTGACAAACGCATTTTTGCTTTTCAAATCTGTGCGCACACTCCACACGCAGGCAGTGAGGGAGGAATGTCGAGCCAAGTTTAGGCACGTGTTATTTAAAATAAGGCAAAAACGCCAATGTAGGTCAAACCAGGGCTTAATATGACTGCTACAAACATGCTCCAGCTCTCGATGGTTAGTTCAATGTGCCAAAGTCATTCTGTGTGTATTTAAAACTTCATGCATCTCCCTTCAAAACCTGGGAATCAGTGCTTCTAGTTACAGTTCATGTAGCGCTGCAGTCCACGTCAGTGCGTCTGCCTAGGATATTACACTACTGTACCACTGAAATATAAAACACAGAATTTGATAAGCTGATTCAAGGTCATACCTACTGTACAACAAAACATCTGCATTTATGCTGCTCGTCCAATAAGCTTACAGGCTATGCTTTCACCAGAATATAAGACACAAGTCATATCATGTAAAACATTTAGAATAGTTTGAAAAGTGTTAATAGCTGAAAAGAAACTTGAGACATCAGCTAATGTTTCCCACAGTAATGAATCCAGACCGGTCTGGTTTCTCTAAACCACATCAGCAGCATGACCACCGGCGGTTTGCCGCTTTCCCGGAGGAAGAATCCTCGTCAATATAAAGTGTTTCATGTTCCAGCTGAGATATCCATAAATCGAAATCTGTGCATGATCTCAGTGGAAAAGAAGAAATTTAAACGTCAAAATCACCCACAGAAGCATGCATGGAAAGCAATCAGTGCAGGTGACCGCCGAGTTTAAGTCCAGCCCATAAAGTCTGGAGCATTTTGAGGGAAACAGCTGATGTCCAAAGAGCCGAGACAGAAGCACCAAAAGTTCCCATCATGCTCCTGCTCCGTTTCCTGTTCTGCAGATAATATTTGACTGAATTTGTATAAAACCATAAGTGCAGCTGAACTGTTGGATCGAGCGAGGAGAAACGCAAAGCAGCTCAAACTTCCATCTAATAAACGCTGGGCTGGAATTCCAGCATGTTGCTGTGATTTCACCTCTGATCTTTTCACACTCTAAAAACTTTAAATAACAAATGTGTTTTACCAACGATGGAAACTTTGGTGCATTTCAGGGTTTTTCTTCGCAGCGCTGAGTGTTAATGTGAGTCTGACGGGTGAGGAGCTCACCTTCTGTGCGCCAGAGAAGGCGTGATAGAAGCAGGAAACATAGGTCATTATGGCCTTCTCATCCGGCCTCAGCGTACCCACGATGTCTACGCATCACCCAGCAGAACAGAGGGAGAGAGAGAGACAGAGTGAAGCCAAAGCTACCCAAAGCTACACTTTGATTGCCCCCTGCAGGATGTGAGAGAAAGCTGAGTCAGGTGGGGGCGACGTTGAGCGCCCCCTCGTTAGTGCCACAGCTTGGAGCGCCTCCTGTCACCAGGAAGTGAGGGCCACCAGAGGAGTCCTCTGGAAGGGAATCGTGGGACGCTGGAGCCACAAGTTCAAGTGTGGGACACAAACAGGCATGAACTGCTTAATCCAGTCACTCAAAGCGGTTCATTCACCATCTGATGGAGGTCACTGGGTTCACTCAGCAGGGCAATGATGTCAGCACACTGACTGACTAATTCTTCTTCATCTTCAGAGTTCTATTCTCGTACTCAACTACAGCGTCTTCATCAACTGCAGGTGGAAAAATATTCTCAAATAACCAAGTGAACAAAATGAGAACGCAGCACAGCGACTGGTGAATGAAAACGCTTCCTGTGAACTGGAGCGGGCGCGATTTGTGTGACGTTGTTGAATAAATTACGATGCTGGCAAGAGCAGTAAATGTGGACGTTTCAGAGTTTGTGTTTGGTACAAACGCAGCGGTCAGAGAGCTAACGCACATAACTCACCAGCTAAAAACAAAACCTGAACTCGTGCCCATTTCTGACACACACACACACACACACACACCTCGTGAGACTGCAGAGGAACAAACAAGTTCTGAATGAGCCAGAAAATTAATTAGAGGAAGACGAGCAAACAAGAGACGCATCGATTGGCTTCCTGTCATGGGCCCAGAGGGAGGGGGGGGGAGGAGGAAGGAGGAGGAAAAACAAGAGGGTAACGAGAGGACAGGGACGAAGATGATTTAATAAAATTTATGACAGACCCACTATGAATCTTTAACATCATATTTACTTGACTTTATCAGAGACATGCATGATTTGAAACCAAACTTTCTCCACAATAAGAGTTTTTACTTATAGATTTGTCTCGTGCACATTATGTTAAAAGTCTAAATTTCACTTTGAGCTGCAGGAATTTGATTCTGGAATTTTGAATTTAGCAGTTTATGAAAGTGTACAGAGTAAAGTGGTTTCTGGTCTTTGTGTTTGTAAAGACTGAGCTCGTGAGCCTTCCTGTAACATCTAAAGTTTATCGACTGATATCATCCGACTAGCTCCTTTGATTTTTTGCACGTATATTTTTATCTCGGTACATATCGTTCATTTCATTCTGCACATAATGCAGATTTTATTCTGTCTGTGTTATTCATCGTTATTAGTTCCTGCCTTTGTTTCAGCCCCGACTCTGCAGGATGGTACTCCAGTTTTGCCGTACTATTGTACAGACGTGCTAAAGGTAAAGCAGAAAGCGATACGCATCTAAAGCTTTTCAAATAACAGTTCGATAAGGTCACAACCTGCAGTGCCAGATGGGCCAAAAAGCCCGAGAGCTGCTCTAAAAAGGAGGAACTCCATCATTTAACGGGGCGGGTTCACTTCTTTGCATGCCATGTTCTCTGAATATTAGGAAGTGACAGTTTTTCCAAGCCAAATCTTAACAATAGCAGCCAACATGAACTGGAACTACCTTTTCTTCCTACATGTACATGAAAAAAAAAAAAAATCTGCAAACAGTTATAATGAACAACAAATAGGAATGAAGTTGTGCTTCTGCATTTAGACGCTTTGTGGATGTAAAGGTTCGGTCTAACTTCCTCCCAACAGTGAAAAACTGCCAAAAGCAGTCTGATGCTAAATGTGTTTAAATTTGGTATAAGAGAAGATGTTGCATAGATCCTAATATGCTTCAACTCAGTGAATACACAGCTCAGATTAAAGCAACGTAGCTGGTGCATAACTGAATATTCTCATTTTGAGTTTGGGTTTCATTTGGCTGAGGGAACTGTTCCCTCTGGATCTGTGGAGAAAGTTTTTGGATCATGGTCAGAGTGGCAGAAGAAAATGAACCCTGATGAACCTCAGTGTGATACATGCTAAAAAGCTAACAGGGTCTCCTTTAAGAGGAAGTGAAAGCAGTGAGATTATCCTGAGGAGAGCGCCTCAGACCTGGATGCTTTTAGTGGTGGGAGAAAACAGAAACGTCCTAACGGTGATCGTATATTTCAGCATTTTGTTTGCTGGCCTTGTCCTTTTGTTTCCTGGAAGGACTTTATTTTAAAGGATGGGGACTTCCACATGTTGAATCAGAGGTTTCTGTTCATTTTGTTTTGATTTTTAGTTTTTTTTTCAACCACAACTGTTCAAAAATGTAAAAATATCCATGGGAAAAGTTCCATCTGACAGATTTTAGCTAAAAATAAAACTAAACGCAGCTTTAGTCCACAAACTCATTTCTGTACGGCAAACATTTACCGCTTTCACCAGCATGCTAATGTTGAAATCGTTTGCGTGTTTGTGTCCCCACAAATCCAGCGTCCCAACAAACCCAGCGTCCTGGCTGTCGAGACAGAGCGTGGCCATGCTGGACAGGAAGCAGCACCTTGTTAGTAAAAGGAGGTTAAAGGTTGACGTTGGCTCAGAGGGTACCTTCTGTGCTCCAGAGAAGGCATGGTAGAAACTGGACACATAAGTCATTATGGCTTTCTCATCTGGGCGAGCAGTGTTCACAATGTCTACAAGTCGGGGGGAGACCATGGTTATGAAGACGCACACATACAGGCAAGACACAGGACAAGTGATTACACAATTACAACAAGACGCACACAAACTCATTTAACGAGCTGCTGTAGCTGCCAACAGCCTGACATGCAAACAACAAATACAACGACACACACACACACACGTAGACACACACAGCTCAGGTACAGTTAATACACAACTTGGATTTCTTTCTGTAGAGTTTGAAGCAAAAAGAAAAAGTGGCTTGTTATGACAAGAATGGATCCTGTGAAGGAAACGTGGATGTTCAACATGGTCACACATACAGATGAACACAGGAGGAGGAGCAACGTCGATCCTGAAGATGCCTCGCGTGTCCTGTCACCGAGAACCCGAACACGCTTTGGAGATCGGGCACATTTACATGCACACAACGCGGCGACAAACCCCGTGCAGGTCAGCGTGGAGCTACAGTCACATGTACGTGCTGCAAAGACGGACTCCCAGGAAAAGTCACGTAAACTCCTATTTGATGTTACAGACTGGTCAGAAATGACAAACTGTGTCACTGTTTTAAAAAAACACCTGGTTCACTTTTGTCACACCACTTCCACATCTTACGTTATGAACAGTCACTTTGTTCTGTGCACGTAAACAAGCCCGTGATGTTTTAACACACGCAGTGACAGATCCGGCAGAGACGCACAGATCAACAGCCGACTTATTACCTTCTGCGTCCAACATCTTGGGGATGTCCAGGTGCTTCTCAGCCACCTCAAAGGCGTTGTTCAGGTTGGTTACAGGATCATCCTAAACAGCAAATCACAGACGGCAAACAAGCCAGTGAGTCGCTTCAGGCATTTGTAACACAACTTAACAACAGATATGAAAGCATTTCGATTCACCATGTTTGACCCAAAAACTGAAATATTTGAAGAGAGTGGAGGAGTGTGAAGCTGTTCACCTTTCTGAGGCTGTCGTAGTCGATGAGATCAGGTCTGTGTCTGTGGATCAGAGCGTTGAAGGCAAGACCGTCCTTCCAGCTGTTGGAGAGAAAAGACGAGTTCGGGGTGAGGGTGGAGGTGACGCTCACACATTTGCTGCATTACAAGTCGACATTATCGGCGCCGTGAACAAAAACTGTCCCGATCTGCCGCTGGGACCAAGATCCACATCTCCACTGTGACACTGAACTTAATTTATGAACTGATCTGAAACTAAATGAACTTCATTAACATTCTTTTCGAGCTGAATTTGGGTGAAAGATGGTTTGATTGATTATATCTGGACGTGTTGCATGTGATACATCATCATCAGCTGCTTCTGAATTCCTTCTCACAGTTTTTCATATTGAAACAGAGAGCAAATAATCACATTTGTCTATTTACAGCACAGTTGTGCCATGTTGCACTCTCTCCATCAGGGGGCGCCCTTTCTACACAACAGCAGCAGATTTGAGGTTTCATGTAAGCGTTGAACACCTGAGCTGAATCCAGAAAGGTTCAGGGAAGTATCTGCGTGCGCCTGTGTGTGCGCCAACTCAACTTTTATGCTGAGTTTAAGAAACTCTCAGATCAGTATTTTTCATATAAAGGAAAAAAAAAAAAAAAAAAAGAACACTGGACAGCTGCTCACATACCACACTTAACCACAAACACATTTCATCAATGCCACTGGAGAGTTTCACTGTATCCGCAGGATTCCTCAACTGGATTCTCTCAAGGTTTTGTTGGTCTTTACAACACAATATTACTGTGTGTGAACTGCTTTCATCTGACAATAGAAGCCTTTAAAAACGAGTCCAACGTAAAGCCCTGTGTGTACGTTACCTAATGTGGAAGTTCTGCACATTGACATTCTTGTATGGAGCCGTCTTCCTCTGGCACCACAAGAGTAGACCCTCTTTGGCAGAGGTCTCTGCAGAGAGAGGAGAGGAGGAGACAAGAGACGTGATCAGTCGGAGCACACGGGGGGAAATGTCTCTGCATCACATTCATTCAGCTGCTTTGACCGTTTGAGTCGATTAGCCTTGTGCAAGCAGACCAAGAAATACCCGAGGCCGTTTTCAGCGTGCTAAATATAAACGGCCACGGTGCTCATGAGCAGAATTGAAAATATGAGGATGTTTGTGTTTGCTTTAGGTTCCTCCACACACACTGACAAAATATCCGCCGCTAATATGGAGAATTACTCCAATGACTTCTAGCAGCCCACACCCACCGCAGCTAATTCAACTCAGACTCTTTTAATTAGCCTGCAGAGTCAGTTGTGCTCAGAGAGGAGAAATGAACCTCACCTCCACATTTATCAACACAAAGCTAACGCACACGTTAATGCACAAATGAGTCATCGGCTGGTTTTACTGTCAGAAAGTTCATCAGGACAGATTTGGGCTGTTGGGTTGACTCTGTGGGACTAAACTCGAATAATTAACTCATCAGTATTTAAACTATTTACTTCTAAACCTGCTCTGATAACATGTAAACAGCACATAACCAGGCAGAGTTAGAACTGTGCTGCTAGCAATATGTAGTTTAACGTGATCGGTCTTGTTTCAGGCACACCTGTTTCATCTTGGCTTTATTTCATCGTGTGTGTGTGTGTGTGTGTGTGTTTCCACTTCCTACATGCATATCAAGCCCGTACATCTGTAACTGCAGCAACCTTCAGGGCTTAAAAATGAAGCCAGTGCAGAAGTGCCAGAATCTGCAGTTCCTCTAACTTTAGGTCTGCTCTGAAAGAGAGTCGATCCCCACAGACTCCCATGATGCTCGAGTCCAGCCATGAAAATAACATTTTTACAGCCTGCTACAAAAACACTTCTGTGCTCTTTAGCTCAATCTCCCCCTAAAAACAGATGCACAGCGGGTGAATTTTTAAACTGCTCGTTCTTAAAGTGTTTCTAGTGTAATAAAGCTCTGAGTCACAGGTGAATGCCAACAAAGGAGCCACTACCTTAGGCTAGGCCTCAGCCTTGCCAATGAAGTCCCTAAATTAGAGCTCTGGAACCTGATTTTGGATGTTGGTGCCTTTCTGAGAATTAAAACTACACATGTTTCTTTTCCAAATATTTATTTATAAGTGACTTATGTATGTATGTATATATATGTATATATTGTACTATTCTTAGTTAGCGTATTGTCTGTCTTGTCTTAATGTTGGTTTAAAATGGAGCACTGTAACAAAAAATAATTTCCCCCAGGGATCAATAAAGTATTCTGATTCTGATTCTGATTCTGAAAACGATGAAATTATCTGGTAAATATAAACTGCTGCAGGTTTACTGCACTCAGGCTGCCCAAGATGTCGGTGCTCTACTTATTTGTAGGTAACTTGTAGCCTCAGTTGTCAGTTATCTGCATTTCTGGCTGCAGCCACAAGAAAGTGCAACTTTTCCAAGTGGTCTATAAAAGCCTGCTGCAGGTCTTTGTCAGTCAGCTGGCCTGAAAAACCTGGCTGGGAGCTGAACTTTAGAGAGTTTGATTTTTTTGGTTTTTATTTAAGTGATGGATAAAAAAAACGAAGAAAGAAGAGAGCGAGGTGCGACAGTTTTTATGGATATGAATAACAGGAAGCTGCACCTTCTACAGAGATGTCCTGGATGGCGAAGCGGAGGATGATGGTCCAGATCATTCCCAGGGTCATCTTGGCGTTTCCATCCACGATTTCTATGACACACAGACACACACACAACTTAATCAATCACTGTGTTTCTCTGTTACACCCCAAGAACCGTAGTTCTTGTCCATCACTGCTGTTTTTACAATCCTACATCTGCTGTTCCATTTAATAATGCCAGCACACCCACTCACAACTACGCTTAATGTGTAACGGCTGCTGAGTCTCTGCTAATTCCAGGGAAAGTGTGATGCTCAAACAAAGATTTCTTTCATAAAAATCAGTGAAATCTGGGGAAAGATGACTTTTTACTGGCAAAGGCACATAATGACTGTTTAACGTGTCGTGTCGGTTAAACAGGGAGGATTAAATTGATGAGGAGGGCAGATTATGTGAGTATTGTGTGGATAATTTAACATCAGAACTTCATCTAACAAATAAATTCATTGTTAATGTGAATAAATGTAAATCCTGGCAGCATCGGAACTGGAACATTCTCCAATACGGTTTTCAGAGTTTGGCCGGTGAACGATGACGGTTACGTTAATGAGCAGATTCCACTCTTTGTTCTCAGACATTCTTAGAGGTTTTATCAGTCCTGTCATGCTTTCTCACAGACACACACTCAACTTGGAATTTGTGCTTTTATTGTAGGTTCACATTCTTTGTGGTTAATTTCGTATCCACCTTCAGCTGTCAGCAGATTTAAATAGTAAATTACAATTAAAGCGATGAGGCTCCGCCTTTTCCCTTCTTACAATAAAGGTGTATTCACACCTGCACTTCAGGTTCAGGTAAATCACACTTGGCTGGTTGTGATTCATTTGGCTGCTCAGGTGCAAAACAAACAGCAGCGGTGAAACCGTTCAGAGGAGGATCAGTCCGATCCTGGTGTGAACAGGGACGCGAGGCGCACTCAGAGTTTCAGCTAATCTTGTAGCAGCAGCAGCTAGCTAGAAAATGACGTGCTTCAAGTTTAAAACCCTGGGAAACAACTTTTCAATTTGAAGAATCTGACCAGGGAAAGTGTGCACTGAGCATCCTGACAGAGGGTTTTTCCCTCTTCCATCTGCTACGTTTGCATTTTCCTCTCAGTTTCCAGCCGACGACCTTTAACGGGCTGCTGCTTTCACAGAAGGCCGGAGTGTGTTTACAGCGCGCAGTGTGCGCGCCATACTTTGTGTTCAGTGGTCACCAGTATCAGCAGCGTCATGCTACAGGAATGTCATGGTTGCTCTGATAGTAGGAGAAAGGTCAGCGTCCTGCAGCCGACCGACCGACCCCCCCCCCCCCCCCCCACCCCCACACACACACACACACACACACACACACACACACACACACACACACACACACACACACACACACCTCTACGCCGCCCTCAGTCAGCAGGATGAAGATCGGTTTGACAGACATGTATCTTACCAGAGTTTCTTAGCAGAGGTTCTATCAGCAGAAGCTTAACGATGAAACGTCTCATTAGAAAAGCGTGTAAAGGAATCAGGGTGACATGTAGGAAATGAGAAGGAGTTGACACAATGCAGTGTGTGTGAAGTGACCCTGTAGTGTTATTGTGCCGACACTCACAACTTCAGCTGTGAACTGAAGCATGTTTTCAGCACTTTGTGGAATTAGCATTTGGGGGGAAAGACATGACCACTGAAGCCAGCCTTCAAGCCCCTCCCCCAGTTTAGCAGACAAAACAACTGCCAGGTGGTGTCACCAAGATGGCTGCTGAGTGGAAAGACCTGCTTCTGCGAGGACTTGGTAAAAGTGTCACTGCGCATCAAATCAATCGCATGTGAAAGTTCACAGCTGACCACGTCACCTGTTACGGAACGACTTAAATGTCTTATCAGGGAAATTATGGAGAGCCAGGAGTGACAAAATGAATTAACTAAATACACTTAAATACACCATTAAATAATTAATTAAATGCTCGTTCATTACATTTAAAACATTTAATAAATTATTTAACGGCATATTTAATTCATTTTGGCCCTCCTGGCCCTCCTTAGAAAATACAGTGTCTTTAAATAAATACAACTCAACTCTTTGGATTGAGGGAAATTTTGGAGCGCGAATACCAACAAACCGTACCTACACCTCATAGTCTGAGCCCTGTTTGTCCGGAGCTCCCTGACACTGTTGCATACCACAGCACAGTGAGCACAGCTTTGATAGAAAATAAGGAAAAAAGGAAAATCTGCGTCTACATTAAAAGGCCTTATTAGTTTTAACGTCTTCCTGCTTTGAATCGCTTTCACTCACATTACAGCTGCAATTAGTGGCTCCCATTTAAGGACCATTAATGAGCCGAAGCTCACCACTAAGTATAAAATCACCACGAATGTTCACTTTCAGCCACGCTTTCAAACATTTAAGCGAACCGCTCCGATTAGATCTGCAGTTAGTGAGAGTTTTAACTTCACACTCGTGCCGGCAGTGACGTGAATGAAGGCTCACCCTCTGCTCCAATAGACACCAGCTTGACTCCCTTGCTGGCGATGAAGTCCAGGGCTTTGTTTACATTGTTGATCTTGTGGACCCTCATCTTGCCTCTTTCAGGTTTGGGTAACCGTTCGCCTGCAAACACACAGGAACAGAGAAAAGAGCCACTTAGCTGAGGTTGAGCATGTTTCCACGGGCAACATTCAGGGAGGTTTAAGTTACAGCAGCGACGCCGGCTTCACTTGAAACTGGAGTGAGTTTGAAAAGGAAGCCACATCTGAGCCCAAACGTCATTAGTGAATGACAGCAGCGCTAACACAAACAGCTCCACTGCTACAAACCCAAACCCACTGCTGTGTCTTTAAATGCCTGCGATTAATACTGATGTCGGAAACTGGGCGACGACACCCCGGAGATGCTGTGCATCGTCAACATCTGAAAATATTTTTCCCTCTCATTGAGACCCACAAGTTTTTCTGCGGCTTCTGTGTGACTCACTCCAGAAACACTTCATTATTGCAGACGTTTAATTAAAAACTTGTACACCCGCCCTAATTTTCTGACGACTCCGGCTCTCTGAGGTCGGACGGTGACTCACCGGAGATGACCTCGAGCAGCAGCATGAGTTTGAGCCCATCCCTGAAGTCCTCCTCGATGTTTTCGATCTGCGTGCCGGCCTTCCGCAGGTGGGAGTTGCACCACGCCGTGAACGTCTGCGCGAGAGCAAAGGAGGGAGAAAAAAAAAGACAATTGGGGTTATTTGCAGCCCGGGTCAAAATATTTGTGTAGCTTTTATAATAATAAACCACTTTGAATAGTGAATGAAAGAAAATGAAATTCAATGGGCAGGAAGGGAGGTCAGGGAGACACTTTGATAAGACAGGAAGTGCAGGGAGAAACACGACGTGAAAGTTTAACTACATGTCACACACGAAGATGTGGAGTTGGCATTTCAGTAGCAAAACACTTCATGCATAGTTACCCTACAAAGTCGTTTAAGCTAAAAAGACAGAAAACTAACCAACCCAGCCCCATCTTGGCTCTCAGTGTCTGACGCTGCTGTCATTAAAAGGTCAGCACACAATGCCAACGATCTACTTTATTATTTTTACTTGCAATCAGACGGACATCTGAGTAAATCAGCAAATCATGTACATCCACCGCTGCTTGGAAACCGTGTATTGGTTTTTCTGGTTAGCCGTCATTCTTTAAAAACACATTAGAGGTAGGCGCGCGACTGCAGATCCTGCAGCACTTTTTTTTTTTTTTAAACAAAATTTTGTCACATCACTCTCCAAACATCTCAATTGCAGCACAACATCAGACTGTCTAACACACTTGGACGCATTCATCTGTTACATGACTCATTATGCAAGTTGGGGAAAGTGCGTAAAAATGCCAAGAGACTAAAATACATGGAGGTCGAGCATGCACACTTTCAGCAATGGTGCAAGCAGAGATTGAGGTCAGTATTTTTTGTTATTGTTCAAAACAGAAAAACTGTAATTTATGTACTTGGGAGATTAAAGAGGCAGTTTTAAGCAACACGAAAGCTCTGGAGATGAAATGTAGGTGTAGCTTTACGAGGAACTGTCCAGTAGGAGAAGTGACGGTGACAGGGAAGACCTTCCAGCAGGAAGGGTTTGACAATAAAGACATAAGGTAAAACAAAAGGAAGCACAGCAACAACCTGTATGTTAGTGTTGAATAAAGTTTAACAATAAAAATAACTGAATCCAGCTTAAAGTCAACCCATCTCCAGAACAGGCCTCACTTAACTCATACTGACTCATACCTTCTTCTGATTGGCTGACACATGCAAACAGCAGGTTTTTTAAAGTGGGTGGAGCTTCTATGCTCACAGTCAGAGTTGTGTGCCCACATGACCTACATGTTATCCCCCTTTACCAAGCAAGAGCCAAGACAGGCCATGTTTAGTGTGAGCACCCATCAGTCTAGCAGTGTTTGTATCTATGTGCAAGATCATTAAAATGGCAAGTGCTCGTTAAATGAGAAAAATTGGGAAGTTTATTTTTGTAATATGCTGAAAATGTCCCAAAGCTCAGAGAAATAACTGGTGCACATGTTTGTTTAAAAACTAAATAACCTAAACATCTAAGCATGAAGCAGTCTAATCCAAGTATGTGCATCAGCGCACTTGGAAGGCAGCACAAAATCCAGAATGTAAACTGAGACTCAGACGGGACACACAACAGACACACAACAGACAACTTTGATAACTTCCCAGCTTTAAAAAGGGACTTGTGCTCATTTCCAGTATGTCTGCATATTCAGCCTTGTGTCTACAGTAGCTTTGCATGATTCACAGCACAAACTCATTCTGATTTGTCTCAGACCATCTTGCACTCTTCCTGAAATGAGCTGTTAAGCTCCTCCCGTCTGACGAGCCAGCTTTCTTCTGATTGGCTGCCCCTCGTACAAAGAGGGTTTAAACATCAGCTCACAAGGATTACGTCAACAAATGGTGATATCAATTTTCAATCTGTGGTCATATTTAATGAGCCTCCACCAGAGTTAACAGTTTGTATTTAAAGTCTATCAGCCCACTTCACCCACCCACACTTCCTTTACTCCACGTCTCCTGAGCTGTGTGTTCATAAACATTATGACAGGGTGCTGCTCGCCGCCCTGCCCCTTTACCCGCTATCCCACTGTGGATACTGGCACAAAGCACCCATTGAGCCTCTTGGATAATGGCACCCTTCAGCCCCCCGTACACTCCCTCAGCCCGCTCCCTCTGCCTCTCCCTGACCCTCCCCCAGACCGCCCGATACCAACCCCCTCCACCCGACACACACAATTACACAGAATGAGGGCGAGGACAGAGAGGAAGGAGGAGGAGGAGGAGATACATTTCACATAAACAAACGGACATACAAACAAGGTTGGTGGGCAGGAGGGGGAAGAGTGACAAAAGACAATGCCCTCGCTAACACACAATGCAGGAGGAAGTGGCACTGCAACGACAGGAAGTTACAGCTCGGTTTAACACAGAGCAGACAATCAGAGCGAAGATGCATTCATCACTGGACGCGGCTGTCAGCTGTCACCAAGACGCCGCACCGGAGCCACGAAGCCGGCAAACTGTCGTCATCCAAACATATCAACAGTTTACTCATTTTCTAATCTTTCTCTGCAACACAGTCCAGCTTTTGAGAGCGTATTTCACCTCGCGCTCACTCAACGTTTCACAGTTTGAAAATACTTTACACAATGCGCCTTGCAAAGCCCATTTCCCATCATTCATACAGGGCTGATGTCTGGCATTCCTTACAGAGTCCAAGTGGTGCACACAACATCTACAAGCGCACACCTGTGCTTTGCAAAGTAAAAGAAAAAAAATGGAGAGTCTCCATTTTCAACCATTTCTACAAACGTATTATTCAGTCCACCTTAAACTTAACAAATGTACTTCTGGGCACCCGAGTAAGTGCAGTGCCGTGTTAGAGGCCACATTCAGGCTACGAGCTGTTCTCTCTGCTCCACTCTGTAAAGTTACTGTATAGTTGACTGAAACTAAACCAAATCCAAGTGTAGAGAAAAAAAATACACTTTTAAACCAAAACTAAAAGACTTTAGAAATAACAGAAATCGAGCTGCTGTGCATGTGTCGTGTGATGGTCTGAGACGCGTTTGTACTGAAATAACTGCTCTATGTTCTCACTGCGGACAAACAGCACCTATAACAGCAGTGAAAAGGAACAAGAATGCAATACCGAACTGAGCTTGTACTAAAAAGAAACCAGGAAGCCCATAAAAGACACTATATGATCTTTCTCAGTTCTAAATTTAAAATAAGAACTAATTAAAAACACCACACACACACACACACACACACACACACACACACACACACACACACACACACACACACACACACACACACACACACACACACACACACACACGTCTGAATGGCTGATTCTGTGAGGACGTTTTACGTGAATGTGTTCTCTATTCTCAGTGCCTTAACGAAACCCGAATCTGAGCCTAAACTGAGTTCAAAACCTGAAACAGTTTTCTGAAAGAAGTTGAAAATAATAAAAAATAAGAGCTGTACAAACAGTTCAGACGTTTCTAAAGTTCATGACTGTCTAATGAGTTTCTCAAACACATCTGGGCACGCTGATGTTTCATTTGTTTTAATCGGCTTTGGTTTCCTGTTACAAATGACTTCCATCTCTAGTGAGTTGAGAAACGGTAACCCGGGACGTTTGATTCTCGTTTTTCATTGGTTAGCATGTGTGAGATGCACCTGGGCAGGTGGAGAAAAATGGCGTCTGTGTTGAAGCAAACTGAAAGGCAGTGATGGTCTTCTCCTCTATATGCACACTAAAAAAAAATAAAAGAGCTCCATTGACAGTAAAGTCTATTTTGCTGATGTCATCATTCTTGTGACAGCAATCACTCTACTGGCAAAGTAGCATTCGTGGCCTTCCTCCAGGGTCAAAGGTCAGACCTCAACAAAGCATTGAAGGACTCTTCAGCCTGCTTTATCTGAATTTAAAACAGCCCTCCAGGTTGGTCCATCAGGCTGTTGCGTGTCTGTCATAGTTCAGGTCTTGTTTTGTTTTTTTATAGTGGACACACAAAGCCTGCCTCTGGCTGAGCGAGGCCATTCACTGACAGCAAGGAGTGGAGCTGCTGAGAGGATCTTACAGGCCGATGTGAACCACGCTGAGAGGACACTATGCAAGAAAAAGCAGCTACAAGAGCTTTGCCGTCCATTCACCAGCAGGCTGATGAAAGTCCACTGAACCTAACCAGACATGTATCGTCTAACTCTTGGATGACATTTAAATGAGCGTTTAAAATGCAAAATGTCAAAAGCGGCTTGCACATTTGCGTCTTTTATCCCCACAGTTGGGCGTCTTTCATGCCAGCGGAGCTGGGTGTAGTGTACTTGAAGGACTGGCTAAATTTAAAGGTAACAGAGTGCCAGCGAAGCCTGTTAAACCTGTCTGTGTTGCCACACACAGCAGATCAGATCAGAGGATTTCTGACCTGAGCCGAGGACACGGATAACCAGCTGACCGCCATGCAGGTCTGAGATGAGTAATGCTGGATCTCCGTGGTAAGACGGTTTACTTTTAAAGGCATGAGGGCTCTTATCCTCTACCATCTATTACATAACTTTAGCAGTATGTGTTGGCTTACTGCCACTCTCACCTTTACATGTTACCAGAGTAACAGAACTATGAAACTATGTAACAATATAGATTTTTCTTCGTCCCATTTATTCCGCATTTTAGCCCAGAAACAAAAATATCCGTTAGTGAGTGTTACCATCAGTCGTTTATCCTTCTACCACACCATCTTTAATGAACGGTAACTTCTTTATTCATTTAATTAAAACTGATGGGACATTGCAGACAAATACTGTCATCAGCTGTAGGGATTCATCGACCCCACTGAGTCGCCACTCTATTTTTCCTGAACCAACAACTCCAGTGTCTGATTTTGGTGTGTGTGTGCGTGCAGCCGAGTCATCAGTGTAACCCTCAACAGTCTCTCATGTGCGAGGCTACAGGGTCAGAGGACAAAGCAGAAATTCATGCATGTGAGACAAGTGAAAGCATGCAAGCTGTGCACAGCGATGCTGTCCATCACCCTCGTTTACATGCACCACTCCTTGGACAGGAATGTTTTTAAGAGACCAGAATTCAATATCCATCTGCATCACCTACACACACAAAAATTCCAGTTTTGCTGCCGACTTCAACTCAACTTCAAGCGTGCACACACACAGCAATTATTTCCACACCCTTCTTCTAATGAACGTGCAACTTTCTGACTACATACCACACACACACAGCAGTGTGTGTGTGTGTGTGTGTGTTCTCTATATCACACACCCTTTTTCTTCCCAAAACTGATGAGCTCACTATTAAAGCAACCACACACACACACTCTCCATCAGTCTCGTACCTGCTGGGGTCTCATGATTCATGTATTTCACATCTCACACTCATGATTAAGACCCCTCCTCTCGAAACACACACACAGTTTATAAATATACACGGAGAGCCTATGCAGAGGTGATGAAACCACACACACTCCATGTCAGTTAGATTTTCTCACACCCTCCTCCTGTACCGGCAGCAGTCAGCGAGTAAAACAGGCTTCCAGCCGGGCAGGCTCGGACATGCAGTGAGGTGAGCTCAGAGGAGGAAACAGAGCTGTTTGGTGGCAGAAACGCTGAGCTGATGTGCAGTTAACCATCCGATAACACGACTGTTACGTCTAGAGCCAAGCATGCGTTGAAGTGTGAGGCTCAAACATCAACAGATGGTTCTTTGCTTTCCGTGACTTCACAGATAGTTTTACACCTTTTGTAGCAGCGGCGTTCACCTGCTGCACCGTTTCTCCTGCACAAATCTATGCCCAAAATCAAAAATCACTATTATTTAACTCACTGATTTAATACAATACAAATCAACTTTTTAAATTAAAAAGGGGCTGAATTTAAAACCTGCTAAAGCCCGGGGAGGGTTTGGACTTCTAAGCCTGCGTTTGCAACCTAAAAGTCAAATAAATAATAATTATTATTATTTTTATTATTAGAATAATTCTCGTTTTAGTATGGATGGAGGCCAAAATGGTAACTAAATGTAACTGCTCATTGCTCATTTTTGCATCAACAGCTCTGTTCATTAAAACCCTGAAAAGAGGAAATGAAAAAAAGCCAGCACGACTTGGAGAGATGAGAAAGTGACTCAGCAGTACAGCGATCAGCTGTGTCAGCGTGAGAATTGCTAAAATATTGCATGCTGTTGCATCCGGTTTGCAATGATAGTTAAGGTAAAGATGCTCTTCCTTATTTTCTGAGTCATGTATAAACTGCAGCAACTGCAGATCTGAAATATGGAGCAAAGATTTAAGTAACGGGGGTGGGGGTATGTACGAGTATCCTCCTGAGCCACAAGCGCCGGCTTCAGGCTGCTCTAGATGTTTTTCTTCCAAACCGTTCAGCTCATCTCAGGCGGCGGCTGAACCGAGGGGCTGCACAAAGGCCCAGTGTGAGACAAACGGCGCTTATTTTTTAACTGCGAATCATGCAAAGTACTCCAGCAGAGTCCAAGAATAAAAATAAAGAGAAACGAGCAGAATAGGTCCACTTTAAAGGGGTTATACGTGGACCTGCTGGCAGGAGGTACGACCTCAAGGAACTTGGACGGCCCCATAGAAGTCTGGACCGGCTGTACCAGACTCTGCTGGGCCAAAACCATGCTGGCCTGGCCCTGTGAATAAAGCTCAGTAACTAGTCTGGCCTGGCCTGACACAAGGCCTCCTATTCTTAGATGCACACCAATTAAAAAAGGGCTGTGGCGTGTGACACAGCAGTGCTGCTACTGCTGCACACACTTCCTCCACTTTGTCCGTGTGACAGTTTGCTTTGTGTGTGAACTCAATGAGTAAACAATCTGAATGTACATGTTTATTCTGTCAACACATACGGACCAAAAACAACAAAGCCTTCATTTAAGAACATCAGGACAGCCGTGCTACAGTCAGAGTGGGAAACTGTGCCGTCCCACAGGAGCCACGGTCGGAGGAACCTGGGAGTGTTCCTAGTTTGAGGACTAAGACAAGTGAGAAGGAGGAACCAGCCTAAAGCTAAACGAGTGAACAGCTGTTTGCAGATCAACACTTTCCTGAGGCTGATAGAAACATTCAGACAACTGGCAGCATCTCCGACTGTGAAACAACAAACGATAAAGATCAAGTGGGATGCAGTGCCAAAGCCAGGTGTAACGCTTCTACAGGCAGAAGGAAAGCCGGCCGAGATGCTCGTAAATACGCGCGGTCATCGGACTTCTGCTAATCGTGACAGCGAAGCAGAGCAAGAACAGAAGGACGACGGAGCGGAGCCCTGCTGCAGAGGTTCCTCCGGTCTCATTATCCTCTCAAGTCTGGACAGGTGATCATTAACATGTGTGCACACACACAAACACACACAGACTGAGGCAGCCTCCCTCGTGTGCTGACAGGTAGTCAGTAATGTAAGGACAATCTTTCACCACGGCGCACACACACCTCCCAGAGGGAGATGACAAACATGTAATTGCCGTGCGCTTCTTGGCCGGCCTAATGCCCCCTCAGATATGCCATTATGTGAGTCAACAGCTCAACGCCAACTGTTTTCAACAAGCACCATCGCTTGCGTTCAGTCAGACACACAGACTCTCTGGAGGGGCCTTAATATAGCAGCTAACAGAAACAAAGGAAAGGGAGGATTAAGGAGAGGAGGTTAGGAGGGGAGGGCAGAGGAAATGGAGAGGAGGGGGGTGCAGGCAAAGATCAAGAATGGGAGGAGGAATAAAGAGGCAATAAAAATGTGGGAAAAGATGGAAAAATGTTGCTAAAAAACAGAAGACAGACAATCTTTTATCTGATTTTGCCCACAAGAGGCTGAAACAAAACCAACTCAGAGCTTCAGATGGTGCCACTTTATCCATCTATCCCCGGATTTAAAAAAAAGCAAACAAAAAATAAATTTAAAAAAACACCCTTAATTAAAAAGTAAAGTAACTTTACCATTACAGTGAGAAGCTAAATGAGGGTCACAGATGGGTGAATGTGGGATAAGAGGTTTAAAAAAAAAAAAAAAAAGCAATCTGGTGGGATGAAAGCTGAAGAGGACGATCAACAGATATTTATGAGAAACAAATGAATAGAAAATTAAAGGATGCAAGAAAAGCAAATAAATGAATAAAACGTTTTATTTGAAGTTTCCCCCTCCTCTTCAGGAAGCACTAAAGTCCCGCCCGGGCCTTCGTGGACCTGAGATCTCTGCCGCCGCAGGACAGAGGCTGAGATCATCGTCATTAACCAACCGGAGCAGACTGAGGAGACTCTCCCTCCACAGGGAAATGCACACTTACAGTTTTAATCTCTTACATGGAACGAGCATGTTTCCCTGAAACAATCAGATGTGCCACGCACGCCAACAAACAATCTACTTCAAACGAATTTTGTTTTACACCAGACGACGTCTTCGATTTACAGGCCAGATTCCCCTCAGTCCTCCAGCAAGCTGTGCAGGAATCTGTCCACTTAAAAAACACGCTGCATTATTAATGACCACTTAGTCTGATTGGCTGGAAGTCTGGATGCGGGTTAATCTCATGGAAAAAAAACCCAATAATAAGAAAAAGTAACAATGAGGAATTATTATTGGATCCTTTTTGGAAAGGATTTTCAAAAGCTGAATTTGTTTCTGCAAAGGTGCCACACAACTCCCTTCATAACGACTCTGCAGGGTCTTTGTGTGTGACTGGCTAATGTTAGCCGTCTGGCTCAGCTCGCTTTCACTAATTCAAGTCACAGGAGCAGGTCGTCTCCTCTTGTGCTTGTGCAGTTGGTGCAATTTGGAACATTTCTGGAGTCATTTGACAATAATATGACCTGCTGTCACAGCTGTGCTACAGTTTTTTGGAACGAAATTCTATTATTTTATTAGTATTTATCAGCCAAATCGGCATTAATTTGCAGGTGTTTCACGTCTAGCTAATAAGATAACTTTCTGGCCCAAATGCAGTCAGTGGTCCAAAGAACCAACATCTGGGCGACTGAAATGCTAAGCAGAGTCCTGAGATCCACAGATTGAGTCATGCATGCTCCATCAAAAGTGTGAGTGAAAAGAGTAAGATGCTGCTCGTCTCCCTGCAAATAACATTTTACCCCCCAACAAAAGCAAACCACATGTAAATGTCACTTCTTTGCAGCTATGTAAACAATGATGAGTAACACAGCTTGTGCTTGGCTGCAATGCAAACTCAAACTACACAAGTTGCATACAGCATAACGTATAGCAGGGTGCAGTCAAGCTTCTGAGTATGCATCATCTGACATTCTGTTATGCAACAGTTTCTTTTACAGTAAAGGGACTTAACGTCACTCTGATCCAAACTACAATTCCAGTTTAAATTCCAAGATAAATGACGACATGTTCATTTATCTGCAGCAGGAAGTTTTCCAGCAGCTGCGTGGAGGCTTTCAGTGTTCTGCTGCTGTTTTATGAGAGGAAACTTTCAAGGTAAAGAGAAAGGAAAGGAGACAGGAAATAAGGAAGAAAAGGGAGGGAAGGGGACAAAGTGTCAAACGATGTGGTTATTTATTCATTTATTACGTCTCTTCCTGTCTTTGTTACTCAGAGTCCTTCCACGGGTCAGGTTGCACTCACACACAGCCTCCCCGACCTATTTTAGGATCAGTTGGGTCCCCTTACGATAACAGGGCCGCATTTTTATACACAACAGGAACAACATTAAAATATTCATGCAGTAAATAACTGTAGCTCAGGATTTTCCAGCTGGTCTCTGACTCCATGTTGTGAAAGATGTTGGTTTTATTTCTCGCTGACAGAAGGGGAAAAAAAAGGAGAAGTTGATCAATCCAGAATTTTTATTTGCAGTCATTCCAACTTGAACCATCGTATCACTCGGCACACACATGGCATAATACCACACTCCCATTTTAATGGTCTCTTGCCCACTGCGTCTGCATATTTACACATTATATGAGGCAATACTGTCCAGCTGTGTGTCAATAAAGACTGCTGGTGACTTGGGCAACGAATCACACAGGCCATCGTTGCACAAAGACATGGTGACACAGCAGCGGCCTGCAAAGAGAATATGGGGCTGATGTGGTTGGCATTTACGTTTCAGGGCTTTGGCTGACGCATTAGGTCGCCATATAAAAGTTTGGGGTCTTAAAATGCTTTTGAGCCATGGAGACTTTTTCCAAACCTCCTGCGATTCTTTGAGCAACTCCTTCATTTTGTTCCGCCCACACTGCAGGAACTACAAACTACTCTGGAACCTGGTTTTTGGGGACTATTTCAGGTCCTACTTTAGGACCGTTACACTCTGGCACATTGGTCGAAATCGGATACTGCCAAAGACTTGATGGCCGAGTGCCAGTTTATTAACCTGACGTAACATTTAGGACCACAAATCCAGATATTAAAAAAAACACACTCCGTTAGCATTCATCAACATCAGCTGTGTAAGTAACAAGTAGATCTACTGAAGTCCATTAGGCCCATAAGCATCAGAGGAAACATCCCTTTGACTCCACATCAGTTTTTACATCATAGGAAAGTTAAGCTAAAGTCCACACCAACCTGTAGCTGCTTCACCTGGGCCACACAATTATCGCAATACTGTTACAGCGGGTGGAGCGAACATTCAATGTGAACCCGTCACAGCGTTGGGTTTAACCAGTCTTCTGGTTCAAACTCTGCTGTCAACATGAAACCCACAAGAAGCACCAAACCCTCAACGGTTAGCAGGCTGTCACATTAGTGATCGTACTGACAGTGTAAACGCACAATAGCAGAAGTTTAAAGCAAAAAAATTAAATATAAACGGCTTCTTAAAAAGACAGCAATTCGTTTTTTAGAGAACTTTTCTTCTTGTCTTCTAAATTTAAAACTAATAACAATCCAAAGTCTGTGCCATCACTGTGGCGCTTAAAAGGCTACGATAAAACAACTACTGGTACTTAGACGGAAACGGCTGCGTAACTTGCAGTGAAGCAATAAGCTGGTGGAGTAGTCGAGGGTAAACACCACCCAGTTTGTTAACAATAGGCATCAATGATTAACGGAAAAATGGAAAACCATTCGATTAATATCCAACTTCCATCCGGTCCAGAAAGTTACACATTATTAAGTTCCACCACGTAAGCAAGATTTTTCCAAGTTCATCCCACAAGGAGTGTCAACGGAGACGAGCTGAAGACGAGCGAGCAGAGAATCATGTTCTGTTTGTTCAAATAAACCAGTTTGTGTCACAGACTTTAATTCTTTGGTGACAGCTCATAGCAGGAGGCGGCCGCGCGGGGCGACATCTAATGAGGCTCTTCCTGGGTTTAAATGAAGGGACAAGCGGCGATGAGAGACAAAAGGCTCCCAGAGTGGGCTTTGATCTGCTCTCCAGAACAGGAGACCAACCAAACTGGATGAACCAAGCACACAAAGCACGAGTGTTTTATAGCAACTGAGCACACAAAGAAAACGAACAGATTTATTTGCACCAAATGTTGTGCGTTATTGCTTTCCAGATGTGTGACTTTTTTCCCCCGTTTGCAGCAGGAGATAAAATTATCCAGATAGGAGAGGGAGGAGGAAAAAAATACATTTTTGTTGTCTCAACTTTGCAGCACTCGCTCCAGCGACTCCACCCTCTTCAGCTGGCAAAACAAACCACAAGCATCTCTGCAAATTTGCTTTTTTTCCATGCCTGAGACTGCAGAGTGGTGACAGGATGACGGGTAAAGGTAAGGAGCGAGCTGAGAGAGGCACGCTGAATCAAAAGCGACTGTCAGCTCTGCTGCACACGACAGATGTCAGGAATTCCTGCTATGTTCTTCCTCCCTCAAACTCCCTTTCTAACAAATCTTCACTCTCTCCCCGTCTCCTTCCTCCTTTCACCATCATTCTGGTTCATGTCAGCTTGTTCCTGTACACACAAATCACTTGACAGTGAGAAAAGCTCTTGTAATGCATCCTTAAGAAATCTCGGTTGTGCAAGTAGCTGTTTGGCAACACAGCATCGCTCAGATTTAAATGGAGGACATAAAAGTGGGCTATTAAACATGATCACATAAACAGTTCAGTCCAAACAGAGAGTCAGTGGCCGAGATGATCACAAGGTGGAGCTGGGGCTGCGGTTTCTTTACGTTCCTGTAATTATCAAAGTGAAGGACCTCTCCAGCAAGCAAACGAATGCAAACACTCCTTCACAAATACGTTAACAGAAACTCATGAATGGAAAACAAGATCAAGGCAGACCTTACAACCTAGGCGAAAAGTTTTTTTTTTTTAAATGTAACATTTTGGTTTTTTTATTAATGTTTTAATGATAAAAGAGTCAGGCCAGTAATCGAAACATTTTTTGGTATTCATCCATTCTTACAGAAAATTAAGACGTGAAACTAAACCATGGATTTCTTAAAGATCTTCATAAAAAGGATAAACGTGGAATAAACCCAAATGTGCAAAAGATGTTCATCATCTTGAAACATTGTGCTTGTTTACACCGATTTAAGAGGACCTTCAGAGCTGCCACAACAAAATAAGAGCATCTGTGCTGAATCTGGCACAGAGCAATGACCACAGTGACACACACACACACACACACACACACACACACACGAGTCAGAGGATTTCTGCAGCTGAAAGGAACAACATGGACGTGTGTGATCAGCTCACAGAAGCGCTGAGAGGAGATAAATGGCATGAGACAACAATCAGATTCACAGAGAGCGACTCAG
Organism: Rhamphochromis sp. 'chilingali'; assembly: GCF_963969265.1. Lineage (NCBI taxonomy): Eukaryota > Metazoa > Chordata > Actinopteri > Cichliformes > Cichlidae > Rhamphochromis > Rhamphochromis sp. 'chilingali'. The sequence continues at coordinate 3,735,563 of NC_137935.1, read as the reverse complement.
CCTTACTTGGCATCAGTATTTCCCCCTAATTGTGTGTCTGTTTTTCTCATATCACACCATCACTTCTTTTTCTCCTCAGCCAATCAGCAGCCAGCTAATCCACTTCCTGTCTTTAGAGGCGCAGCACAGGAAACGGGGGGTGGAGGATGTCCATGCTAATTCTCCAGGAATGCAGCAGAAGAATCCAAGCGTGCAAATGTAAAACATTAACCGGAGAGCTCGTCAAATCGAGCATCTGAAGTCGCGTCCTTCTGCCCACTGACGCATCTGAAGGAGGGTGAGCTCGATGAGAAGGACGCTCGGGAAGTTGTAAAGGCCGCGATGAGTCAAAAGGAGCGGCCCGGCTCACGTAGAGAGTGAACTCACTGAGAAAGAGGCGACTGGGCTGCATTCAACAGATCTCTGGGACGCTGAATCCCAGAATCCCTTAAAGAAAGTTGACAGTGCGTGAAACCTTACAGGCTGAAAACTACAATCTCGCGTGTCCAAAAAAATCAACGCAATGATTTCCAAAAAGCAGGAGACACTCTCTGCCTCTCACTGAACACCATTCTTCACTTTTGGGAGGCCACACCTCAGGTGCACTACAATGCTGTGCAATAACGGCAGGTGTTGCAACGACTGACATCATTTTACAATCAGGGGCGTTAAAAGACGCCCAAGAGCTGCCACCGAATGACTCAGCCAACCTCTTTATCCTGCAGTGCATGACCTGAGGAAGTTTGACTTTATGATGTCAGGAAACATTTCAGAAGCGTGACACATCCAGCAAACACCTTGGCCAAAGTTTCTATAGTTTCCGTATCTTCAAGACTAAATACGCAGAGCTGAAAACGAGCACAATAGACTCAACGAGAGCTGCTTTCTTATCCTGTAGCAGATACGGATCCCGTTCAGGCGCCTGCTCAGACCAAGGCGGGGTTTGTGGATACACCTGAAATCTATCGTACCTCCACACGTTCAACTGGAACCTCGTGGAAAGGCGACCGAGAGGAGTTTAAACACTTTTATGCTCAAGGGAAGTGACCTTTACCCTTTCTTTCCACTAAATCTGACACCTTATGTTCCTCCTTCAAGTTTCAAGACAAATAATGACCCTTGCACAGCAACACGCTGCTCAACCTGGCTGCAGATCAACTAAAATTATCACAAGTCAATAGAAGGGAAGGGAAAGAAGAAAGCACTCAGGCCTGTAACTGTTTAACAAATGTTTCCTTTGACCTTGGAGTTGATTTTTTTTGTCTTGTAGCGTAAACCTGTGGGTGCTCCCCCCCCGCTATTTTCCACACGTCCAGCTGTTCTGCAGGAGCTGGTTTGAGCTGCCAGAGGCGCAGCCGGTAGCCAAAGTGGTGTTCCCCTTCGTTCACCATTATAAAACCCGAGTGCTCCAATCACTGAATGAGCTGAGGTCATTATTATTACACACCCACTTTTCTCTTTGTGTGTCTGTGTGTTTTTACACAGTCCAAAATCAGGGGTTTGGCAGGCCTGACAGCAGTTGGCAGGGCGAAGCGTCAGCTGTTTGTGTCGGCCTTTTATTAAAACCGCTGGCTGAATCTTTCCAGAGCCCCTCTGACAGTTCTGCGGTTCTGTTGTTGATCAGTTCAGGCAGGAGGAAACTGAATCGGTCCACCAAACATGGCTTTGTTAGAAAGCATGCTGCACAGCCAAACTTACTCAGGTGTCAGTTTCTCCACATTTACAGTTTTGGAACATGTAAATGAGAAAATTAATCAGGCTAATACTTAAAAAATGCCTTCAAAGCAAAGAAAAAGCATTTTCTGAAAATCTATCTGCAGTTGTTACTCAGGAGGCAGAGCAGGTCATCCATTAGGCAGGCACTGAACACCACACTCCTGCTGGGGGACAATCTGAAGGCTCTTTGTTAAAGAAAGAAATATCACATTTATGTGACAGAGGCGTCTGCTGATAATGGTGGTGTGAGGTGCAGGAGAGCACACGTCTCACTCACATCGAGTCAGTGTTGATCAAATCATCAGCAAATACCAAATAATTTAACTCATTGGGGTTTTTACTAACGTGATGAGATGTTTATCGCCTCCTGGCTCTTACTGCCTGAAAGCTGAATTTCTAGGAACACATGGAAGTTATTTATTGTTTATATCTACAAGAGAAGGTGACTAATAGCCCATAATACTAGGTGTGTACCTATAAATCTGTGAGTAACTATAATGTGCCGCTCTTACAGCCGTGATAGGGAATGATGATCTGCCGGTTCATATAGCAGCGTTTACATTTGTACAACCACTCAGAGCAGCTTGGACGAGCACATAAGGAGTGTTCCCACATGCACGTGCAGCCAGGCACTGTTCTGCATGCAGTGCTCTTTATTGAAAGGTGTGCATTCACTGGTCAAAGTTTGCAACATTTGTCTGTCTGTCACACTAGCAACTATATTTTTTTGGAACTTGTCACACCTCTGACCACACATAACACCAAATTCTTCCTCATGCATCAACACTCTTCCTCCTATTAGCCGAACAAGCCCCGCCATGTAGCCAAAGACAGCAACCACAATGACTACGACCATCGTGAGTGCAAACACCTTCATTACCTGAAGGCACGAAAAGCACTCAGAAGCAAAAGTTAGGGAGTGCATGATTCGAAGCCCAGTGTTTGAATTATTGATAATATTTATTTATCCATCTTTTATCCAATTTAGGGTTGCTGGGTGGGGGCGGCTGCATGTCTGCATGTCTCAGGACTGTGAGAGGAAGTGACAGGACACAGGAAGCGCATGCAGGGAGAACAGTCCCAGGTGGATTCAAACCCAGGACCTTCTTGCTGTGCAGCAACAGTGCATATATACATGATATATACATGGAGCAATCATCAGCTGCCTTTCCAGGCAGTTCCTCGTGTCGTAGACTGACTCCAGCTCCACCGATGAATTGTAGGTCGCGACATAAACCAGCTTGTCAGTTGGAGAAACAGTCTGCAGAGCTGCTGAATGACATTCAACAATCATTGATGAGTTTAAAATCATCTTAAGAGTCTTAAAATATATATTTAATTAGCTGTTAATGTACCTCAGCAGCTCATCCGAGTAAGTACGGGGCTGTGTGGGGAAACACTGAGTAACCAACAGCTTATTTCTCACTTGAAAAATGTTGACCAACATTGGTTGCATTAACGAGCGTGCAATCAGTTTTGTTTTTCTCTTCACACCACAGAACCTGCAGAGTGTAACTGTAACAATGACTGAAAAAAGACAACCTGAAACCAGCTGAAGCCTGTTAGAGGAAGTTATTGGTCAGAGAAGAGAAATAATATGTGTGAGAACCAAACTTCACCTTCCTGCTTTTAGAGCTCTTGGTAATGAACTTCAAACACAATTATGCCATCACAGTTATCTCACACTTCAGTTTTATTTCTTTTTTTGACACATGTGAAATGAGTAAGCTCTAAACTCTGTGACAAGACAGTTACTCAGTGCTGGGTTATTTTAATCATTAAGGCAGAAAAAAAACTACAAAGCAGTCAGCTCCCTCCATCAGCTACAATCAGACAATCGAGCAATAAAGCAGAGGTCGTGGCAGGATAACCGCCCGGGACGTTGAGCAAACGGGGAGCAGAGCGATGAGCAAAGAAGGGAAATGATGGTGTGTGTGAGGAAAGTCTGCAGACGCTTGATGTCAGAGTGTAATCTGTGCATGTGTGGTATGAGAAGCATGGCATTTCCACACCTATAAATCTTCATAGTTAGCATTTTTATGTTGCTCGTGTGCTGCTGATCTCATCCAAAGACAACTCAGTGACGGCAGCCTTCACCTAAACACACACAAACACACCTCAGACGGGCAACGAACAGAAACGCAAAAATTTCTTCTAGCAACAGAAGAAAATATTAAAAGGTGAATCATGTAGCTCGACAGAGATGAAGGACGAATAAAGGAACGTGTGTGTGTGTGTGTGTGTGTGTGTGTGTGTGTGTGTGTGTGTGTGTGTGTGTGTGTGTGTGTGAGAGAGAGAGAGAGAGAGTGAGAATGTGGCCAAACAGGAGTTTGAGGCCAGCCCAGTTGCCCAGCAGCAGACAGCATTGTCACACTAAAATGCTCTTCCTGCCCCTCCTCCTGCTCACTACATGCTGTGCGCTTTTACCTTATAAGGAAACGCATTTAACTGCCTGTCACCACGACAATGGTGATGTAAGAGGGCAGCAAGGTGCACCCCCCGCCGACACTCACAGGCAAAGAATGGACCTGCATGAAGAGATTTAAAATAAATGATATCACACACAGGCGTGCACTTTCCATTTGCAGCTACCTGTGTGTGTGTGTGTGTGTGTGTGTGTGTGTGTGTGTGTGTGTACGACTGCAGGAATGTGAAACATGGAGCCACAGTCCACCTTCTTGTCTCCTCCCTTTGCTTCCTAAGAAGCAACAGAAACAAACAGAAGATAACGAGCAGAAAGACGGGCGCTTAAAGCCGCGGGACGAGAACGAGTTTGGTTGGAGACGTTAAAAAGTTTGCTCCCAACATCCTACCAGTGACAGCAGGCCTGGGTCAACGAGCATGGGTGGCTAAGGGAGTGCACACATGTCCTTAAATAGCCTCGACTCCCACGAACGTTCCTGAGTTTAATATTTAACTTCTTGTTCACTTTTTTTGCTCCTCTGTTAGTTTCAATAAACCTCATCATGAAGAAACACTGAGCTTAGAAAGGAGATATCTGACTAATATGGCAGCCAACGGAACAAAAGAAAAAGCTGGTTACTCGTTAACAAAACAAGGAACACACTCACACTGTCAAACCTGAGCACAATCTAAAGGAAGCGATTAAACACTGTCCTCACAAACATCTGTTAATCAAAGCTAACGTGACAGTGTGTGTGTCATTAGCACCGCTAGAAGCAGTGGCCCTTGTTTCTTGGGAGGCTGATGTTCACACAGCTGTGGGAAATGTGATGATGTGTGGCGGCTGAATGCAAACTTTAAATGTGTCGTGGGCTGTGTTAATCTATGGCATCCAGTCAATCAGTGGCCGACATCACTCTAATCAATGACAGTTCTTTGTCTTCTTTCTACAGCGGCGCAGAGTCGACGCTCTGGTGTGGTTAAATCACTAACGCCATCTCACTGACGCTGATAGAGTTCAGCTGTGTTACTGCAGCAGGCAGGAAAAAGGATGTGACAGCTACTGATAACTTAATAACTTTAGCACTAACAAAGGAAGTGACGGTACCAAAGATGCAGGAAATACTGGAGCTGAAACCAACACATGGATCATTTGCTGTAAGAGCCATTTAGTGTTTATGTGAGGTGATATATAGTAAACTGAACTCTGACCAAACTGAAACCAAACAGAACAGCTCAAAGTTATAAAAGTCAGCGTGTTATAAAAGAGACCAAGAATGGAAACGTAGATTTGGGAGGCTGTTCTATAAGAAAAACCAAAATAAAACAGGAAATTCATTTTAATAAATTCAGAAAGAGTTAAATAAAAATCAGATCTCAAAATGTTCAACATGAAATGAGTTATTTTTATGCACCGTCCCCACAGACTGTAGGAACTTCCTGATGCTGAGCTCAGAGGGTCCAAACCTGCACCCAGAGCAGCACATTGTTTGTTCCTCCGAGTTTCCGCTTGTTGATGACCCTACAAGCCACCCACACACACACACCCACACGGTCCCGCTCAGTCACACATTCCTGAGCTCACCCTGCCCTTTATAGCTTTGTGAATCACCAGCACTGTGACTCTGACACACACACACACACACACACTAAGCTGATCCTGAAGCAAATCAGCATGTAAATGGACATTACTGTAAGGAGCCTTTGATCAGAAACACGTGCTTTAACTCGCACATTAAACAAATATGTCCGTCTGCCTTCTTTCATCTGCCTCCGAGTGATGCTGAAAACGAGTCTGTGCATCTGTTGCTTCTGGGCTCGGCTGCTGTATTATCAGGCCGCTCTAACAGCTCCCAGAAAAGCCTTCAGCTGAGCGTCAAAGGTGCTAACAGGGACTAGAAGGAGCGGCCATATTGCTTCCACAGCAATACAAAAACCCGAACGATCAGGCTCCTTCATGAGGTGACCTGAAACATCCCACAGTTCTGCTCCAAGGGTTTGATTTTGCTATAAAAATAAAACTATACACACAATTTAATTCGATCAGTCTCCACGTCAGACACAGAGGCAGCTTAAGAGACAACTGTGTGTGCAACCAGCAGTTAACTTGATAATTACCTATATTAACCGATTCATTTAAATCTAGAAACTATTGTGAGAGAAAGTTCGGCTCCTCCTTCTCTGGATTTATGTCTTTGCCCAGTTCAACATCTTGTAAACCCAAAATGGTTGCACAGTGGTGATCATGAATCCACACACACTCCTCCCACACTAACCTAAAACCTTAAGTTGATTTAATGCAGTGATCCTCATGCCCCAGATACACTCGTGAGGCTGAGCTCTTAAAAAACACACCAGCACACAGTAGACGCAGCACCCCCCTCTGAGCCCCTCAGGGTGCAGGGCTCAGTCAAGGCAGCTACCACTGTGCACAGGTCGGGTCTGTTGGGAGGGGGCTCCGAAAACTCAATGTAATCCTTTTAAAATGACTTTCATATTACAGCATCCCCCACTTGTCCTGCAGCTATGGAGCAGCCAGGATGTGCAGACAGTGAATCAGTGACAGTCTGATCCTCTCGACCACTTTCTCTGTCTGCAGACAAAAGCTGCTTGATTAGAACTGTGTACAAAATCAACACTCACTCATTCAAATTAGGATTATGTTGTATGCAAAAATCAGACGCCTCTTTTAAAACAAACTCAGTTTTTACAAAACGCATTTGAGTCAAATCTGTTAACAGTGGATTATTCTGTGGAGCCGGACACGAGCGACAACCTTCTGAGAAATGAATGATGTGCCAGAAACTGCAGTTCCTCTACTGTCCACTTGAGTCAGTCCCCACAGACTCCCGTATTAAAACTTTACAGTGAAAATAAACACATTTACAGCCTGCTACAACAACCCGGTTTGGTTTCTATGGAGACCATCTTCCTAACAACAGTCAGCTGTTTAACTAGAATTAAAACTAAAAGATTATTATGGGTGTAGTTGCTTTGACTGAGAGGTGGTGCTGATAAGGCTGCTGGACATCTGCTAGGCTTCATCTTGGCAACTTCAAAGCACTGAACTGGAGCTCCGGGCTGTGTTTGTGGTGCTGGAGCCTTTGGAAACATGCAATGAAACAAACGATACGAAACGATTTGGTGACTGAAGTTCTATGATTTAAATTTTATGCAGCACAAATGTCTGTGGATGCAGCTTTCCAGCATTAGCTGATAATCTAAATGTGATCACGTCTGGCTTTATCAACACATACGCTGCTGAAAATCACAGCACCAAAAGATAAATAATAAAAAAAACAAAATCACAGTTCAAACCGACGACTACGCCCATCTTTCATATAGCCTCCATGGCCAGATCCTTCAGTTACACAGACATTCAAACTGTAACATCTCTTTAGCCTGTGGGGAAAATAGTATTTAACACAGCGTTCATATCAAAGCTCCGAGCAGGATGCTCCGATGGTGCTGCACGTCCAAGCTGCCTGGGATGAAAACGCTAGAAGAGCCAGATGCTGAACTTCCTCTTGAACGTTTGCACCTCAGCTGTGTTAGCGTTTATCTGGTTTCCTCCGCTTCACTTGTAAGAACTAAGCCTTGCGTCTCTCTGTGGCTTCTCAGATTTGAACGACCTTTGACACAGATCAAAAATAATCACATCTAAATTTTTGTACTTATGGGCGGCTGCAGCTGAAATCACAATTTACTCTTAATGTTGCCATATTTCATGGATTTTTTAGGTCTGCAACACATTTATTTGTACAGTAATGAAGTCTGAGTGTGTGGGAGGCTGAAGGTGAGAAAGCTGTTTGTAAGATGATGTAAGATTTTTATACTCGAGGTTTTTTTAGCCTTCGTGCCCCCTTTGGGAGTGAGATGCTGCTGGTGCAGACTAAGTGGCATCACAGCTGCTGATAAGCTAGTTTCTTTAAAACCTGTTATAAAATTCAATAAAGAAATCCTGATACATACTTTGGTCATGCAGCTTACCACGGTCGCCATATTAGCACCACAGCTCTGCTTAAGGGCTGTTGCTAAGCAACACAAGAGTACAGCATCTTATTTTTAGAAGGTTTAAAACGCATCTCAGGACCTGATGTCCAAAGAAAAACTATTCTGCTCTTTAAATATCTGCACTTCTGTCCTCCTGTCGTTTTGCAAAGCAGAACATCTGGAAATTTGCACCGCTCCATGTTTGCATGGCTGCCAGACTGAAAGTAAAAATAACGCTTCAGCTTCAGAAAGGCGCTAAAATGTCAGCAGAGAAGCTGTGATACTGCGGTCGTGAGTTCAGCAGGAAATGCTGCGGCTTAAGAATCGAGCCCTCGTGTCTCCACAGCTCTCACACACACACACACACCAGATATAAAGCTATGCCACTATGAAGCTACTCCAGAGTATCCTGATGTGTGTTAACTGCACGTGCATGCTGCTGTGTGCTCCCACAGCACTGTGACTCAGAGGAGAGCCAACAGAGGGATCTTTGTTAACTGGGGGGGAACGGTAGCTAAAATAATCCCCTGCAGGCCAGCTTTGATTGGATCAGACAGGATAGTAAGCTCGTGGCCGATGGCGCAGAGGACTTCCCTGACCCACATTGAGACCAGCGGCGAGTGGCGTGACTGTGCACTGCAGCAGCTGGATTCATATGTTAACTGACAGCTGAAAATACTTTAAGAACAAAGTGATGAGAAAAAGACGGCCCCCTGCTGATTTAGCGTCGCTCTAACTACTTAATTGCTTCTGTTTTCTGTATGTAATAATTGTAAGCGTGCATGAAGACAAGTGTGCGTTATTCACAAACGTTTAACGCTGCTAATGTGACAGCTCAGATAAAAACTGGAGGCCAATTATTCCCTGTTGTGTGCTTCCATTCAGCGTACAGTCGGCCTGATCTGCAGGCATTCCCTCCGCTCTTTGCCCGCCATCTGGTCCATTAACGCAGGGGTGACACACAGACACAGTATCTGTCTGTCTCTCTGGCCTGACTCAGAGGACTCGTCTGACTGTTTGCGTGTGCAGTGACTTTATATTTAAAAACCACACAAACCTCAGAGCCTTCCTTCCCCTTTATTCACTACTACGACTCCCGAGAAGTGAACTCGGAGCTGCAGTTCCATCGTCTTTGCTCTTTACAGCTGAGGCCTTTACATCGATAACTGCATTTTTAAGTTCAATGAACAGATTATTTCTCCATGCTTATGCTATTAAAAGGAGACTTGGACTCTAGAGTAGCTTTGCATGATTCACAGATCAAAATAATCCTCATTTAGAACTCCAGTCTGAAACGAGGCATCTTAACTCCTTGTCTTTCAAGCAGGCTTCTTTCTGATTGGCTGTCCATCATAAAAAGGTTTAAACAGCAGGTGGGTGGGGTTTTAAGACTGCCTGAGATGACCATATAAGGATTTTCTGCAGTCTGTGACATCAGATGAAACTGACTGAAGTCTCACTATTTAATACGAGCATCGTCACCACAGAAACTGAGGAAAAAGACAATTTCTGAGCACAGGTTGGGTCATATCTGACTGAAAAAAAATAATATTTCTTTCCAAAAATCATCTTTATTAAGTTGCAGCAGAAAAAGTAAAGAAGATTAACCGTTTCCCACTTTTCAGTTCAGGCCCTGAGGCCCAAAGCAGCAGCATGTTTGGAGCCTCGACTTCTCAGCTGCATAAACTGACAATGAACCTGCAGTAGATGTTTATCAGCCATCTGTCTTTAGCTCTCTGCATTTCGCTGCCTGCGAGTCTAAATCCAGTCTTACACTAACAGGCTGACATAATCCTTTAAAATACATGATTTCCTGCTTCCATCTTCACTTCTGCTCCTGTTCTCTGCAGAACAATCAGGAACCAATTTAAAGTCTTCATTTCAGTTAAACCCCACTGCACAGACCACTTTTGTTCATTCCATTCATCCAAAGCTTTAGCGGGATTCTCGGCGGGACCCTCCTCATGAACAGGCTGAAGCTACGATCAGGCCCCGGGCTGGTCTTGAAGATGCCTGAGCAAAAGCATACCCCCACACTGCCCACTGCTACAATCACATCGATGCAAAATAACACATTTAGAAGAGCCATTGGCCAAAAGGCCTAAAAATAGCAGCAATGTCTCTCCTTTTGTCTGATTCTGTTGCCTTAACGACACTGGCTAAGACAGAAGGGGAAAAAAGAGAAATAAATTCAGAGAATCACAGTGCAGAGGAAAAGTGCTGCGCGGGATTATCAGGGGAACCGAGCACCCGCGCTTTAAATGAGCACACCACAACCTGAAGGCCAGGCACAATCAGTAAATATTTAATGCGCCTTTTATGTGCCCTGAAACCAACACAGGCTCCACTGATACCCCGCTGAAAGGTTTCTGCTTCAGGTGTACAAGCAGTCCCAAATTTACCTTAAAATTCTGCGCCAAGCATAACAATGGCCTGACAGTCATTTCCATGTGCCTGTCTAATCGCTATGCATTCGCTACAATGAGAAATTAAAAACGCTATATGGATGCTTTACGTGAGTCTGGGTGGACTGGCATGGCGGTTTGTCAGAATTAGCAGCAGAAAAATGATACTGATCCCAGCAGAGTCAACTCTTTGTACATTTCTTGGAAAGCAAGACACTTCTGTGTCTGTGTGTGTGTGTGTGTGTGTGTGTGTGTGTGTGTGTGTGTGTGTGTGTGTGTGTGTCCGTGTCCCCGTCCCTGCAGGGTTCTCCTCTTCACCTCTTCGCCCAGTGTCCCAGTTTGAAAGCTGTTAAATAAAACAACAGGAGCTCTCGGAGGAAATCGGAGACAAGCGCGCAGGAAACAAACACGCGCATGCACAATTAGATTGAATCATGCTCTGTTTGCCTCATCGTCACTCCTCTTACTGAGTTTTTAAAGTCATAGATCGAGGCACTGGTCTCGACACCACAACAAAGACTAACCGATGTCTGCAGAGCTTCATCGGGTGATTCCCCATCAGGGTCGAGTTCGGTTCAGAGTTTCCACAAAAAAAAAGGCAACAAATACAAGAAAACATCCATGATTCAGTTCACTCATCACTGATTAGGATGCCTCAGGTGTATTAATGACTCTGCAAAAATATGTAACTTTTTTACCATTTCATTTTTTCATGTTTGACAATCTACTCTCTACAACTAACCAGGCTAGTGCCGAGCCTTCCTTGTGCTTCTATAATGGGACTCTAACAGAGCGTGGTGCAGGTGTGCCATGTCACTAAGATCAACGTCTAGCCCACAATCTCTCAGGTAGCCGAGCAGCACTGACCGATGTTGGCGAGGACAACAAAGGTTTAAATCAAAGTAAACAAAATTTCCCAGCTGCCCATCTCATCCAGCTTAACCGTGCTTAGTTTCTTAGTTTAAATCTCTGGATGCTTTATTGTCATTCATGTCCAGGTGACAGCAGCGGTTTCTTTAAAGCCGGTCTAATTGTGTCAGAGCTCTGCAGCCGTCAGACTGTGAGGCAGTGGAAACTCCAAATCCAGCTAAACATGCTATCCAGATGTGTGTCTAAGACCCAGATGTAGCGCGAGGCTTTACCATCCCAGCTCGCGTTCTGTTACTACACTAGTACTGTGTGTGTTTGTGTGCGTTTTCTTATCTCGCTCACACACCCAGACCGGAGGGAGAATAACCTGTTTAGGTGTGGCTAAACATTCAGCTCTCCATCAGGTATTATTCTACAGAACAAAAATATTATTGGAAGACCCGTTTTCTCTTTAAGGTTATGACCTGAAAGCAGCAAAGATGATCAGCTGTGCACAGCTGCTCTAGTTCAAGTCCCCATGAAATCCATCCGAGCGTAAACAAAGGTGATTGGAGCAGTTTAAAACGTATTTGTTAGCATTCTGTCTCATTTAAAACACCCTCGTTCATATTCGTTCAACCTAAATCACAGCCAATCTGGACTATCATGTGCCTATTAATCCCTCACCCCACCTATCTGTCAGATTTGGGTATAAGCTTGTCATCGGAGCCTGGATGTAATCTCTGAGCGGGCAACAGCAGCTGCAAACAGATGTTGCCATACGACCACACGGGCCTCCAGGAGACGACCTGAAAAATACAAATTTAACCCATTTCCATACAAACATTTCGGACAATTTCAGGAGAATCTGGCTCGCATACTCTGCATAGTTTTCCCTTCTCACATGCAGTGAACAGCAGGAAATAATCTGCTTTAAACAGTCACATTACTGTCTGTGAAGGTTCTGTGTTCTGTGAAGTCACATTACTGGAAACTCTCCACCCAGCTCAGGTGAGTGAACACGAAGGAAGGCACCCAGTCGTTGACTTTCTGTACTGGGACCTAACCTCTGCTCTGACATTTGCACTTCCACGGGCACCTCAGTCAAGAAATGTGTAGAAAAGTTCAGAGCTGCAGTGCAAGTGCGAAAACTGCTTCAGCCAACACTTATGTCTGCAAGTGCTGACACGCTGAGGTCTGATCTGCACCGAAATATCACCCATTTCACAAGAATCACACCTACTCTTTAAAAACAACCTGCTAATTTGAGTCACGGGCAGGTGAGCGACACAGATCTCACCAATAAACAGACAAATAAAAAGAAGGCTGTTTTTTAGCTGATGACGCATCTGTAGAGTCCCTGCAATGTCAGGTTTGCTGAAATAAACTAATAGGAAGAAAAAGGAGGAAGCTTTTAAAGCATATTTGTTTAGTTCTGCAATTCTTTGCACTGACAAAGCAACACCAACCATATACACATGCATTGTTTCACACTGAAAATGGCACCTTAAAAGTGCCTCTTAAGACACATCCAACTATAGCCTCCAACGTAAGAAACAAAACCACGCGTCGGCCGCTCCGTGGCTGCAGACGGCAGTCTGAAATAGCAACAGTGAGAACAAGGTTTTGCTTCATGCTCCTCAATTTCTTTTATCAAATTTTCATCAAATTCCGACTCTCTCGCTCCCTCACCGGTGCAGGATGATGGCAGAGCTCTGAAGTGCTGTTTCCAAAAATAAAGAGGCTGCAGAGCGCTGTGCAGCCTCGCAGATACGGCAGCGTATGACTGCTTCCTGCACTCTGCAGCCATGGAGACAGGCGAGAGATGCTGGAGCAAGGGCAGGTATTGGAAGATACGTTTTCAGGGTCACCCAGCACCAACTAACTTGATCCTGCTGCTGTTTTGGTGATGCATGTTTGGTTTTTTATTATTAACTGCTGGCTTGACTGCAGATTTTGTCTGATGCCGAATCTCAATCAGGCGCATTCAGAGGTGATGCGAGCTAAGATTACTGTGGTCTTGAACACAGATGCAGTGTTTGAGGAACTTTTTCCAACACCACACTGTTCTCGGTTTGTTCCTCAGTTCATGCCCCCGGTTCCTGAACGCACCATGCAGAGCCGCTGTGCAGTGGGGGCAAGCACATCAGGAACTAGTGTTTAACTGTGCAGTGTTTACCAGCAGCCTCAAACAGACGAGCCCACAGCTATGGGGCTCTGCTGGTAATGGGGGGGGGGGGAACCTCACTTTTTAACTGCTCCCAACCCCCTGCACCAAGACCCACAATATAATGACGCCCCCACCCTTCACACACACACACACACCTAAACACACATCCCTTTCTTCTGCTGCTTTCCTCCAAACAACCCCCCCCCCTCCCCCCTCCACCGGGTCTGCATTAGAACACACACATTGAAACAGAGGAAAGGCACATCCAGTGTTACTCTGTGCAAAACTTATGACATGAGGAGTGACGACCCTAAACCAAGGATCCGCTCAACATGAACCCCATTCATCAAAAATCATCAATTAATTGTTGCAGAATTGTTATTTGTACAAAAAGAACACGACTCATTTTGGTCGTGTCCCACCGTCAAATCACCGTCATCGACTGCAGATGATGAAATTAAGTGGGTTATGTGCATCTACATCAAGTTCATCAGACTGCAGAGAAAAAGGAGGACCACCACCAGCTGTAGTCCAAGATGGTGGAGTCTGAGTTCATCCACAGGACTGGAGACTTGAGATCGATTATCTTCAACAGTTTGGTTCACTAACAAAATGCAAGTTAAAAATCTAATTAAATCCACAGCCCTAATCAAAGTACTTCCCCAAAACAAATGTTCCAACTGGGTAGTATTTAATAATTCCACCGTTTACACGCCCACAAGCTCAGTGATCTCCACCACTGAGGCTTTTCAGCTCCACTCTTTACTCAAATGAACTTTAGTCTTGCGAAATGAAACATTTAAGAGTGTTTTAACTAGACACCAACTGTCAGAAGCTAAATGAGCACAGGTCACATCGCAAGACAGTTGACATTTCTAGCACACATTTGGTTTGGGTTTCAGAAAGTCACACCCCGATCACAGCCTGAAGTTTCCATTAACTGATTCATTTAAAAAGGAAGAAAACGATAGTAGCACCCAAAGCTGAGGGGGGCTCGTCAAATACAGAACTGAAACAGCAAGGCTGAAATCTGCAGAGGTTTTGCATGTGCTCTTGATAAGTGGCTAAACAGCACCTCACAGCTATCAGATTGTAGTGTAGAGAAAACTTTACCATGATGCAAAGCATTAGATTCGATTAGATGTCAATAGAAATATTGGACCTTGAACTGCTAACAGCTTAACACAACGGAAAGTGGATAAAAGAACTTGCAGAGAACCAGTGCGTTCCCCTCAAATCCCATTGTAAAGGATGCACTTAAGGGGGTCCTAAGCTCCGAGTTAAAGACCATCAACATGCAAACTGGCAGGAAACCAAACGGAAATTCTTAGTCTCCATTGTTGCCTATTTCAATTCATCACTGGGAAATGCTATTTACTAATCCTCATAACTATGCGCAATAGCCAAGAAGCAAGCTTGTGAACAGCCACAATTAGTAAGAGATCCGAGGTTATGTCAGCCAGAAACTGAACCCGGGGATTTGTGGTCTCCACGACATTCAGACAAACTCGAGTCCCGAAACACAAAGACTGTGGGAGGCAAACGGACCGTAAAGAGATCTCTTTGTAAGACAGACACATTAGGCTCCACCGCCTCTACACACAGGCCTACAGCTGACCAACATCAATAGCAGCCCTGGGCTTCACGGGTGCTATGATCTCACAGCTGATTGGATGATGTGACGGCCAATGACTGATCTGCACTTTGAACTTGACTGCTGCTCTAGAAAGAAACTAAATGGTTCCAAAGTGCAGCCAAAATATTTTTTGGCGCCATGACTTCCGCCACATCGTAACTGCCTTCAACCCCACCCCACCGAACCCCCACCCCCTCGAGCAAGTACCCTTTGCCCCCAAGGAAAGTTCTCTTTTCCACCACACCGACCACATCTGCAATCCCCCCCCCCAATCCCAGGCAAAAACAGGCCACCCCGCCCCCCTTTAGTCCAAAACCCCCTCCCACTGGCCTAACAGGCTATAACAGGCCACCAAAGGAATGTTTCCCCCTGCGTGCTCTCTCACCGCCGCCAATGGCAGAACAGAGAGGAAGACAAAGGGGGAAACGGAGAGGGGTACATTCCTCGCTGCTCGCTCTGACTGTCTGCGTGACTGACTGGTTTGTTGTTCAGGTTCACAAGCTGATTCTGGGTCACGGTCAGCTGTGGCACAGGCCTTTCCCACAGCTGACCTGGAAGCAGCTGGTAGCAAGAGAATAACTGAAAACTGCATTTCCATCACCTCCCATCGAAAAGGTCAACTGGATGTACGATTAAAACAAGAGGGCACAAATTTACAGCCTCAACTAATCCATCTGCTTCAAGCACACGGAGCACTGAAACTACACCAGGACCATCACGACGAGGCCTCACTAATCATTATTTTATTGCTACCCACCTTAAGTGCTGCTTACTTTTACAGGCCAATGACTGTTTACGCTTTAAATAAGAAATAAATAAATTAAAAAAAAGATAAAGATGCCCTTTACAAGTCCGCAGAGCTCATAATCTCTTTAAATATTATAACGCGAATGGCAGCAAACTCCAGCCTGCTCTCATTCACAGGGCGTCGAATCCTGACATTTTGTAAAACCTGCTGCTGTTTCACTGATAAGCACAGAGTGGCCTTTGGTGCCACAATGCAAACTGTCATAAAAGGAGGGCGCAAAGGTTACCCTCTCATATAGTTAGTAAGTGCAGTTTTTAACATTCAAGGTTAATGATGATGATGATAATAAAAGTTAACCAGGAAACTTTTAATCCCTAAACTTTCCAGGTGACGGGAAGCAAATGTGAAAGCAAACAAACATAAAAAAAGTTGTAAACAACAACTTTCCAACGGGGACATGAACATGGACTCTTCTGATGCACCTACAGCGTGCCGTCTTTAAAAAGACCGCCAACATCTCTCTGGTCCAAAAGCAACGTAGTCATTTGTGAAGACACTGACGCCAAAAGACAGTTTCTATGCGTCTCTCTGCAAAGGGAACGTGTTGCCTAGTTTAAAGATTTTGTCCATTGAATGTGTGTTAACAATGAAATTCCAACAAAAACTGAAGTTCTGTCGGGCGCTGGGGGGGGTGGAACAGCGCCGTTTTAACTAGAGACCAAAACAAGGAAGAGGTTTTGTGCCACCAGAGACAAGCAACCTCACTAACCTGTGTCATCATGTCGAGCAAGATCATCCACTGAAATCTAAAGTCGTAGATTCATAAAACAGGCAGCAAACTATTGTATCAGCTCCTTCACACGTAAAGAAATGAGCTTTTCTACATTTACTGTGAGCAAATACGAGACGTCTAACATCCAAACCAGGCTGGACCTTCTTTGTTTTGTTTTTTGTAATAGTTTCCATTCTTGGCCAAAAAAAAAAAAAAATATATAACAAAGGATTACTCTCAAGGGACTTCCTGATTAAACAAAAGCTTTAACAAATATTGACAGCTATGAACACTGTCCATATTTATGTTTTCTGCCAATATCTCACAGCTATAATTCAATCAATTCTTCCATGTAAGAGACATAATTGCACCCAGTGTCCAAAAACTTAGACTCGAAGACTGACTGGCCAATAAAATCCCTTCTTCCCTGATACCACACGTACAGCTACAGTGCATCTGTGTCAGATAAGATATTCCGCTCCTGATTGGTTCACTGTGGTTTTATAGTTGGACAGCGTAACCAAACCAGCTGCCCACCTCCAACATAGTAACAGAGACAACAACACAGTACAGTCTAATTGTTTTGGTTTCGTTTTTACTGCATAAGATCATGGTTTGATTTCAGATCAGAACACTTTCTGATCCCTGACCTACTTGATGGCACAGGGATAGCTCAGTAGGTAAGAGTGGTGACCCCATGATCGGAAGGTCGGGGGTTCGAATCCACTGAACGGCTACCCTGAGGTACCGTCCCTACACACTGATCCCCGGGGGCCCAATGGCTGCCCACTGCTTCACTGAGTGAATGGGTTAAATACAGAGAGGAATTTCCCAACAGTATACATAATTATACTTTATAATAAATTGGATCTTATATACACTTGGTTTATTCTGAACTCTGAAAACCCTAAACATGAAAAACACATTTTTGGTGGTGACATCTTATAAAGCAGCTTTAATTGATCTCTACTTGAACACACGAGCTTCCTCCGATATCCGCCACACCCCAGGCCGATGGTTCCTTTTATTGTCTCCATACTGAGACAATGGTCACCATACTAGTGACCACGGCTGTTTAACAAACAGGCTTTTTAGCCAGACTCCTTCAGACATTTTCAGCTCCCTTCATTCCTTTAAATGTTGTTTTGAAGCAGGAAGGCAGGCTGGGAGAGGGGGGGGGGGGGGGGGGGGAAAGCAGCCTGGCAGCCTTTGCATGCAGTGTGGTGCAGGATGCATTGTTCGGTCCATTTGTCCTGACAAAAATGCCACTCACAGTTTGTCCTGAGCCAAAACCGGGCCATCTGAACTTTCTTCTCCTTCTTCCAGCCACACAGTCTCCACAGAAAGCATGCGAAAGTGGGCGGCAAAAGAACAAACTATCATTGTGCCCAGCTGCCCACCTTGCCAGCAATGGAAGAAAACTCAGTGTGCGTTTTGTGTTGTTAATGTGAGCACTTGTGTGTGTGTGGCGGGGGGGATGGCTCACTGTAAACAAATTGCACTGCAGAACACATCTGCACCAAAACACATCAACTCTGATTGTAAAGGACTGTTTGTCTAAGAAATAAAAAGCATAATTAACACAGGTATAAAATCACCCCAATGAGCCACCTGACAGGTGGAAATGATTCCCCATCTACTGCCCACAACCCTTCAGTCAGTTACAAAGTCTGCATCCATATCACAATCAGTTCAGTACAAATTGGCTGTGAGATTGAAACGGCTGTCAGTGTAGGAAAATAAGCTCCGATAACCATCAGAGTCGGTGACCACAGCTGATTTACGAGAGGAAACATTTCCCAATCACTGCTCCGAGCTCCTGACAGGAGATGAGGGAAGAAAGGAAACTCTGGCATGTAGGTTTCTTTATTTTTGTCTCTTTGCAAAGAAGAAATCTTCACCTCGGCTCTTTCACTTGAAAAACATTTATCAGCTGCTGTTGTCCTTTTTGTGTGAACTATCCCAAAGCTAGTGGTGGGGCAAGTTTCCATTAACCTCAAAGTAGTATCACTTCGATAAATAAGAACAGCCCCTCTCTGGTGATGCCAAGTACTTTACTACTTTCCTCGTTAGCTCATCCACCCACCTGGCCCTGCCTCCTCCCTGCCACGTGACACAAAAAAGTATGCGCAGCCTAACTGTCGCTGAGGAGCTGGATTTGCATGAGCAGTCTGCCACAGCGGCAATAAAAAAAGCCTTCGGTGGCGTCACTGCGTACTTTGGCGTGTTTGGACGTGCGACCGAGCAGCGAGAAAGACTTAATTGCACGTTTGTCAGGCGAGGAGCTTCGTCTGTAACAAACTGCAATTTACTGGACTTGCGTGGGCTCGGTCCAGCTACTCTGGGGTGTTGAGAAATGTACGAAACGGACAACTACAAGGACAAACGCTGCTTCTGCCAAAGAGCTGAAATGACTCTCACAGGAGTCCTGAAACAAGTTATTCTGGTGCAGCATAAAGCCAAATGTCTTCTTTTCAAGCACCTCCTGCATTCGTTTCTCTTTTCTGGATTACTGAAAAGTTTCAGTGTTTGAGTGTCCTCGTGACTCGATGAGGTAGAGCTGCTCTGTGTCCCCAAAATAAAATAAAAAAAGGCCAAACTAATAAAAACCCAGCTGATTTTCCATTCTTATATCACTCAACACTGTCAATGGGCTGCAGGCAGCAGGATGGAAAATGTTGCTTGTGACACACTGCTCCTGTTTTTGACCTTTCAGACTCCCCCCTCACACACACAGGGAGGACAAGCCATTCCCACACTCATTATAGCCATTTGTCTCGATATGCTTGCGGGAGGCATATCTACATTTTTGAGTAGTAACTGGCACAGTGAGTTTGAATGAATACACCACAGGAATTTGCCCTTGTACCCCTCCCTACCTCCATCACTCTGGCTAAATGTTTGGCAAGGGGACGCGTCCCCAATCAACCAAATACCCATCAGCCTCCACTGCAGGACCCAACCTCAGCACAGGTCTGTACTGCAGGCCTCCGCTCTGTTAATGATTGTAGGAGAGGTTTTCCTTTACAAGAAACTTTGACCCGTGCGATGTGTGGGCAAACACGCAGAGCGCGCACAGAGTCGCCTAACCTCAGGTGGAGGGAGCGTGATGTCGGCGATGACTAAAATGCTGAGCGGCCTAACAGCAATGCAGGAGTCGAGGCTCGGCATGCCGTCACACCAACAAAAAGTATGTCAGTCATCCAGCCAGTCAATGAAAGAGATACTCTTAATCATTCCTCACTTCAAATTATCTTCCATTAGACCGCCTCGCTGCTCCCTTCTGAAGATTTAGAAGGTAAAGCATTTGATGTGGGAGCGGTTTAGTGGTGTGGTAAGAGCACGGGTGCATCACAGGGCGGGGTAATTAATCGGAAAGTATAAAGTGATTAGTTTGTCTGCATTCTTCTTCCCTACAAAGACCTAATTTGGGTTATTTTACACATCAAGTGCATCCGCTGAACTTCTTCACATCTGCTAGTCTGGACGCAGCAGCAGCTGTCACCCTCAACACCTTCTCATCTGAATTATATCCAAGTTTGGGAGGGCAATCGTACATCATTATAAGACTAAGTTTAGGATTAATCATGTTACATAACCAAAATAATTGTATTTTTTTTCCATACTCAAGCAGCTCTAGTGTAACATCATTTATAACCACTTTGCAGAATATCAAGCAGTTCAAGAATAAAAAAGCTAGCTCAGCCATTGCTGAGGAGGAAGAAGAGAAAGATGAGTGGACAGGAAGGGGACCACGTTTCAGATTATTGAAAAGACTCAAAATGTTCTTATTGGGGTCAGAGTGTTGGTGATCTGTGAAGCTGAATAGCCAGATGCACTCACGGTGCCAACTGAGTGGTTTCATGTTATTTGGCTTCTCCACATTTTTGCTGAAAAATCCTAAAGCTGGTTTAAATCTGCAGCTCAGGAAGTGGGCGTCCAGAGCTGAGAGAACCACTGTCACACCAGAGAGAAGTGCTCTGCTCGTACAGCATTACTGCTGACAGCTCAGCTTTATTTCATTTTAACACCTTAGCACTGTGGCTTGGGATTAAATAACCTCGATCATCACGGGATCTACAAATCACTATGTAATCATTTGTAACCGATCTCAGAATAGCTGCAATGACCAAAGCACTCTGAAGGATAGAAGAGAAAAAGTTAACCGCGAAAGAATTTCAGTTGCCCGCATATCACCCGAAGCATCTCTCGAAATGCTTGAGAATCCTCAACTTGAAATTCTCTGAATATCGGCCTTTAACGCCACAGTATCGGTCGGATCTTCCAACAATTTTATCGGCCTCCAACCAACCACACAAGCAGGCGTGCCAGGGAGGCGAGCCGCCTGCACGAAGCCTTCGTAAAGTCCGCTGTGCGGTTATCGTGAGGCTGAGCTGTCTGCACAATCACAGCGTGGATTTTTCTGCAACAATGTGGCGCCTTGTTTCCACTCAGAGGAGGGGGGAAAAAATCACATCTGAAGGAGTGAAAGCTGCAGCTAATATCACACACACACTCAGGACTTTTCATTCAGTGATTTAGAGAGGAGGAAACCAGCTTATGTGGGGGGGCTTTGCACCGAGGAGTAGAGCTCGGAGGACCCCCGGGCTGAGGAGAGAGAAGGCGAATAGCACTGGGAGTAAATGCGGGGTTTGTGAAGCTACACCGAGGCCCACACTCGGTCTCTGACCTCCCCATCGCATCCTTCCTCCACTGCCATTTTTCTTTCTGCCCGCCTCCTCCGAGCCCGGCTCCACTCGGCCCAGCTGGGCCCCGAGACTTCGGCTGCCTTACCTTCCTCTGCTGCTTCTCCCAGGCCGGGTCCAGCAGCAGATCTCGGTCCCAGTCGTTCTCCTGCTCCATGTACGTTTGCGCCCCGCCGACGGTCGACTGGTTATTGGCAGCGTGATAATCTACCATGTCAGCAAAAGAAACCTGAGTGCGCCACGGAGAAACTGTCACAGGCAAAAATGTACAAACATAAAAAATAAAAATGGGGGGGGGGGGAGAGCAAAGACGACCCAAATCAGAGAGGCGGGACGGGGAGGGATAACCGAGCCAGGAAAGAGTCCTTCTTCTCTCGCCGCTTCCAGCCGTGAGTGTTTTTAATGAGATGAATATCCGGTGTGTGCCGCTGCTGCTGTGTGAAGAAAAGCTCTGCTTCTAAACGGTGTGGCTGCTGGGAGGAACCGGCCGCTCCTACACACCGACACCGGCAAGCACGACCCACCGAGAAGACGCACTTCCGGTGAAGCCTTTCAAAATAAATCAGATGCGCGTCACCATTCCTCTGATTACTTTCTTTAAAATTAATTATACGTTATTACTATTTCCTGTTGCACTGATTGCAAATCAGGGGCGCCACCAATGGGGAAATAGTGGGGGCACTGGCCTCCCCACAAAATTTGTTGGCAAGACCACTCTATGTTGGTAATAATTTCAATACATTTAATAAAGAGGAAGACACCCTACAATGAGTTGAAACGTTACCTTGTTATTAATCCTGCAATTTCATTCATTTGTATTGTGTCACTTTGTATGTCCCCTCACTATTTCCTGTCCTGGGCCACCTTGATATTTTTAGTGGTGCCACCCAAAATTCTGGAGGCGTTCATGTTGCAAATCCCTGTGTTTAAAAGTACTTCATATGCTTTTTGACTGAATTAAAGAGTAATCGTTTTTCTCCGGGGGGTTGTTGTTGTTGTTTAAGTGCACTAGGTAGATTTCCTCTTTCCCTAAAAGTCTAGTTATTCTTTTTAAATTAGTCTGTTAAGTCTGTGAAGGTTCTCACTCATCCAGGTCTTGGTAATCTGTGAAGCTTAGAAGGAAGAGCGACCGGACATCTTTAAGATTCTTTTCATTTCACCTCTCATTCCAGAAGCTTCATCAGTTCTAAGACCAAATGGTGAAGAGTCCCAGCTATATAAGCCCTAGTGGGAGTTGTCTCTTAAGAGAGTCGTCGACTCACTATTGAAGTCCAGTCGCTTTTCTTTCCAAGCTCCTTAGATTATTCCAGTTAACCAAAACAGCTTTTTTCTCCTATTTTTTGTAAGAATTCACTTTTAGTGTGCACCTTGCTCTAAACTTTTTCATTTGTAAATATAAAACACAGTTAAGTTATTTTTAAAGTTTTGAGTCAATTGAAAGTAATGAATGTGTTACTTGAAGATTCTGCGATCTTGTCTGTGAAGGTTTTCAGTCATCCAGGTCATCGTAGTCAAAGGAGCTTGCAAAGAAAAACGTCTGGACTTCTTTAAGTTACTTGAAGACGTTGCACCTCTCATCCGAGAAGCTTCTTCAGTTCTAAGGGCCAAATGGTGGAGAGTCCCAGATTTAAACCCAGTGGGAGTATCCCCCCACAGAGGGACAAAAGGACCCCCGATGATCCTCTAATCGCCTGAGCCAAGGTGTGAAACTGGGTGTGGGTCCCAATCAGCCAGAGTTTCGGGTGAGTTCATTGTGAAACCTGGCCCCACCTTATCATGCGAATTCCTGAGATCAGATGGCCCAGGATGTGATCTTGTAAATTTTGGAGATTTTCTTTGCTGAAAACTGTCAGGCCACTTTGGGACTTAAGGGTGCTAAAATGTATTTGCTGTGTTTAAAATGACTTAAAAACCTTCCAAGATTAGCTCAAGCTATTAAGATAATGTGAAGAAACAACTGCTATGACTTTATTTCATAAACATCTTTGTTTTGTGTTTTTGATATTAAAGGAAGTTGGTATAAGCTAGGCTACACATTAGTGTAATACAAATTGATACCACTAGGGGTGCAGAAAGTCAGCGTGACCTTTATTTAAGCAGGTAAGTCAAGTTTTGTTGTTAACAGACACTAAATCAGCACAGAAGCCAGAAATGTTTATATTTCAAATTAAGTTTCATTTGGCTTCACATTTATGCTGTAAAAAGCTCTCGATTTTGTTTTCCAAACAGGTTTAACTTCAATTTTTGAAGTGGTATATGTCAATAAAACCCCAAACCCTGTGAACTGTGTGTAACTGAGAAAACACATATAAATAGGGAATCTTACCAAAAACAGAAAAAAAAGTCTCACCTACTTTCCACTGGTAGTGAAGTATTACAGTAGTACAATCCCGTTAATGCAGGTAGAAAAACCCTCCAGTGTTCATTCAAACTTTTACAGCTAGAGATTAATTTAAATGGAATCTAAATAAAGTCCAAAAGCCAGCGTGATCTTTCTTTCTATAGCTATTTTATTTTATTTTGAAAGTACCATCGCCGGTTTCCCGCTATGAATCTGCAGAGACCTGACACACTTGTCCTCCAATAGGCCAAGACAACTTTCATGAATATTCAATACAGCATTTGAACGTGAGCTGCTGAAACAATGAAGCTTTATAAATTTGAAATATCCGAAGTATTTACAAGCGAAAGCAAAAAAAAAAAACAGATCCTCGCCATGATGGGATCTGTGACTGATGGTCCTTTATCACGACTGCTTCGCCCACATTTCGGATTCACAATATAAATTTAGACACTTTAAATTATTGGGTTTTGGGTGGGGTTTTTTTGTTTTGTTTGTTTGTTTGTTTGTTTGTTTGTTTTTTAAGAGCAGGAATAAGTGTGTGATTGTATTTGGATCACACAATCAAAATCAACAGGGTCACCACAGTCAGGACATTGCATTTTATTTGATTTTATTTAGAAGCCAAACTCATGCTCATGATACAGAATCCATCATTTCACAATCATACTGGGGGCTATGGGCACCCCTGGGGGTCCAGGGCTGTCACAGGTTCCCCTCAGGTGACTCCTACTGACTTTTACAACTGTAATTCAAATAAGTAATATTGTCCTGGCAATATATCACTGGGATCACAACCAAGCTCGGTGTAATGATACTGTTAGCAGTAACTTTGGGTATTCTTAGTATCAGAAGTAATTAGCATGACTGATGAGAACTCTGATGATACTGACGACTGCAACTGTCCCACATATGAGAAAGTATGTTACACTATTATATTATTGTTATTCCAAAAGTCTTTGATCCATAAAAAAGTAAATATTTCATTTTAGTCCTAAACTTCTGATCCACATATTTGGTCAGAAAGAATCAGAACACAAGGAAAAATAGAGATCTGCCTGTACAGGCCTCTCTGCAGGCTTGATGTCATCAGTGTGCCTGCTCAGCGGACAGATATTAAAGGTCTCGGATGACAGTGGCGATGCTGAAAACAGTGTTTGTGTTCTGAAGTCGCTGCTGTGATTGCAGCTGATGCAGAACTGCATCAGATTTAGGAGCTGGAATGAACAAAGTTTTAAAGAGCAGCGTAGAAGAAATCCTGTGACTCTGAGGTGGGCAAAGATCCACAAAAAAGCCTCACTCAAGATATGAACCTGATTAGTTTCAACATGGCATAGGGGTCTGTTGTGTCTCTGTGCTATCTTTGCACTCTTCACCTTCATTGTTCAGATTTAAGGAAATGTGGAGTCACAGACAAAACACTGGCTATCAGGTCAGCTGGTGTGAGCTTCCTGCAGCTTCCAAAAAGCTAATTTTCAGTCTGGCTGAAAGCAAAAAAACAGGAACGAGCTGTCTGGGATGGACACGTTGGAACGGTTGTTAGAGATCACTGCTGGGGAATGGTGGCCAGCTGGCCTAATCACCGGAATATTCATCAGCGCCTGATGGTTCATTCATTTATAGGTGGCCCTTGTATTTTGGAGAGCTCACACTTGTTGTGCAGCAGGAAGACACAGTAGACTGAAACAAGCTGTAATAATCCGTTAAATTAATAACATGGACAGACAACATAATGCTGCCTGGCCAGAGGATTCTTACTTGGAGACCAAGAAGGAATACTGCTATACAAGCCTATTGCTTATAAATGTAGTAAATTATGAAGCAATGACAGACGTCACAGCTTCCTCTGATAAAGAAACAGCTCAGAAAATGAAAGCAAATCTTTTGCTGCTGATTCTTGTGCAGCTTGTGATCATAAAGTGGTCATGATCCAACCCATCTGAGAAGCACTGACCCAGAGGACTGGCATCATAAAACAGGAAAGCCTGAGCTGCGGTATCATCGCCTCCATCTGGCAGGAGGCGGTTCAGGCTGTTTTCAGGGTGGCTGTCCTGCCTGCAGGAGCCACCTACAGAAGTAGGTCACGCTCAGGCTGTCCTTCTTGATTAGTGTCACAGCGGTCCAGAGCAGCACGTACAGCAGAGACCGCAGCGGGACAATGCTCCACCTCTGATGTTTTCATGTGGGGCATTATGGTGCTGCTCACAGCTCAGTGCTGCAAGTACAGTCTGCGTCTTCAGTCATCATCAGCAGGCCACTTGTGAAGTCCCGGATAGCCGGTGAGGCTAACGCATGAGTTGATGATGTAATGCTCTGCACATTCCCTGCTTGTGTATCTTCCAATAATATTTCTTTTGTCGTGTAAATATACAAATACTGACAACATTTTGCATTCAAATCTCAGTGAAACAGTTCAGATGCCAACTATCAAACATGAGCTATAGAAAAATAAAATTCATTTGTTTCCCCTCCATCTTTTCCAGAGAGATGTGCTGCATTTTGGGAAGCTGAGCCAAGACAGAGAATGCACTGCTTATTTAAATACACTTAAGGCGCCTGAGAACTTCGGTGATTCATGAAGATATAAACTTGTACCTGTCACTTTCTACATCTATTATATTGCACTTCACTGCATTTCTCTGACAGATTTAATTGCTGCTTACATTTAACAGTCATATTCCATAATAGCACTCCTGTCTAGGGAATAAAATCACACATTTTGAATATGAATGTTTCTGAAGGATAAATGAAAGTATTAAATGTTTCCTTTATGGGTAGAGAAAATTTGCCAGCTTGTTCTCTTAGATCATGTGGGAAATGCCACAATATCAAGAGGGAAAGCTGAAAAGGACAGGAAGTGAAACCGAGAGAGGAATAAAGAGAACAGAAAGTAGAAAATAAAATGGGAAATAACTTGAAAAAAAGCCCCAAAAACCACAACTGTGGTCAATTAATAATAATAATAAAAAACTCTTTTGTCTTTTCCTGACCTAAGTAGAAAAAAAATCATGAGGTCAACAAAAAGCATGAAGGGCAGTTTAATGAAGACTATTTAATAATGTTGGTAACTGCAAGGACCTGAGGATGGACTACAACAAAAAGGTTTTACCATGTTGCTTCATGCAGGTCATACGAAGAAAACAGCAGATGGGAAATGCCCGTTCATTAGGTTGGAAATGTAAAGATAAAGTAAGACAAGATAGCCTTTATCAGTCCCATAGTTGGGAAATTCAAAGCATTACAGCAGCAAAAAGAGCAGGAATAAAAAATAACACACGACACACAAACAGAAGAAAAATGTACACTCTCTCTCTCTTCCTCCTGAAAGGTGGTTCAGTCTACATCCTGCCTTTATTTAGGATTTGTGTGACTTGATGCTATGTTCAGCTTTTTAATCTTTATTCACGGCGCATCAACATCATAACAATATGGTTTTTATACATTTTAATGCAGCAGTGTAATGTTGCAGAACAGAGCATCTGCTTGGAAAACTGTTATAACTATAGGATCACACTTCAATGGTTCATTGTCTTCATTGCTGAATGAGGTAATAAAGGGAATGCTGAATTCCACCAACTCTTATTTTGGATGCAGATACGTCAGGGTCACTTCTCTCAGTTGGGAAAGCTTCAACGCACATATTAAACAAATATGTAAGACTACGTTCTTCCATTTATGCAACATCTCTAAAATTAGAAATATCCTGTCTCAGAGTGACGCTGAAAAACTAGTTCATGCATTTATTACTTCCAGGCTGGACGACTGTAATTCATTATTATCAGGATGTCCAAAAAACTCACTGAAAAGCCTTCAGCTAATCCAAAATGCTGCAGCAAGAGTCCTGACAGGGACTAGAAAGAGAGAGCATATTTCTCCTGTTTTGGCTTCCCTTCATTGGCTTCCTGTTAAATCCAGAATTGAATTCAAAATCCTGCTCCTCACATACAAGGTCTTAAATAATCAGGCCCCATCTTATCTTAATGACCTTGTAGTACCATATCAGCCTATTAGAGCACTTCGCTCTCGCTCTGCAGGCCTACTTGTTGTTCCTAGAGTATTTAAAAGTAGAATGGGAGGCAGAGCCTTCAGTTTTCAGGCCCCTCTTCTGTGGAACCAGCTTCCAGTTTGGATTCAGGAGACAGACACTATCTCTACTTTCAAGATCAGGCTTCAAACTTTCCTTTTTGCTAAAGCATATAGTTAGGGCTGGACCAGGTGACCCTGAATCCTCCCTTGGTTATGCTGCAATAGACGTAGGCTGCCGGGGATTCCCATGATGCATTGAGTTTTTCCTTTCCAGTCACCTTTCTCACTCACTATGTATTAACAGACCTCTCTGCATTGAATCATATCTGTTATTAACCTCTGTCTCTCTTCCACAGCATGTCTTTTATCCTGTCTTCCTTCTCTCACCCCAACCAGTTGCAGCAGATGGCCCCGCCCCTCCCTGAGCCTGGTTCTGCCGGAGGTTTCTTCCTGTTAAAAGGGAGTTTTTCCTTCCCACTGTCACCAAAGTGCTTGCTCATAGGGGGTCATATGATTGTTGGGTTTTTCTCTGTATCTATGAAGCGCCTTGAGGCGACTTTTGTTGTGATTTGGCGCTATATAAATAAAATTGAATTGAATTCAAGCATTCAGACATTTCTCATGCAGGAAGCCACACTTTATCTCAGTGGAAAAAAACAACCAGAGTAGGACAGACTGGTTGGTCAAGGGTTCATCCAAAAAACATCAGGAGGAAAGAGCCAGAAACTGGAAACCACATCGAGCTAAAACAGAAAGCTGAACTAATGAGTCTCTTTAAAAAAACCTTTATTACTTCTACTGTCGGATTTCAGAGTGTAATAACAACTGAAAACTGAACCTTTTAAGCATATAGTGTTCTTGTTTCTTCAGGACATGTGTGGTGTTTTATGGAAAAACAAACACGGGGGAACACACGCACCTTTATTATGTTGAACTGATGATTGTTTTTATTTCCGTATAAATATGTTGCTGTGAAATCAGGCACAAAAGAAAAAAATCATTTGAGCAGCTTCCACTGAAGAGCGTGGATCTATGAGCGTGACATGCAGTTCTAAAAATGCAGGAAGCACACAAACACACACGCACAGACCCGCTGGTATGTGCATCTCTGACTGCTCTCACTTTGACGAATGATGCTGGAAGACGGATATTTACACATTCCAGTCATGAGCAGAGGACAGAGGGTCATTTCTCAGAAGATCTCCCATGGCTACGGTCACCGTACGGCACATTCACATAACCAGGCAACAAGGAGATAAGTCTGGTCTGGCTGAGGGAAAGACTTGCATAAAATTAAAAGACACCAGTAGAGTAGCTTTGCATGCCTTTATTCTTTTAAGATAGCTTTGCTCTGATTGACTGTCCATTGTGAACAGCAGATTTGAATGGCTGTGTACCTGAGATGACCATATTCTCTCTAGCTATCTTAAAGCTTGTAGTTACAGCTGGATCAGGTGACCCTGAACCCTCCATAGTTATGCTGCCGTAGGCTGCCGACGCACAGTGATGCACTGAGCTTCTTAACTCATCATGTACTTACATGTCACAACTGCATGTTATAAACATTGCCTTTTTCTTTCTTTTTTGGCTACAAAGTCATCTATCATGGGCTAAAAATGCAGCTCAGAGGAGGTGCAGGAGACCGGTTTCCTTGGAAACCACTTGAATTAGCACCTTGAGTCAACTGGTGTAAATAAAACTGATCTGAACGTAATTACAACACACTGAAATGTTTTAACAGATTTTTTTTGTCTAATCTCAAACCAAAACTTTTGTTTACTCCACATAAATTATGACAATTTTCTTAATATAGCACACATCAGTATACTCAAAC
Organism: Rhamphochromis sp. 'chilingali'; assembly: GCF_963969265.1. Taxonomy (NCBI): domain Eukaryota; kingdom Metazoa; phylum Chordata; class Actinopteri; order Cichliformes; family Cichlidae; genus Rhamphochromis; species Rhamphochromis sp. 'chilingali'. Next base: position 3,705,985 of record NC_137935.1, on the reverse strand, counting down.
TCACAAGATAAAAACCTAAAATTTTACAATGAAACACAAAAGACAAGTTAACAAACATACACACATACATGAATGCACGCACACACACTTAGATTTTGAGTGTAAATTAAATGAGTCTGAACAAAAATGCATGTTGATCAGGAGGACAGCATATTTTATTGATTATTCTAGGTATGATGATCGGTGTTGGGACACAGGCAAACAGTCTTCTGTGGTTTTGAACAAAGTAAAAGAGGCTCTGTGTTTATTGTCTCTCATTTAGAGGCATGTTGAGAAATGATGTCAGACTGAGAGGACAATGAAGGTGAAGTCACTGAAGTTTCATCATAAACTTCCTCACAGCAGCACATCCTGCCTTGACCTTTGACTTTGGCTGTTTGCACGACTCAGGAGAGTTCTTAAGGTCGTTTCCATTGCTATTGTTTGAGTGTGTGAGGAAAGAAAAACAGCTTCAGAAATATTCACTTTTCTGTTTGCCATATGTTTCTGTTTCTGCAATAAACATTTTTGGCACAGAACTACACAAACGTACAAAAATGAAAAAAGAGCAGGAAAAACGAAACTGAGGTGATCCAGGTGAGGGTGTCTGGGTAGAGCAGTTCAGTTCAGTTGTACATGGTCATGTGGAGCCACTGGAACCAATCAGAGGGCAGAAGAAGTGATATATCATTATTGACATTAAAGCTGCCATCATACTAACTGTGCGCTCTCTACTGTGTCCATTGCAAGAAGCACAAACCCAAACCTGTGCGTGACTCCACAGCAGCTCTGTGTGCACTGTTTATGAGACCTTTCTGAGATACTTCAGTCTGCCTTCTACAAGCAGCCCATTTAAGTTCAGCAAGCATCCTTTCACTTTATTCACAGTTTGTTTTGTTTTTTTGGTCAGGTTTGCATTTCTGATTTGGACGGACATGCTTGCTGACTCTCACACATTCACAGAGCTGAACATTTACGGCTGTACGTTTAAGACTTGATGAAGTGTTCTTTATGTGTTCTCTGGATCAAATGCTGCACATTTCTGTAGACGTGCAACAGGGTTTCCTTCTGATCACCCCTGCTTACAGAAACTGGCTCGACTGCTAGCTAAAGCTCCCTGCAGGTTCTCTGCAGTTATGTGGGTGTTTATCTTTGCCTTCCTGCCCAGGAGACGTTCACTTTCATCTTGAAGTTTTCTTGCACTTCCAGATCTTCCACAATTCCCTTTAACTGTTACTTTTCATGGCATTTCATACAGTGAAAACTGCAAAGCTGAAAGCAGTTTCACACGTACTCGTAGCCTTAATATGCATTGGTTACCTAAAGAAGCCTGAGGTTATGTTGTAATGATATTTGAAGAGTCAGACTTTACCAGATGACATTTCATGAGAACAACCTCTCACCCACTGTACAGGTCCAAACAAGTGAGTTTCAGCCTCACAAACCGCTGCGCGCCCCGTGATTCCTGTTTCATTTTGTTCTGTTTTTACAACCGTGAGACATGAAGTGACAGGACTCTCACATTTAAAGGATCGCTAAGTTCACTCTTCAGCTCTAACGTTACACTATATTCATACCTGTCTGTAGCTGATGGTTACTGCTCCCGTTCCCATCACGTCGTATGCCTGAAATTTGTCTGCAAGAGGACGAAAAGACGATATTGAGACACAGCTAATGTTTGTCGTCTGCATCAAAACAGTTCAGAGAATCACGAATGAGCTGCTGAGTTGGCTTATAGAGGCTTTCCAAACATTCCTGTCATGTGATGTTTTAACTTTGACTTTTAGTTCAAATTAAAACATCACATGACTGATTCTGGGCAAAACGAGCTTGTGTATAATGACACAACAAACAGGGTTATTATGGGCAGTTTAAGCTAAACGTGAAAAGTAGACGTGAATTTTATTTTTGGGGGGAGTAAGTAACTGTTAATACGACAGGCTTGAACTGTTTTCCTGCTCAGTAATAAAAAGAATCAGTCTTTTCTGTTCCAGCTTATGAAAACATCTCTCTCCTCGTCGTCTCTCTTCCTCTTGTTTCTCCTCCCTTTTTTCCCACGCCTCCTCTGTCACCTCATCCGTTCTCTCTCTCGCTCCTCTGTCATCCTCTGCTTCTTTCTCTCGTGGCCTTGTGGTGTCATTTACCAGCAAATATGGTGATTAAAACCACTTGCTGTTTCTAATTTATACCATTCATCTCCTCTGAAAGACAGAAAGCTGTAACAATGCTTGCACCCCCACCCCGCCCCGCATCACCCCCTCTTACGGATCATGCTCTCCAGTTTCATCAGCAGGTACAGGAAGCCGGGGTAACTGATGGTCATGTCCGGCTCCGTGTATCTCAGTCCAACCAGCTGCATCACCAACTCGTCCACCCGGATGCCTGCAGCAGGGACAGATGGAGCAGAGGTGGGGGTAAAACGCAGGTGCAGAAGCACTAGGTGGGATACCTGTTTTTATTGCAATAAACTCCACATGTGCACAGGTGACATATATGACCGCACACTCGTTTCCCTGATCCCAGCCAGTCCATTAGGCAGCTCCCGTCTGAGTGACGTATGAGTGATGAACCAAAACGTTTGTGTTTTGTGATTTTAATGACTTCAGAAAAAAAAGTTCTCCACACAAACTGCACATCTTTTTCATTTCATGTAATCAAAACGGTCTGCTTATTAATTAATTTAACTTCAATGGTGCAAAAATGTTTGACTAATGTGACGACTTGGGAAACACAGGACTTTAGTTACACATGTGACCAAACATGTGACCCTTTTAGGATCACACGTTGAGCGAAAAAGGTGTTTGGCTCCCTCTGCTGGTCGGATTTTTACCGACCGATGGAGACCCTCAGCGGTTAAATGACACAGGATGAAAAAGTGTTGTGAATGCTACCTGCTGCTTTCAGCGAGGGCATGACCTCCTGATATTCAAGGCGCTGAGTTTTGTCCTTGTCATGCATGAGGAAGATATCCTGAGGAGAGATTAAACACAGTAAAAATAAATGCCTGAAAAGCTGCATATACACAAACATTCTGTTATAATCTGATAAAACTGCGACAGCAGGTCCGGTAATGGCAATCTTGTGTAAGTATTTTATACATAAATGTCGCTTTTTTAAGATTAAACCAACACTGGCTCACTGGAAAAACGACCTAAACCTGTTGGTTAAATCTTTGACTTTAGTTAAAAAGAAAAAGGCTGCTTTTTTTGTTTCCTTTGTAGAAGATTTTGATTTAGTGAGTTAATAATCTGTTAATTTATGTGACCCCATCTTTATATTTTATTTTCACTATATATGAAAGTTGCTAATATGTAAGAAATGTTTATTCTCTGAATCTGTAATATATATTGCATTTTGTTTGTATGTTTATATTACTAATAAAAATAAAATAAAACCCCCCCCAAAAAAAAACCCAAAAAAAAAAAAAAAAAAAAAAAAAAAAAAAGGTCCGGTAATGGCGGCTGGCTGAAAGGACGTGCCCACTTCTGCTCCGCTATCTTTCTGTAAAATCCTGAATAATACTCGTTTGTTAGACATTGAACGACACCTAGGACAGCTGTGATGCTTCTCTCGCAAAGGAAACCCGGGAAAAACATTGGTAGACCGACTCAATCGAAATTATCTGACTTCACTTCTAAGTTGAACTCTGAGGCTAGCTGTGAAGCTAGCGTTAGCCGTGAAGATAGCGAGACTAATATTAACGCTAGCCAGGCGGTGGAGGAGGGAAATGATGAGCCGACTGAGAGAGAAAAGACGGCCGAAGGCTCAGACGTAATACTGGCGGCTATTGCAAGCTTGAAATCCGATTTTTCCTCCAAACTTGATGGTATTTTGTCAGCAATAGAGACCGTGAGGAAGGATGTTAATGAGTGTGCCAAGCGGGTCAACGAGGCGGAGGCCCGGATATCTGCAGCAGAAGATAGCATTACCACCTTGGAAGCAAAGATACGGACTCTTGAAAATAACAACAAAAACCTCGAGGACAAAGTGCTGGATCTGGAGACCAGATCGCGACAATCTAACTTGAGACTTGTTAACCTGCCCGAGGACGCAGAAGGAGAAGACGCGTGCGCTTTCTTGGAAAACTGGCTACCGGAGGCTCTGAACTTGGCGCCGCTACGAACCACTCTGACGCTGGAGAGAGCGCATCGGGTCGGCCAGAAGAATATGTCAAATACCGCTGCACCAAGGACTATGATCATGAAGTTTCTAAATTACAAGGATAAAATGACCGTGATAAGAGCTGCCAGGGCAAAGGGACAGATTCTTTTCAAGAATCGCCCGGTGAGATTTTATGAGGACCTAGCGACCGGAGTGCACAAAAAACAGAAAGAGTTTGACGCCGTGAGACAACAGCTTCGCTCCATGGGTATCCGGTACGGCATGATTCCTCCTGCGCGACTGATAGTGACACACAACGGACAGTCCCGCATCTTTAACCTGCCAGGTGAAGCGGAGAACTTTGTGAAGGCTCTGAGGTCAGAAAGTGGACCGGGGTGAGATGATGTAATCATGGTCATACTACAGTGTGTTGGCATGGAGGGGTGATTACTGAGCTTTAAGTTTAAAAAGAAGTGAGAGGGAGAGAGAGAAAGGCCAGTTTGTTATATTTATTTGTTTATTGGTCCAGAGGCTCACAGCCACTATTAGTACCCTGATTTTCTTATCGTATTCAATAACGAGTTTTTTGTTTGCATAGCGGGGTGGGGTAAGGGAAAAGTGTTCAGGCACAGTCGGTTGATCCTCACTTTTGGGTGGAACAACCTTTAGCTGTTAGACAGGTGCCAATATGTATAGGGGGAGGGAAATGGGTGCCCAAGTTCAAGTTAAAGGGGCATATTCAGTATTCATGGTTATGGATGTAGTTTTTGACATTCAGGTATTATTTGTTTCTCTGTCCTTTAATATTTCAAATGTGTTGGGAAGCTCATTCAGTGTTATATGTTATGTCTGGTGGGATAAGAATTAAAATTTCTTCTTGGAACTGCAGAGGACTACAAAAACTGGAGAAGGTAAAACAAGTAATGTCTAGGCTGAACTCTATGCACTCTGATATCATGCTGCTACAGGAAACGCACCTGTTGTCTAGTCAAGAGGCGAAGATTAGGAGGAGGTGGCAAGGCAGTATGTATTCTGCGCCGTTCACTTCTCAGGCAAGAGGTGTTATGATCTTGATCCACAAATCTATACCATTTCAGGTGACAAGGGTTATTAAAGACAAGGCTGGGAGATATGTTATTTTACAGGGCACACTTATTACGGAAAAAATAATCCTGATAAATATCTATGCTCCAAACACTGACGACCCAAAGTTTTTTCATAATCTTTTTCTTACAGTATCATGTCTGTCTGGTAGCCTTATTATAGCAGGGGATTTTAATTGTACGTTGAACCCAGAATTGGATAGGAGCTCAGGTATTGATCTCTCTCATCCTAAAAGTAGGCAAACTATTCAACATTTTATGAAAGAACTTGATCTGAGGGATATTTGGAGGGATATGAACCCTAAGGTCTTAAAATACTCCTGCTATTCACATACACATAAATCATACTCGCGTATTGATTACTTTTTAGTTTCTGCCAATTTGAGTTATAAAATAAAGGACTGTCACTATGATAATATTTTAATATCTGACCATTCGCCAAACTCGTTAATATATGAAGATTTGCGACTGAAGAGAGATCCCCCTAGGTGGAGATTTAAACAAAAGTGGCTCCTAGACTCAGAATTTATATCTTTCATAGATAACCAAATAAACATTTTTTTTGATACTAATAGGGATGAAACATCACCCTGCTCAAGATGGGAAGCTTTTAAGGCCTACATAAGGGGTCAGATTATTAGCTTCACAAGTTATAGAGCAAAGCAAACTTATCAGAAAACAAAAAAGTTGGAGGCAGAGATTGAGATGCTTGAGGGAGAATATTTTCAAAGTTTTTGTCCAAGAGTCCATCAAAAGCTTCTGTTACTAAGAACACAGTATAATGAACTTTCTGCTTCTAAGGCAGCCTCACATCTTTTGCGTCTTAAACAGACATTCTATGATCAAGGGGAAAAGCCCGGGAAATTATTAGCCTGGCGCCTCCGTCAATTACAGAATGAGAAAAACATTGCCTCAGTTGAAAACAGTGATGGACAGGTTATTGTTGACCCTCTAGGAATTAATGAAACTTTTAAGTTTTTTTTTGAAAAATTATATAACTCAGACATAACACACATGGGACAAGAGCAAGATCTCTTCTTAGATACCCTTCAGTTGCCCAGCATTTCAGGACTAATGAGCGCAGATCTTGATACACCTATAACAAAGGAGGAGATATCTATAGCAATAGACCATTTGAAAACAGGTAAAGCCCCAGGCCCAGATGGGCTGCCGACAGAAATTTATAGGGTATTTAAAACTAAACTGCTGTCCCCTCTTTTTGACATGTTTTCGGATTCATTTGAAAAGGGAATCCTTCCGGTCTCATTAAGAGGAGCCCTGATAACTTTATTGCCCAAACCTGGTAAACCGTGCAATAAATGTGGTAACCTAAGACCAATAAGTCTTCTTAATGTGGATCTAAAGATACTTTGCAAAATTTTGGCTCGAAGACTGGAGAGATTTTTACCTGATCTAATTACCTGTGATCAGAATGGGTTTATTGCGGGTAGACAGGGATTTCATAATGTGAGAAGAGTGTTGGATATTCTTCATAGTCAGGAGGGAAAATCGGACACTGCTCTACTATCATTAGATGCCGAAAAGGCCTTTGATAGAGTTGAGTGGCCCTATTTATTTGAAATATTAAAAAGATTTGGCTGTGGGGATAATTTCTGTCGGTGGATTAGACTTTTATATAATGAGCCATATGCTGAAATACTGACAAATGGAATTATATCTAAACCGTTTGAAATTAAACGGGGCTGTAGGCAAGGGTGCCCTTTGTCCCCTTTATTGTTTATTTTAGCAATCGAACCGTTTGCCATTGCGGTGCGGTCCCATAAGAGCATAACTGGTCTATCAGTAAACCAACAGGAACACAGAATTGCTTTATTTGCAGATGATGTTATTCTTTTCTTGGAAAAGCTGAAGGAGTCTATCCCAGCCTTGTTGGATCTACTACACATATTTGGACGGATATCAGGATATAAAGTGAACAAAGAAAAATCTTCATTAATGATACTTAACTCAGAAGAGAGAGAGGGTGCTGGAAATGCTTTCCAATTCAAAATGGTAGACTGTTTTACCTATCTGGGGATTAAGATAGTGCCATGTTTGAGAGACATTGTTGGAGCTAACTACACCCCTATGGTAGACTCAATCACCTCATCCCTAGATAGATGGAAGCCCTTGCCCTTGTCACTTATAGCGAGAATTAATGTTCTTAAATTAAACATAATGCCCAAACTTTTGTACCTGTTCCAGAACATCCCATTGTCACCCCCTGCTAACTTATTTTCACACCTGAAGACAATTTTTGTAAGTTTTTTGTGGAATGATAGACGACCAAGGCTCCGTTTATCACTCTTGTACTTACCGTATGAAAGAGGAGGCCTCAAATGTCCCAATCCACTTTGGTACTATTGGGCAGCCCAATTGAGGACTATGATGTATTATTTTACAGATAAATCCCCCCCGCCTTGGACAAATATGGAAAACAGTTCAGTACCTCTTCCCCTTCCCCAGTACCTATACTCAGCAAAAGTCAAAATGTTGAAAAAAAAGACAAAAAATCCTATAGTCAGAAATATGATTATGATCTGGTATCAGGTTAAAAAAATACCTGGGTGAACCCACCTCTTTCGCACGCTTTAGCCCAATATGGGGTAATCAATTTTTCCCTCCAGGCAGAGCAGACCCTGGTTTTAGGAAGTGGGCTGACAAAGGCTTAAAGACAATAGGGGATCTCGTGGGATCAGAGGGTGAGATTTTGATGTCATTTGAGGAGTTGATTTCCAAGTATGATATCCCATGCAAACATCGATTTAAATATCTACAAGTGAGAAACTTTATTAGATCATCTCAAAATCAGTGTTTGTCAATCCCTCCGTTTTCCACTTTGGAAACAGAAATGAAAAGAGATTGCTTTGGAAAGGGAATAATCTCCAAATTATATAATATGTTAGTAGAGGGTTCCCCTGAATCTTCTTTAGGAAAACTTAATGCCTGGAGGGAAGATTTACAGGAGGACTTATCCTCCGAAGACTGGGAGGAGGCATGTGCTGAAGCACAAACACAAACTACCAATACTCGTCTCAAAGTATTGCAATATAATTGGCTAATGAGGACGTATGTGACTCCAGAAAAGCTTAATAAGTATAATGGTGATATCCCAGACTTGTGTTTCAGGTGTGGAGAGGAGAAAGGGACGTTTTTCCACTGTGTCTGGGAATGCAATAAAGTACAACGGTTTTGGAAAGATTAAACAAGCTCTGGATATTATATTGGGTACACAACTAGCTCTTGACCCTAAACTTTTTATTTTAGGGTTATATCCTGATGGACATCTTATGTCTAGAAAGGTAATTACCGCCCTGGACTTATGTCTACTGCTGGCAAAAAGAGTCATAGCACTCTCATGGAGGAAGACCAGTAAACCAAAATACATTAACTGGATTAAGGAATTGTCCACAACTTTACCTATGGAAAAAATTACTTACATTATCAAGGGGAAACTACCACTTTTTCAAAACATCTGGGGTCCCTTTATGCAATATATGGGAAATATGGATCTTGGCAGTATGGTGGATGGGGCAGATGGGGTGTAAATGTTGGTGGTCCTCTGCAGTTTCCTAAATTAATCTCTTTTATACTTGATCTTTAATGCTGTGTGAATTGTACATTTGAGTTTGTAACTTTGAACCATGCACAATAGTGTAACCGAGTTGATGTTGAGCAACCCTTGGAAATAGAGAAGCTTATTTTATATATATATATGTGTATATATATATATATATATATATATGTGTATATATATATATATATATATATATATATATATATATATAAATAAATATATATATATATATATATATAAATAAATATAATTTTTTTTTTTTTTTTTTTTTGGGGGGGGGGGGGGGGGGGGGTTGTGTTTTCCTTTTCCTTTGTTTGACTAAGTTATTATTTACAGGTGATATAGTTTGTACTTCCACTTAACTGTTGCTCTCTAACATCTTATAAGTGTCTGATTTGCAAGGGAGGGCGATTGACTGTTATACAATAATTTAGCTGCCCTGGATGTTTCCTTTGCTGTGGAAGTACTCCAATTTCTGTATGTAATTTTGAAACGCAATAAAGATATTGTTGGGGAAAAAAAAACTGCGACAGCAGCGAGCATCCATGGTCTACTCTGCATTCGCACAAACATACACTTTCCCTTTTAGTAATCCCACCCTGGAAGGCGTGGGGCACATTTTGTGTCACATAACTTGATGCTGCTGGTTGGACTTGTCCACCTTTTTGCTTGAATCATTTTATGTTTCTGTGGCAGTTTTCTGAGAGTAAAATATGTCCAGTGTTATCCGGTGCAACAAATATAGGCTTCAGATTGCATCACAGTGCTTCCTGATGTCATCACAACAGAATCAGAGCTGGAAAAGTTTTACAGATGTTATTTTATTTTCAGCATTGGTTTCTTTCAAATTAGTTGGTTTCCAGACTGAGTTTGTCTGTTATAATCGTTTTTATGTTTTAAATGTTTATTTTTAGTGTATTCTAGACTATATCTGGACATATGGTGTCGCAGAAATGTGCCTGATTATGCCTCAACGGTGACCTCCACAACCGTCTCTTTGGTAGTAATACAGTATATGGAGTAAATGCAGTATATTGTCTGGCACATGGATAATACTGCAATTATTTGTACATTTACAGATACACAGTGCGCGGACGTCAGCTACTACAGCACGGGCTCTGCAGTGATTTGTATTATTTTAATATGGATATGTATTTTGAAGTTTGCATAACAAACACTAGAAGCTAGAAAAAAGTGTAGATTTGTTGGTTTTAATGTGAACAGCTGTGATGGTTTTACTTAATGATGAGTTATTTTCTCCCCAAAGTTCCTTTTGGACCATTTTCAAAAACTCATTAAATACATGTTGAAGCATTTTTCTATGCACTTATATATATTTTAAAGTGTAATTCACACAGAACCAATGAAAACGTGTTCTGTGGCTCTAGTTCAGACACGTTCTTGCATTTATTTTGGTCTCTCCTGAAAAGAGGAGTTTAACAAGACTTAAAAATTGAGAGTTCGTGTAAGGAGTGAGATCGCCAGTTGCATTCAGCTTCTGCTACCACCACAATGTTAGCAGTGTTGTTGATGTTGCTGGTGATGATCTTACCGTCCACCTCCTGATCTTGTCCCAAAGACTCTGGAACTCGGGCCAGTTTAGCTGAGCGATGCCTTGGCTCTGGAGAAAATTCTCAGGTCAAAGAAATTAACCCAGAAATATCCCGACAGGCCTCGGAGGACACCGAGCTGACAGGCTGCTGAGAGTCTGCCGGTAACAGATGTGTGAAGGGTACGAATTTATCAGCAAACGACTTTGGATTCATCACAGATTAGACTTCTGCGCACAAAAACAATTTTTTTGGGGGGAAATTGTGACGATCTTGGTCTTATATTAATGCTCGACATTACCTGCAGCTCTCACAGTCATTCATTCATCTGTAGTTTTCTTATACAAATTTTTGATTACATGATAAACTTTAAACAAATTTTCTTTTGAAATCCTTTTCTACAGGTTTGGCTGTGAGTGTGACTAAAAGCTGTGGCTCTCTACACATTATCTAAAGCTCTTACTTTCAGTTATGCACACCAGACGTTTTACTGGGGTCTCACGGCTCCTTGCCTATAACACACATGTGAAAGGATCATTAGAGCCTGGATAGCTCAGTTGGTAGAGCATCAGACTTTTAATCTGAGGGTCCAGGGTTCAAGTCCCTGTTCAGGTGTGGCTCTCTTAAATCAAGGTGCTCAATCACTACCAGCTGTAGTTAATGTCAATTAACTTCACTATATAAAAACTAGCTGGTGTCCTGCCATAAATAATTGCATATTATTAGAGCTGAAGTGTAAAACCAGCTCATGATACTCCAACAGCACAACAGGAGGCAGGCTTTTTGTGATAAAACAGCTTTTTTTTAGAATCAAAAACATTTTCATTTGATCAAAAGTCTCTTGTTGCAGTGCTCAGACAGCTGAGTTATTTTAATGAGGCAGGGAAAAAAACATCTCCACCTCTCCCCCTCTTTCTTTTGCTTTTACCTGCCAATTGTAAATGGTTTATGCTCTTTTTAACTATGAACACTAATTTGGAATTGTTTGGAAATGTTCACAAAGAGAAAAACTGCATGCTGTGGTTATGACATATTACCGAGTACTGCAAACACTCTCATCACGCAGGTCGTCTGCCTGTGTCACACTCTTGTGTGTTTTTTAAGGATACATCCATGAGGACCACCAGGCTCTTGCACTGCTCCAAAGCCAAGTACTTCTCGCTTCCTGCCAGCACTGAACACAGCAGAGGGAACATTTTAACACAGACATACAGACCTGATGTAAAAAGGCCAAAGCAGTGTGTGAGGCTGGGTGTTTTTCTTCACCGTAAATACCAACAGATGTTTAAGGCCATGTCCACACTAATACGTCTTCGTTTGAAAACGCAAACTGAGAAAATTGAAAACTGAGACGGCGTTTTTGGTCAAGGAAAACTTGAGCTTTTTGAAAACGCTGACAGCTCTCTTAAAGATTAATATCAGTCTGTACATGCTCCAGATTTCTTCACATTCTTGATTCTCACTCGCTTTTGCAACTTTGCTACTTTTGTGTTACTCGCAGCAACGACCACCTCATTGTTAGTCCATTTAAAAAACTCGGTGCTTCTCCTCAACATTTTGCCGCGACGGAAAAGTAAATAAACAGCAGATGGAAATCACGCAGGTCAAACCATCTTACGTTTCACGCATGCGCAGTACAGGAACGTAAGTGTAGCTGCCGTCATAGGCAACTCTCGCATTTAAGTTCATTTTATTAGATATGTAAGGTTGAAACAATTAGTAGTTGAAATATTAAGAAATAAATCAATAGTAATTCATGTTTTGTTCATTGGATTTATATGTTTAAATGTGTTATTTTTACTAATTGTGCAATTAGATAGGAACCTTTTCTATAGTTCCGTCTGTTGTTGCTAAGAGGGTATTTTTGGCTGGCACACTCAGCAAGCTAATTGAGACGAGCCACGAGGTTTGCACGTCCACAGTAAGATAGTAAATAGTAAGATAAATAAAAGAGTGCCTTTTTTGGACCTCCCCACGATGTAAGGATTAAAGTTTTATTCCCTTTGAGTGAGGCCAATGAGGTAAATGTTTTCTTTTGTTTATTTTCGTTGTATGTAAATATGCTAGTGTTGCGTGATATTCTAGTGCAATTACCGCAGTGTGAGGTGTAATGTGTATTTTATTGATTGTTTTGTTGGAATGTTTCGCCATATATAATGCTTAGGGGCTTTATTAAGAATATTCATTTAAGTTTGTATTTCTTTTTAGTTCTGACGGCATTGTATCGGCTGTGGTTGGACATCATTACAAGTTAAGGCATGTCGAAGAATCCTCCTGTCCGAAATAAATGTCAGTTAAAAAACAAGGAACAAGTTGAGCTTTATTACGACTCGAGGGGAGTAACAGTCAGAACTCAGCCTGCTTCGTGCTGGAGGAGAGAGAAGGAGAAAGAGGTCTGCCGCAGCGGAGCCGAGCGGGAGCGGAGCTGAGCCGACAGCGCGCCGGGTCACGTGATTAAGCTCGCGTCTCTCTCACGCATCAAAGACGCTCAAACACACACACAGACATCTCATAAAGCAACCAGAGTCCAGCGGTGCAGCTTGGTTAAGCTACAAAGAAGTAACACGTTTATACAAGTTAAATGTGGAGAGTAGATTTCTTTAGCTCATCTTAAAGGGACTCTGTCAAGCAATGAAAGTGGAAGTGTGGTGGTTTGGAGTAAAAGTTTAAGCTCATGTTATTGTTGTTTATGCTAAGTAACTGTAATTAAGGTACGTTTAAGTTGATTATAAGGGTTTGCTTATTTTTAAGACTGCATTAGATATTTAAAGGTCACATTATAGTATTTTGTTTGACATTGAAGGTTATTTTCTGTTTTACTACAAGTGAAGAGCAATTTACTATTTTGGTTTAAGAGTTTGTGACATATGTTTAAGTTGACTCTTTAAAGTAAAGCAATTTAAGGTCCTAGGTGCTTCATAAGGTGACTATTCACGTATTTAAGTTGACCTAGGTGACTTGAGTGTAGTACAATACCTTTGACTGTCTGTGACATGGAGCAAGAAGGCTGTGACACTGAAGCTGTGGAGCAGCAAGAAGCTTTTGAAGAGCAAGAAAGTTTGCCAGAACCATGCACAAGTAAAGCTACTAAAGAAGGAAGTTTGAGGAAAAGTCAAAGAGTTAAGAAGTTCACTGAAAGGGGCCAAGCACTACATGATGAAAAGGTGAACAAGCTTCAAGCTCGCTTCAAAGTCAGTTATGAAATGTGGAAAGTTGTTGCAAAACAAGGCAAAAAGGCACTTGAAGAACCTGTTAGTGCAAAACTTAAAGAGCTTATCGGCCGAGTTGAACATACCTCGGCAGAAGTGAAACAAGTTTATGATGAACTGCGCAATCATGAAACTCCTGATGCAGACACTCGCCGCAGAGTGGACACCTGTGATGCGGTTTCTCAAAAGATGATAAAGCTAGCTCAAGAAAAATTAGCAGCAGAAGAAGACGAAGAACTTTCTGAGAGATTGGTTCACTGGAGTGATATAGGATCAGCATTCAATTCTGCCGCCTCTCAAAGATCCAAAGGTTCGAATAGCAGGCAATCAAGAAGCTCAAGTAAGTTGTCTGTAAAGAGGCAAGAAGCAGCTGCAGAGCTTGCGGCTACTGAAGCAACTCTGAAGATTATGGAGGAATTGGAAAGTGAAAGAAAGGCACTTGAAATCCTTGAAGCAGAGAATGCTGAGAAACAGAAGGCCTTAGAGCAAAAGCGAAGAGAGCTTGAAAGGCTAGAAACAGTAAAGAGAATGAATGCGGCTAAAGCACGTTTGAAAGTGTACAATGACGAAGGAAGCTCAGATGAAGAAATATCAGACCTTCTGCACGAAAGGAGCAAACGGAGAAATGTCACAGCTAAACCGATGAATCAGTTTGCACATTCGCAACTTAATGCAAATGCAGAGCCGTTTGATATGCGACAAGCCAACTTAAGGTCACAACCAAGAGAAAGCAAACAGGAAGATAGTACCACAACATTGGCCCAAGCTCTAGCTGAGTCCATTCACATAAGTCGCCTACCAGTACCAGAACCTACAGTCTTCAACGGAGATCCTCTCAAGTACAAGGATTGGAAAATGTCGTTTCAAATGCTGATAGACAGAAAGAACATCCCAGTGAATGAAAAGATTTACTATCTTCACAAGTATGTTGGAGGACCGGCGAGAAAGGCTGTTGAGAGTTATTTTCTGTTGGGAACAGAGCGTGCTTATTACTCAGCATGGAACATTTTGGAGGAAAGATATGGAAGTTCATTTGTAATCACCAAAGCTTTCAGAGATAAGTTGACATCATGGCCAAGGATTGGGAACAAGGATAGCGTTGAACTTCGAGAATTTTCAGATTTTCTCAGAGGATGTGAAGCGGCCATGCTTCAGGTTAAAGGTCTTGAAGTTTTGAATGACTGCAATGAGAATCAGAGAATGCTAAGCAAGCTACCTGATTGGTTGTCAGCAAGATGGAATCGAAAGGTCATTGAAATTGAAGAACAAGATGGTTCTTTTCCAACATTTAGCCACTTTGTTGACTTCATTGCGAGAGAAGCCAAGATTGCGTGCAATCCAGTAACATCGCTTCATGCACTCAAAGCAGGTGACTCAGAGAAAATGAAATCTTTCAAGACAAGAAGTGTTGGAGCAAAGGTGCTAGTGAGTGCTGCAGAAGAGACGTCCAACACAAAAAAATGTGTGTTTTGTGAAAACTCAAATCATAGCATTCACACATGTAGGAAGTTTATGGACAAGGTCTTGAGTGAAAGAGTCAAATTTGTGCAAACTAAGGGACTGTGCTTTGGATGTCTAGGCTTTGGACACCAATCAAAGAAATGTGAAAGGAGAAAGATGTGTGACACATGTAAAGGGAAACACCCGACATGTTTGCATGAGGAACGAGACAAGACCTCAAAGAAAAGGAAAGAAAAGGAAAGTGACAAGGAACCACAAATGAAAGAGATGGAAGGCAATAAAGAGAGTAGAGAAACCAAACCCAAGGAAGCACCAAGTGAAGCAATATCAAACCGTGTGATTCAAAGTGACAGAAGTAATCTCACATCTACAATCATTCCAGTTTGGTTATCCACAACAAGCAATCCTGAACATGAGATTCTTCTCTATGCTCTTCTTGATAGCCAAAGTGACACAACATTCGTCTTGAAGGAAAAGGCAGATGCTCTGGATGCAGAGAAGGAATGTGTGCAGTTAAAGCTCTCGACAATGTCTTCTAAAGACACTTTAGTACCAAGTCAAAGGCTGTCTGGGTTACAGGTCAGAGGTTTCTCTTCTTCAAGGAGAATTCCTCTTCCTGTGACATACACAAGAGAGTTTATTCCTGCGAATTTGAGTCATATTCCCACACAAAGGACAGCAAGAGCGTGGCCACACTTAGAGCACCTGGCTGAAGAAATCGCTCCACTGATTGAATGTGACGTAGGCCTGCTCATTGGTTACAATTGTTCACAAGTGTTGGTACCCAGAGAAGTTGTGGCGGGAAAAGATAATGAACCTTTTGCCCAAAGAACAGACCTTGGCTGGACAATAGTTGGAGGAGCTAATCCATGTGTTGACTATGGGGATGCCATAGGATGTAGCCACAAGATCATTGTCAAGGAAGTGACACCCAATCAGTCAGCTGAGCAGTTGGTCAAAGAAGTGCAATACGTCTGTCGCACACAAGTCAAAGAGGTGGTCACATCTGCAGATGTAATTAAAGTGCTCGAGTCCGACTTCAATGAAAGAAAGGTGGAAGATTCACACTTCTCACAAGAAGATTTAAGGTTCATCTCCATAATGGAAGAAGGAGTGAAGATGAAAGCAGATGGACACTGTGAGTTACCTTTGCCATTTAAGGAAGACAGACCAAGTCTGGCAAACAACCGGAGCTGTGCAGAACACAGACTCAAAAATTTGAAGAGAAGATTTGAGAAGGACAAGCAATACCACAAAGACTACACAGAGTTCATGAGAGAGACTATAGAGCGTGGTGATGCAGAAAGAGTTCCCTCTGTAGACCGGGACAAAGGCCCTGCCTGGTACATTCCACACCATGGAGTGTATCATCCTCAAAAGCCTGGCAAAATAAGAGTGGTGTTTGATTGTTCAGCAAAGTACGGAGGGGTGTCCTTGAACGACTACCTGCTTACAGGGCCAGAGTTAACCAACTCTCTAGTGGGGGTCCTGTGCCGATTTCGGAAAGGTCCAGTTGCAGTGATGTGCGACATTGAGCGCATGTTTCATCAATTCAGAGTCAGAGAAGAAGATCAAAATTACTTTCGCTTCTTGTGGTGGGACAATGGAGACTTCAACTCTACTCCATCTGTCTATCGCATGCGCGTACACTTGTTTGGAGCTGCTTCTTCCCCTGCCTGTGCGAACTTTGGTCTCAAGTATATTGCTGCACAAGGTCAAGGCAAGTTCAGTGAAGCTACCATAAGATTCATTGAGCGAAATTTTTATGTGGACGATGGTCTTATCAGTTTCCACTCAGAAGAAGAGGCAATTCGTTTGGTGAAGGAAGCAAAGGAACTTTGCAGCACAGGAGGCTTGCGACTTCACAAGTTTGTTTCAAACAGTAAGCAAGTGCTTAATTCGCTACCGGAAGAAGATTGTGCAGAAACAGTAAGAAAGGACTTGTCACTGGGCGAGCAACAAATTGAAAGAGCCCTAGGTGTCAAATGGTGCATCGACTCGGATCATTTCCAGTTTCGAGTAGTTGTGAACGAGCAGCCACTTTCCAGAAGAGGAGTGTTGTCCACAGTAGCCTCTATTTACGATCCACTTGGCTTTGTGGCACCTTTTGTTCTACTTGGGAAGCAGATACTACAGCAAATGTGTCGTGAGAAAGCAGATTGGGACGAACCACTCACAAGCGATCTGAAGTCACGGTGGGAGTCCTGGTTGTTGGATCTAAAAAATCTAGCAGATGTCAAAATTGACAGATGTTACGTGCCAAAAGATTTTCAAACAGTTCAGAAGTACGAGCTTCACCATTTCTCAGACGCAAGTGTTTCAGGGTATGGTGTTTGTACGTACCTGAGAGCTGTCAGTGAAGCAGGACAAGTCCACTGCGCTCTTGTCTTTGCCAAGTCCAGAGTAGCACCCACGAAGGTTACTACGGTGCCACGATTGGAGCTGTCTGCAGCAGTTGTAGCAGTGCGGATTAGTCACATGCTCAAAGCAGAGTTGGAGCTAGAAGATGCTCAAGAATTCTTCTGGACAGATTCTCAAGTTGTCTTGGGATATATCAACAACGATGCGAGACGTTTCCATGTTTTCGTTGCAAATCGCATTCAGCGTATTAAGGAAAGCACTCAACCGATGCAATGGAAGTTTGTGGTATCAGATCTCAATCCAGCAGACCATGCCTCGCGCGGACTGAAGGCCAAAGACCTCATTACCTCCAACTGGTTTAGTGGTCCAAGTTTTCTTTGGCAAGAGAAACTTCCCCACGAAGAAGTCACGGTGGGGAAACTTGATGCAGAGGATCCAGAAGTACGCAAAGTTGTTGTACTCCATACAACTACAGAAACAAATTCTTTGGCAGAACGTTTTCTGAAATTCTCCAGTTGGTCAAGGTTGGTCAAAGCTATGGCAAGACTTCTCAGATTTGTGAAAGAGTTTAAGGGCTTGGAAAGGAGAAGCAATAAAGCCACTAACCTTGAAGAAAGGACAGAAGCCGAGCTTAAAGTCATATCCATTGTACAAAGATCAATCTTCTGCAAGGAAATCAAGGCACTTCAAACGCGAAAGGATCTACCCAAGGACAGAACAAATAGACTCTATCGACTTGATCCCTTCCTGGATGAGAAGGGTGTTCTTAGAGTGGGAGGTAGATTAGAGCGTTCTACATTGCAGCCACACGTCAAGCACCCGGTCATCTTACCAAAGACTTGCCATATCGCAAAGTTACTGATTGATCACTATCATCAGCGGGTGAAACATCAAGGACGGGGCATGACGATAAATGAGCTGAGATCGAACGGAATATGGATACTAGGATGCAGTCAAGCAGTATCATCCTTTATCTACAACTGTATTAAGTGCAGGAAATTCAGACGTCGAGAAGAAGATCAAAAGATGGCAAACCTACCAAGTGAGAGAATGGAGACCACCCCTCCCTTCACGTATTGTGGGATGGATTGTTTCGGCCCATTCTACATTAAAGAAGGAAGAAAAGAACTGAAGCGTTACGGGCTTCTGTTTACCTGTCTATGCTCTCGTGCGGTGCACATAGAGCTACTTGATGATATGTCAACCGACGCTTTTCTAAACTCACTGCGTTCTTTCATCGCTTTGCGTGGGAATGTACGTCAGTTGCAATCAGATCAAGGCACCAATTTTGTTGGAGCCAGACGTGAGTTTCTGGAAGCAGTAAAGGAAATGGATCAGGAAAGTTTGAAACAGCTAGGCTGTGAGTTTGTGATGAATCCTCCCTCTGCCAGTCATATGGGTGGAGCCTGGGAAAGGCAAATTCGTACGATCCGAAGTGTATTGACAACCATTCTGGATCAGTCATCCAGATCATTGGACAGTTCATCTCTAAGAACCTATCTTTATGAAGTGATGGCGATAGTTAACAGCAGACCTATCACCCCACATTTACTCAACGATCCTACTGGACCTCAGCCACTTACACCTAATCTTCTGTTGACCATGAAGTCGTCAGTAATACTGCCACCACCAGGAGACTTTGTAAAGGAGGATTTGTATCTTCGCAAAAGATGGCGTAGAGTCCAGTACTTGGCCAATGAATTTTGGCACAGATGGAAGAAAGAGTACTTATTGAGCCTACAACAAAGACAAAAGTGGCACAAAACAAACAGAAATGCAAAGATCAATGACATAGTGATCGTACAAGATGACCAAGCATCAAGAAACGACTGGAAGTTGGCCAAAGTTGTTGCCATACACCCGAGTGAAGATGGATGTATACGCAAAGTACAACTGTTAATGAGTGACTCATTGTTAGATGACCATGGAAAGAGACTGAGTAAACCAGTTCTACTTGACAGACCTATACACAAGACTGTGACACTATTAGAAGCAGATTAGTTTACATTTCATAAGTTCATAGGTGGAAATCACAAGTGATTTGGTGGGAGTGTAGCTGCCGTCATAGGCAACTCTCGCATTTAAGTTCATTTTATTAGATATGTAAGGTTGAAACAATTAGTAGTTGAAATATTAAGAAATAAATCAATAGTAATTCATGTTTTGTTCATTGGATTTATATGTTTAAATGTGTTATTTTTACTAATTGTGCAATTAGATAGGAACCTTTTCTATAGTTCCGTCTGTTGTTGCTAAGAGGGTATTTTTGGCTGGCACACTCAGCAAGCTAATTGAGACGAGCCACGAGGTTTGCACGTCCACAGTAAGATAGTAAATAGTAAGATAAATAAAAGAGTGCCTTTTTTGGACCTCCCCACGATGTAAGGATTAAAGTTTTATTCCCTTTGAGTGAGGCCAATGAGGTAAATGTTTTCTTTTGTTTATTTTCGTTGTATGTAAATATGCTAGTGTTGCGTGATATTCTAGTGCAATTACCGCAGTGTGAGGTGTAATGTGTATTTTATTGATTGTTTTGTTGGAATGTTTCGCCATATATAATGCTTAGGGGCTTTATTAAGAATATTCATTTAAGTTTGTATTTCTTTTTAGTTCTGACGGCATTGTATCGGCTGTGGTTGGACATCATTACAAGTTAAGGCATGTCGAAGAATCCTCCTGTCCGAAATAAATGTCAGTTAAAAAACAAGGAACAAGTTGAGCTTTATTACGACTCGAGGGGAGTAACAGTAAGCGTTTTCAGTCGTTTCAGTGTGGATGAACAGCTGTTCAGAAACCATTGAAAACGATAGTGTGGAGCATTTTTAGACGAAAACACCATTTTCAAATTTATCCGGATTAGTGTAGACGCAGCCAAGTCTCGCTCCAATCATTGGTGTGAATGCTGATGTTGTTATGTTAATGAACCCTAAACAGGCAGTTCAGTAGTGGTGGGTGTGGGGCTCTGTAGGTGAGAAAACTCTAAAGTAGACATGCAGCAGTTCTGCAAAATGCAAAAATCACCCAAAACTTTGTTTTTGGCAGAAGCTCTGCGTGTTGTGGGGCGTACACAGACCAACTCTGACTTCCTCAGCTCCTGAGCCACCATCATTTCTAAATAGCCACGGGCTTTATATCAGGGTGTAATGCTCAATGTTACACCCTCAACCAGGTCACCCCACTAAAAATAAAATAGTCTATGTCCATCTTTTACATCCAGTCTATGCTTTTACCAGCACCTGTTGGAGTTCAGTAGCAGCATCACCTAACCTGGAGGCTAGTTAGCATAATGCTAGCTTTTTGAGGTTATTTACTTTTCTTTTTTGGACGGAGTTCAGATGACTGAAGTTTTGAAACAATCGTCTGCTGAAAGAGATATGACTGAACAAGCAGGATGAACAGCAGGATTACTGACCTCCACCCTGAATGGCCTCAGTCAGAAGTTTGTAGAGGTGCAGTGGTTTGCAAAATCCCTTCTTATGACACAAAAAAGACATAAAGGGGTCAGTGTTTCACTACTTCTGTTAAAACCTCTTATATCAACCAGTAATGGCAGGGCAAGAACAGGCAGCTGTGTGCTTCAATCTCACCTTGTTGCAGTGTTTCTGAAATAACTGTCTGATGGCCTGAGGTGAAGGGAGGGCAGCTTGGTGAGGAAATGAAAGCTGGCGGGAGAAACACAGAGTAAATGAACACGCTGCATATCTCATTATTTATTTCCATCCTCGTAAGTTGTCAATACTTTTATTAGATCAAAAATCTTCACCTGGCCACTACAAGACCACAGAAACGTCAAACAGCTGTCAGGCAACTGGAAGGAGAGCCTGGATAGCTCAGTCGGTAGAGCATCAGACTTTTAATCTGAGGGTCCAGGGTTCAAGTCCCTGTTCAGGCGATGTGTGTTTTAAAACTCTAATCTCTAGCTCAGGTTTGGCCAACTCCGTCTGTCAATCTCTTGCTCCCCACTCCCCTCTCTCGTAAACAAGATCCGGAGATACTCCATTTCCTCCGCTTTCCCTTTTCCAGCTGAAATCTGAGGCCTCAGATTTTGAGGCGCTTATTCTCATTCCTACCGCTTCAAGCTCAGCTGTTCCAGTGCCAGCTGAAGGCCGCTACCTGAGCAAGCCAACAGAACCACCTTGTCTGCAAAAAGCATATGATGTGGTTCAAAGTGGAAGCTAATGCCATCTGGCTCGACACTCACTGGGAACGGGTCTCGTCAATGATTTCTATAATCAATTCGATTCCGATTCACAAG
Source organism: Rhamphochromis sp. 'chilingali' (assembly GCF_963969265.1). Lineage (NCBI taxonomy): Eukaryota > Metazoa > Chordata > Actinopteri > Cichliformes > Cichlidae > Rhamphochromis > Rhamphochromis sp. 'chilingali'. Next base: position 3,684,389 of record NC_137935.1, on the reverse strand, counting down.
GTCCCGATTCGATTCAATTTTGACTCAGACAGTCAGAAATATTATAATTCTGATAATTTATCAGTACTGACACTTGTTAGACTTCATCAGATGTGTGAGCATCACAGCAGATGCTTTTATGTCAAAATAACTGAGAATAAAACTGGAAAACATGAAGGAGATGTTCCTGGCCTGGTTTTTTATAGCAGCTAACCTTAAAAATATTCTGCAGTAGATCAAAAACTGAAGAAAACCATGAATCAACATCTGAACATTACCTGATGCTGCAAAGTTACAGAGGTTTGATTACAGATGCAGCTACAAGTTTTGCAAATTGGCATCATTTTAAAAAGTTTACATTTCTTTGGTATTAAACAGCAGAAATGAGGCTTTCTTGTCAGAAGTCATTTTTGGAAAAACAAACAAACAAACAAAACAAAAAGAACAAAAAAAAAAAAACAATGACCAACTGCGGTGTACACGACGATAAGCTGGTGCGTAATAAGCAAGCAAATAATGCAGAATAATGTGCATGAAGTGTTATTTTATCACGGTGGAAGCAAAACCGCAAAACTAAGGGAATTCATGACGATGTTTTTCAAACATGAAGGATAGTCTGGATCTTCATTTGCTGCTGGTTCTGTGAATTTTGGTTGGAGAGAGACAAAACCTGCAGCTTCCAAATCTGTGAGCTGTCGGCTTTCAGCCCCGACGGCGTGTCTGTGTACGTGCCGTCGGTGAGAAAGTTGACAAAACCCTAGATTAGACAGTCTTTTAGAAACCGTCAGCATTTCGTTACATTTCATTATCAGTCCAGCGTATTCACCACTTGTGAATATTCACATAGTTCTGAGTTCAGGCAGGGCCTGGATAGCTCAGTCGGTAGAGCATCAGACTTTTAATCTGAGGGTCCAGGGTTCAAGTCCCTGTTCAGGCGGACTAGCTTTAAGACAAATGTGCAGGTTTTCTGCACTTAACGCAGTCATTTTCAGTCCACTATAACAAAAAGCAGCGCCTGAAGTTGAAGCCTAACTGACAGAGGACCTATGTAATGCACTGTAGGAGCATTTGTTGTCCTAATGAGCACCAAAAAAAGCTTCTGCACTCTCCACATTTGGGTAGGCTTCAAAATGCACAACCAGACAGCTGCTAAGTTACTTCTAGATGGATTTATTCAAACATTTTTAAGACATTTAATACAAATATTTTCTTTTCTTTATTTTTATTTTTTGCTTATTCCAAGTAATGCAATTATGTGCTCCTCTGTTTCATAATCTTTAATCTAATAATCTGGATAAAAGTTTTTCTAAAGAGAAACCTTAAATTTAGCTTCCAAAATATTAAAGGCTCTACAGACACACTCCCATCAGAGTTCACATCTGCAGCTCGCACTGGTTTGAGTCTATTAAATTAACTGCTGATTGGTTTACCTCTGTTACTGATGTGATGTCTTCTGTTGATGGTTTTCGAGCTGGTCTGTAACAAAAACCAAAACAATCAAAGAAATATAGAGAAGTCAGCTTCCATTTAAACCTGCTTTTTATTCTGGTGACTTTCATTCAAAAGGACTAACGATGGGAAAACACCTCCCAGCTCCCTTCCTGTGTGACCACAGTAAAAATACATTTAAAGAAATTTCATATAAAATGAAGTTAAATTTGTAAATTCATTCTGTGTTTCAGAAAAGAGCATTATTCAGGGTGTGCTCATTTGCTAACGACTTGTCGATCACAGGCCGTTCATGAATGCTTTCACAGTCTGGTCCGCCCCTCGCTCTCCACATCCGGTTTTACACAACAACAAGACGGCAACAGAACTCCATGACTCACGTGGCATTGTTGCCCTGCTCCGCCAGCACCCGCAGGAGGAAGGCTCCCTGCTGATTAGGCTCGGCGGTGGAGGGGATGATGATGTAGCAACCCGGTGGGAGCGAGCCACGAAGAACAACCTCCCGCCGTGCGACATACTGGGGGCTGTGGAGGACTGGGCGGAGCACGCTCAGGTCCTCACGGGACAGGTACGTATTCTTAGGATGGGCCTGGAGAGACAGCACACACTCATTTACACCAGCCCTTCCTCATCCACAGTTACTGCTTCAAGTACAGTTTAGAAACTTTAACAGCTTTTCAGACGCTTTCTGATCTAAACAGTTTAACCAAATATGTTCAGCTTTTATTGACGTCCTTTTAGGGGCAAGTCTCAACACCTAGCAGTCACCTTGGTAACACGTTTTGATATAAACTACTGATCACTGGGTCCCTTAACTTCTTCAGGTGAACGTTTCCAACTTTTGTTTTTAGCTACATATGACCCAGGAGTTAAGTGTTTGCTTAGTTAGCTGTTTGATATCTTTTCTGTTCAACCATCTTCAGATAAACTCAGTAAATCCATTGGTACAACAGGCCCTTTGACAGTGTTATAACAGATTAAAACATCGCCTGAACAGGGACTTGAACCCTGGACCCTCAGATTAAAAGTCTGATGCTCTACCGACTGAGCTATCCAGGCTCCTGACAAGAAAGACCTGCTTTCCAACATATGGCCATAAACTAAGCAAGAGACATTTCCTCAAAATATCTGCTTGCGCCTTCATACCGATGACATTTCAAATATAGTCAGTCTGACAGCCTCGCAGTCTGTAATCATTCTCCAAAGAAGCACCTTAATATGAATAAACAGCACATCGATTGAAATTTCAGAGGAATAAAACTATCTAATAAAACCGTCCATGTTCACTTTCTGCTCTGTGAAATAGCAGCTTCCAAGCTGAACTAAATATCGCAATAATACCTTCATATAGGAATAAAAATAATAGCAACTACTGCGCTATTCAGGAAGTCAGTCCAAAGAGAGAAGAGCCATTGGGCAGGACTTTTATCACGTTTATGCCTTTCATTTAAACACCAGACCCCGTGTGCGTGACTATACCGGGTATACGTGAAGGCCGATGGCTAGACTAATGCCTCTTCGTCTCTGGTGTTTCTGCATCAGAGCCAAAACGAAGGAGCAGGTCTTCTGAGCGCTGTCGGGGTTTTGGTCCGCCTTTGACAGAACAAAGTAGAACTGGGGGTTCTGATAGAACCAACCTGCACACACACAAACACACTGTTAGTTTTCCTATCGTGTGTAACTTTTAACATTTCTTTTCATAATTCATTTTTTTCATGTTCCAAGCTGGACCTGATTTAACTGCCTCCAAATGTGCAATTTATTGGTCCTCTGTCCAAAGATCTTTAAACAGAAGCTAACAGACCTAGAACAGGATCACAGGAAGCCCAGTTACCCAAAACCAGACTCCATGCGTGTGATCTGTGTGGCTATATTCCTAACTGTTTACCTGGCAGTGTCTGATATCAAAACTTGGTCTACCTGTAAAACTGCAGCTCTGTTATTAAAGACTGTACAAATAAGCTCGTCTCAGCTTGTTGAGAGTTACAGAATCCTTCATAAACATTATACAGTCAGAGATCTCAAACAAAAGCACAAGGATTATTTCTGAGTGCTGCACGTCAAATGTAATATATTACATAATGTACAAGTGAAACAAAGACTGTCACATAAAATTAAAGAAAAAAAACTGCATCTGGGAACAGACAGACAGGCGTGTCAGAGACCTGTGCTGCACAGAGGGATTAGAGGGGAAACTTCAGGTTTAACTCTCATTGTTCACAGTTACAAAGGTGCTTCACTTCTTACGTCTTGATAATTTATGCTCGAGACTGGAACGAAATACACTGCAGGTCAAAAGTTTGAGAACACCCTGATTTTTCCAGCAATTATGCCGTTTAATGTCTGATTGCACTCTGAAATGAAAGCATAGTACAAATAAGCAATTGGAGTTCAAAAAGAAATCATGGAATCAATTCATAGACCAAAATGTATTCTAACCTTTAAGTAGCCACCAGATATAACAGCTGAACACACCCGTAGCATTCTTTCTACAATAGAAATCAATCTGTTTGTTGCAGAAGTTCCCATAAATGTGGACCTTGTAGGTTGCTTTGCTTTCACTCTTCTGTCCAGTTCATCCCAAACCAGCTCGATGAGGTTTAAGTATGGAGGACTGTGCTGGACACTCCGTGTTTTCAAGAGTTCTGGCATAGCTTGGATTATGTTTTGGGTCATTATCCCGCTGTAGGATGAACCCCTGACCAACTAGGCGCATACCAGAGGGTACTGCATGGCGCTGCAGAATGCTGTGGTAGCTGTTTTGGTTCAGGGTGCCTCTCACAGCGGTGTTTCATGGCCCAGGCAAGTCTCTTTGTCTTATTCTGTATAATACTATGGTATGTGGTTTATACAAAAAGCCCTTTTTGTATAATTCTGAAATTCCTTTTTTTAGTTTTGGGTAACCTTACCTTTTTTAAACCTCTGGCAGTTCACCACTTACCTTTGTGCCATTTCAAGCTATTCGTTGGGCTTGAACAACTTGAATTACATTAGATAACTGGAAAAATTGGGGTGTTCTAAAACTTTGGACTAGTATTGTATTTTCTAGACAACAAGAAAAAAAACTGCACCTACTGAAAAATTGTGCAGAAAAGAGTGTGACCATTTCTGGAAGATGCCTGAGGAATCTGTCCACAGGCAGCAGGAGGCGCTAAAGTTTTGGTCTTTCCCTGGTGAGCATCAGTTAAAATTGACTCTCAGGAGAGACTCCTTTGTGTCGGCTGCAAGAAATATTAAAACATTGTTCTTGTATTTTTCGTCATATTTGATGCTAAAATCAGAGTGCACTACACAACCTTCAGAGCCTGGATAGCTCAGTTGGTAGAGCATCAGACTTTTAATCTGAGGGTCCAGGGTTCAAGTCCCTGTTCAGGCGTGGCTCTTTTAAAGACTCTCTGATCACTGCCAGGAAACGCAAAGATTAAGACTAATAGTGACTAATTAACACATGAAACTAACTGTTTGCCAGATTGGCCCCTACTCTTAAATTCAGTTGTGATAGTTGAGGTGAACTTCTGTCTAGTTTTAAATATCCCAGCTTTATCTCCAGTTTTAAAACCAGCTGCTGGGCTTGTGCGGTTCAGAGTTAAGAGTGAGGCACAAAACATTTGACACACGTCATCACCTGTCTTACCTCCTTGAGGAGAGCCTCCTGCTGTGATATTCGGCGCCCAGTTGCCATGATGCATAATGCAGCTCAAAGGCAACATGCTGGAGCCTGGTTCACCGAGAGCCTCCGTCAGGTGACAGACCTCCATCACCTCGAAGTTCTGTCGGAAGTCCGACACCGACATCCTGACAGAGAGAGAGAGGAACAGAGCGAATGGCCAAACAGATTTCCTTCGTCTGTAAATACTTAATGTGTTTGAATAGCATTGGCACATCCAAGTTCAAAAACAAAGACACATTTGGTTTCTTGACTGCAATCATCTCATCTGCTCTGTTTGGAAATATTGGTGTCGTTTTAATCATCGTTGTCACCGTTTCATTCATCCCTGCTGAGTATCTACCCTGTAATGAGCAGGAACAGCCACAGGGGGGCCCCATAAAAGTTGTGTGACAGTCGCTGGTATGACATTACGATAAACTCACCAGAACTCTCCGTCCTCCTGTCTGACTCTGCCGAGTCGTTTCTGCTCCTCGATGCTCACCGTTTTCCACTCTTGACTGCAAACACAGGTTTGTAAACGTGCTGTAAATGTGTGAAGTATGTACTCAAGAAGGGGAGTTAGTAAGGTGACATTTTGGTTTGTATGTGACCTCATGGATTCAGATTAAAGAGGCAGTAAATTGAGCTATGAGATCAGTGCAACCGCATCAATTATTTTAAGATTATTAAACTATTTTTTCCAATTTTCTCACAGCCTTAAGATGTTTTTATGTTATTTTCTGTGATTTTGTACTTCCCTTTGTTCAGTGTCTTTTTTTTTTTCACAAGACACTCAATTTTAATCTCACATTTGACTTTAGACAACAGTAATAAAAACCACGAACCACAAGAAACTGTGATCTGTGCTCTGCACGATGGCCCACGATTACTGCGATTAGCCCATTCACTCCCCTCACTTCCTCCTATGCATTACCAGCTACTTCTTCTTCTGATGCCATTTTTGAGTTGACTGAAAGGATTTAAATTTAGAGTAAGTTTTATTCAGCACTGCTCATTGGATGATCTTCATACCCTTTGAAGTCACTCCAGGGCCCCTCCCACTCTGTGTTGCCCCAAGGGTTGAGGATTCGCACCAGATATTCAGTGCCGAGTGTCGTCCTCACCTGGCAGGAGAGGAGGCAAATCAGGTGAGAGTGCAGTGAAGAGCAGCTGTGAGTCATTTAGATTTCTACTTAAGATACAGAAACACTGCATTTAATTTGTCCTGCTTTTGAGATTCACATCTGTATTTATGTGTAATTAGGACTTATGAACATTTCTTGGCCGTGTTCAGTGACAGTTACCTTATCCACTGCAGTCAGAGCGTAGGCATGTCTAAACATGATTCCCAGTTCATTCCTGTGCTCCAGAGGACCCTGGAGGGGGGAAAAGCCAACCAACCACAGTGAGGACAGAAGGAAAACAAACAATATGACTCATAAATGAGTGCAGGAACGCCTCCGTGTTTCCCAACAGGTTCAGATCTAAATCATCCCTCACAGGTTCTTACGGTACCTGGCAGTTGGCACAGTTGATGAGTGCTCCTCTGACCAGCAGGTGTCTGAGGAAGGTCGGCAAGTCTCTGGGAAGTGAGGCCACCTGTAAAACCTCTGTCATCCCGCCCGTCATATCCACCATGGCCTCATGAGGGAAGCCCATGTCCAGAGCTCGGTAGCCACCCTTCAACCTGGGACAGAAAGGGAAATATCAGAGGTTTTCTGAACGGTTTTCTAAAGATCTCCTGAATTTGTCTTTCTAACTGAACTCTGACTAACAAATCTGCCCAGGAAAGGTTTGAACAATGGGACATTTAATGTTTGAGATATTATTATTATCCTTATCATTGTTATGCCCACTTTTTCCACTCACTTATCAACTACTTGTTCTTAAAGTGTGAAGAACAGATGCTCAAATTATCCACAATACTCTGAGTAGGAACAGACGCTGAAATTTAGAATCTTTTAAAACACAGACACTGGATGTTAGTTACTATTTACCCATTTCAGCATGTTTACATGTTTATTTGTTGTATCATTTCTCTTGCTGCTATATAGTCATATTTATTTTTTTCCATATAAATGCAACAAAATCTGGAAAATGTTCACTCCGCATGGCACTATGTAAAAAAAACAACATATTTTTTATTTCCTCTAAATTCAGTTTTCAGCATCAGCAGCATGGGATATAACATCACACACAGGAACAGAAATAAGCACCCGTACCCTTCATGTTTTGTCTTGTATCTGATAATTCACTGGACAAAACTTCAAAAAGTATATCTCCAAAAGTTGATTCTGTTCATCTGGACGTAGCGTACCTGTGATTGCAGCCATTCCCCAACTCTCTGTGAATGGGACTCATGGCTATTGATCAGTGGTTGTTGATCAATGGTCATGAGAATTTGCATAATTAAGATTAAGAAACTGACCTCCCAGCCCATTGTTCCTTCAGTGTGCTGGTTTCAGTCATTATGCAAATGCACTGTTTATAAGATTTGGGGAAACTTGCAGTCAGCTGAGACTGAAGAAGTCACCTGGATGAGTGACGAAACGTTTCTCCCACAAAACGCTACGTCCACAGAATCAGCTTTTGGAGATTTACTTTCCTGGATGATTGAGAATGCATCAAGACGTTCAAAAAGTATAGTTTGGGTGATTCTTCAAGCGTCATATCTAGGGATGGGTATCGAAAACCGGTTCTTGTTGAGAACCGGTTCCCACTGTTTCAATTCCTTGGAAGTGTTTGCCATTTTTGCAAACGATTCCCTTATCGATTCCAGTCGCCCCGAATGACGTCACCATGTTGCGGAGCGTCATTTACCTGGCAGGAAACACGGTGGCTCAAACGCTCAAAAGTTTGGTTATACTTTACGAGAACGGATGACAACAGGGCAACTTGCAATACTTGCAAAGTAGATACTTCATTTAAGGGAGGAAACACTGCGAATATGCAAAAGCATTTGCTCACAAAACACGTGATGACCTTAAATGAATGTCGTGTTTTTAATTCCGCTCCGGACTCGTGAATCTCAACCCAGCAGCAGCGGTAACGTTTGCACGTCCTCTCCCGTTAATGTGGCAGGTAAATAATCAACTAACAGTGCATATTATGTTAGCGCAATCTGCCTTATTACAAAACCTGCCATTACTGTGCATTTAGTGACCATGATGAGACAGACAGACAGAGTCTGGCTCAGATGCTGCCAGTTCTCGCTGCAGTCGACTGGTAGCGTCTCCTTTCAGGCCAGGATAGACCAATGTCACCGAGGAGTGACTAAGTTTGTGGTCAAAGGCTTGAACCCATTTGCCACAGCAGATGATTTTCGGTAAGTGAATGTGTTTAATTGTAGGCAGGGACATTACTGGATATTCATGTGTAATTGCTACAGAAGAATATTTATTTTATTATTTTACATTTACAATTATTTTCCTGGGGACCCCGTGACCCATTGAAGAGCCGTAGGCTGGATCTCTTAAGATCTCACTGTTGGGTTTGTAAGGCCATGTTACTCCTAAATTTCTTTCTTGTTCAAAGAGAAGATAAAAAACAAAGTTCTAAGCTAATCGACCTTAGTGTTCTCCTTTTTTAAAAAGAATCGATAAGAGAATCGATAAAGAATCGAATCGTTAAACAGAATCGAAAATGGAATCGGAATCGTGAAAATCTTATCAATACCCATCCCTAGTCATATCACCGTGTGGGATAGGTGGCAGCTTACAGCATATGAACGCTCTCCCTTTTTATTAACATTACGACACCAGGCTGATCTTCTAGCAGTGATTCGTTCTGAGCAGAAAAACACATGCTGTCATGTCATTATCTCCTATACTTATGAAGGGCTCAGAAATGGTGGGAAAACTCGAACTTGAAAGACCTGGAATTCAGGAAAGATTCATAGTATGATGCTAAAATTTTGGATAAAATTAAGGGGTTTAGGTGAAACGTATGGATATGGAATATGGATTTGTGGTTATGTAACAGGCAAAAGAAGACCAAATGTCTATCAGAGAGGCTGAAATGTGCAGTGAGACATGAACACCTAGACAGCGGCTGACTGGGACTCACTTGGCGTAGGCTTTCTCCAGCAGGGCGCTCCAGAACTCTTGTCTTTCTGGGGAGCTGAGGAAGATCAGATTGTTGTCCACAGTGGGCAGCAGGTCATCGATCCGTACCTCCTCCCACTGACCGTACTGCCAGAACTACACAGCGAGAGAAAGAGAGAGAGAATATCATCTGATTTAGGCTGAGAATTCACTTGAAGAAGATAACTGCATATTAAACAGAGCTTTTGTACCCTGAAAGTGAAGCAACCACTGTATCCATCTTGGAAGCTCTGGCCCAGAGGCACAACCTTCTTGAGCAGCGATTGATTCATGGAGAGAGACGCTATAGCCGAAAGTAACCAGCAGTCACCTGGAAAAGAATGAAGTAGGTCATGACATCATTTAAAGCTTCAGTGCACAATGCTGGATGGTCCTCTTTCCATTTTAAATCACTTCCAGCCGTGCACCATCTTTCACCTACAGTCTCCATTAAACCTTTATGTGCTGGGTGTAACAGCTATTCAACGCTGACATACAGCATATACAGAGAGCTGTTTGCACTGTTGTATTTGAGGAAGGAGGAACCTGGTCTTCAGGGTGTGACACAGACCCACCTGTGTGGAAGGAACAGAAAAGACCTGAGGTTCTCAATCTGATGTAGCTACTGTATACGATTTGTTTTGTCCTTGATGCCACTCAGCTCAGTTAATTTTACCCAGTCACCAGTGCAAGTACTGCAACAGAGATATACACAGTTTCAATGGCCCTGAACTCTTTCCAGGGTGCACCCCTCCCACCCTCCAAAGTGACCCAGTGTCAGCTGGGAGAGGTTCCAGCATCTCTTTGATCTTCTCTACGTTTAAGACTAGTCTTAAAACTTGGTTTGAGGGTGTAGGCTGCTGGAGGATTTCTTTTTTTAGTCACATTTTCCACTTATTATGTGTTTATACACATAATCTTCCAGCAGAACAGCCTGGTTTTGCTGGAGGATTCTTCCTGCTAAAAGGGAGTTTTTCCTTCCCACTGTCGCCAAAGCTCTTGCTCATAGGGGGTCGAGTGTTTGTTGGAGTTCTCTGCTGTGTTATTGTAGTGAGTTTTTACCTTACAATATAAAGTGCCTTGAGGCAACTGTTATTGTGATTTGGTACTATATAAATAAAATTAAACTGAACTGAATTGAATCAGGACAATAGTATCAACATCAGCACGAGGTTGTTTATCCAGACTGGATCTGTGCTGTGTCTTTATCCGACTCCTGCCCTCCCTCCTGTCAAAAACAGACTTAGCATTTCTAGGAGGCCTGTAAAACACGCTGCAGGGCATTTCCTGGAATCAGTAGTGCTATGTTGAATGGGTGGGGCCAGCTCTGGTGACCACATCAGTGCACTCCTGGGGTTCCAAAAAAAAAAAAAAAAAAAAAAAAAAAAAAAGCTTTCAAATCCGGGGACCAGGAGGCATACAGTGCTGCCAGGGCCAACCTGAGAAGAGGCATCAAGACTGCCAAGCAGCAGCACAGGAGGCGTATCGAGGCCAGGTTTGAGAACAACACAAACCCAAGGCAGGTCTGGGAGGGCATCAGGGCTATCACGGACTACAAAAGAAGAACACCATCACCCTCAGCCGACAGTTCTACTCTGGCTGAGGATCTAAATCTCCTTTATGCCCGTTTTGACAGGGAGAACACCGACCCTGTCCTGTCCCCTCTCCCCTCAACCGACCCTGCTCCGGTCCTGAGCACTCATGAGCTGAGGCGTGTGTTCCGGAGCATTAACACCAGGAAGGCGGCCGGGCCGGATGGAGTGCTGGGCCGGGTGCTAAAAGACTGTGCTGCGGACCTGGCGGACGTCTTCACCTCTATATATAACACCTCGTTGTCCTGTTCACTGGTACCATCCTGTTTCAAAGCAGCAACCATCGTTCCCATCCCAAAACAGTCAAATGTCACATGTCTGAACGATTTCAGACCTGTGGCACTCACCCCCATTCCCGCCAAATGCCTGGAGAGACTGGTCATTAAACACATCAGAGCTGCTTTTCCACCATCCCTGGACTCGCACCAGTTTGCATACAGGGAGAACCGGTCAACCGAGGATGCGATCGCCACAGTGCTGCACACATTACTGAAGCACTTGGAACACAGGAACACCTATGCACGGCTCCTCTTTGTAGACTACAGCTCGGCTTTTAATACCATCCGGCCATACAAACTCCGTCCCAAACTCCACCAACTGGGACTTAACTCCTCTCTGTGCAACTGGATTGTGGACTTCCTCACTAACCGTAGACAGAGTGTCAGAGTGGGTAAGAACACCTCTTCCACCCTTGTGGTCAACACCGGTGCCCCTCAGGGGTGTGTTCTGAGCCCTCTGCTATACACTCTCTTCACCCATGACTGTATTTCCTCCTGCGCGTCCAATCTCATTGTTAAGTTTGCAGATGACACTACAGTGCTCGGACTTATATCCAACAATGATGAGACAAACTATAGGACAGAGGTGCAACAACTAGAGTCATGGTGCCACGACAATAACTTGGTCTTAAACACCAAAAAGACCAAGGAGATCATTGTAGATTTCCGGAAGAGGGGTCATAACAACCATCTGCCTCTCTTCATTGGCAGTGAGGCGGTGGAGAGGGTGAGCAGTTTTAAATTCTTGGGGGTAACTGTGACCGAGGACCTGTCCTGGGGCAACCATATCACCTCAGTTGTACGGAAGGCCCAACAGCGCCTCTACTACCTGAGGAGACTGCGGAGCGCACACATTCCCAGATCTCTGATGTTGAACTTCTACAACTGTGCCATCAGCAGCGTTCTGACGTATGGATTTCTAGTGTGGTTCCCCAGCTGCACCAAGGCCGATCAGCAAGCACTCCAGCGGGTGGTGAAGGAAGCTGGCAGAATTATTGGAACAAGTCTGCCAGAGATCAGTAATATCTTCCCCACTCGCTGTCTGAGGAGGGTGCACAGTATCCTGCGGGACCAACATCACCCTGCGCGCCACCTTTTCCATCTGCTGCCCTCAGGGAGAAGGTACAGGTCTATACAGGCCAGAACATCCAGACTGGCCAACAGCCTGTATCCACAGGCTGTGAGGCTCCTGAACTCTCTGCCCCCCTCTCACGGACAATAACCATATCCAACTTCTTAATAGCAATGAACTGGTCTGCATTGGTGCATCATATCTTTATTCTCTTCCCCCTCCTGCCCCCCCCCCCTCTTTCTTAAATAGATAACTATCATATCTGATATCATATCTCACAGTACAATAATATTGAATGGGTTGCATTGTTGTATTTTGTCATGTTTCTCAGGTCTTTGTCTGAATTTCTACGAACATTATTGCTAAGGATTGTCTTATTGCATTGGAGTCACACTGGGTTAAATATGTACACTTGGGTTTTAAGGGGTATTTATTATTTTCTTCTTTTTTTTGGGTTGTATGGAAGCCCCAAACGCAATTTCATTGTTCTTGACAATGACAATAAATAAATAAATACTAAATACTAAATACTTCAAGGGCTGTCAGAAATAAGCTATAGCAGCTTATTTTTGACGGTGGGCAACACGAAGGATTAGACTGAACAGCAAATCATGCAAAGCTGCTCTGGTGGAGTCCAAGAATGAAAAGGTGGTGGAAATGAGCAGAATAGGTCCACTTGAACTGAAAATACTTAGCTTATACAACTAAGTAGTACAGGAGATCTCTACTTACTGAGTTTCCCCTGGCGAACATCCAGCCTCGTTGCGCCATCTACTATGAACTGAGGTGATGAACAGAGTTCCTGGAAACAGAGCAATGATTGGTTGAAACAAAGACAAGAAAGAGCAGGAAGATGAACGCAAATAAACTTGATCTGACTTGTCTGCAGAGCCAAAGGGAGAGGCAGATAAAAGTTCATCCATCAGAACATTGTGGCACAAACTTGGCACACTGCCGGATGTGTGACTCCGAGTCAGACAGGAAGACTGACATGAGTTTCACCAATGTTCAGTGTTTATCATGATATAATGTTTAAAGGTGCATAAATAAAATATATCAAATTTTTATAAATAATGATCATTCGTGTGACAATTCAAAAGTAACTGAGATAAGATAAGAAGCAACTTTTATTATAACCTGAGATCTATGACGTCCCCACAACTTCCTCTAGTGGCGACTCGAGTCAGTCCGCATACTTGGACTTGCTCAGATTGCAAAGAGTTATGACTTATTATCAGTACAAACACTTTGAAAAACTGTCTGTGTATTCACCAGCATATGCAGTCTTCAAAAATGTGTGTGGCATCAACGTTTGCTACGTTTACACTTATCTAGGTTGCACATAGTTAACAGATATGAGAGAATCCCCCCTGATTATGACATTAATGGTGGAATCAGTGAAAAAAAACTATGGGCACCTTTTTATGAGTGAAAGCTATAGAGCACCGTGTTCTTGAAGTAACCTGTGTGGTACAACACAGCAAAGACAGTATACTTTACATTTTTTAAACCCCAAAGCATGAACAGGAACTTGAACCCAGGATCAAAAGGCTGATGCTTTTCTACAGAGCTGCCCAGGCTCTAATGGTTAGTGGAACAGTTCAAATTCTTACCTACAAATGTGGATATTAGCAGTTGAAATGATTAGCTGTTAATGTAACTACTAGGGGTGCAACGATATTCGTATCGATATTGAACCGTTCGATACAGTGCTTTCGGTTCGGTACGCATATGTATCGAACAATACAAAATTTGTAATTTATTTTATCAACTTTCCTTCTGACGATGCTGTCTGTGTTGAGCGCTCAGTGAATCTGCGTTCGAGTACTCCGCCTAGGCTGCACTGTCGAGCGCAGATCCACTGAGCGCTCAACACAGACAGCATCGTCAGAGGGAAGAGCGCAGGGCAAGCTAGCGAGACAGAAGTTAAGCTCTCCTTGCAACATGGACCTCCCCCACCCTCATTCAGATCTGGCGTTTGGAATTATTTTGGTTTTCATGTGACGTATGACCCTGAAGGTAAGCGAGTCATGGACTAAAGTAAAACAGTATGTTGGATGTGCCACGCAATGCTCAATTACATGGGTGGGAGCTAGTGTGTTAGCGCAGTTAGCTCGTTAACGTGTTGGCCGTCTAGCCCCATGCACGGGGCGATCGGCGGTAGCTCGTTAACGGAGATTTGCCGTGTTGTGGCGTTAAGGTCATTTTAACGAGATTAACCTGAAAGCACTAGTGGGAACACACCGAATATGACTGCACATTTACACCGACATCATCCTAGTACAAAGACAAGTGGAAGCAGACAAAAACAACAAGCATGCTACTAACTTTAGCCGAGTCATTTAGACAGCTGTTAGCACATGATTCTCCTTATGCTGCTGAGAATATAGCCCAGAAGAAGCGGATAGTATAGCTTTTATTTTGGAAAGAGACATTTCTCTGTAATAAACTCTCTTTTCCAAAGATGAGTGATTCCTCAATCAGATACAGGGCTTGCAATATCGCTAGCCCGACGTCCCGGAGCTAGCGATTTTTCCAGTCGGGCTATTGTAGGAAGGAAAAATATATGTCAATGCTTTTGCATTCTTTCAGAAATGTAGCTGGCTAATTATGTCATTGGCATCAGTGAGCCACTGTCAATATGTGACATATTGAAATCGCGTTTGAATTTGCTTTCACTTTGCAATCGTGCGAACTGTGTATAGAGAGCGACAGCACTGATCTGTGAGTGATGATAATTTGTGCACCAATTCCTCTGACATCGTCTTATTAATCGTTAGCTTACTACGCAAACATGACAAGTGAAATCTCCCGCAGCTTAAACATGTGAGAGGTTGATCGCGCAGAGAATCGCTGAGCTTATGTGAGTGCGTGTGTAAAAGCAGCAGGATATATATTTTAGTTCTGCTGAGCCAAATAAGACAGGTCAGGGTGAAGAAGTGACAGCCAAAGAAAAGCTTACCACAAAACGGAAAAGTTATGACAAATCAGACTATAAGGCAAAAAGAAAGTGCAGCTTTATGGTTTCATGGACAAAAGAATTTCTGTGGCTGCGATATGATGAGCTAAATAACCAGGGCTGCACATAAGTGGTCCGCAGGTGCGCATTCGCTGTCAAAATGAAAAACACGCACAAGGGTTAGGGTTAAATTTAAAAACTGTACTTTTGAGTTAAAATATATATTTATAATCTTAATAAATGACAAATTAAAAAGGCATGAACAATTTTTTTGTATCGAAAAAATATCGAACCGTGACACCAAAGTATCGAACCGAACCGAACCGTGAATTTTGTGTATCGTTGCACCCCTAGTAACTACGTGTTGGCTTTGATATCAAGAGCTAACGATATGAGATAAATGTGTGGATAATATACTCATTTCTAATCCTGTCCATCCTGCTCACTCCCAGTCAAAATCTTAAAAGCTTCAGCTCAGCTTCTCGTTTCATGACTGTCACCTTCTTCAAACCATTCCTCACAGCAGGTCTCACTAGCATCTTTGAAACCTTCCCTTTGACTCTTGCTGCTATCATACTGTTACGAATCACCCCCACTCATCTTCTCCCACTCCACCCTGTCTGCACCCTCTTCTTGTGCTGTATGCATTGCTTTGGATGGCTGACTCATCTTCACTACCTCTGCTCTTTGCAGCTTCACTCTTACATCTCATTCATACACAGGAATTCTGTTGTTTCTACTGAGCTAACCTCCATCTCCCATACACCTGCCCTCTACTCTCACTACATAGAATTTTTTTAAACACTTATAGCATTCATTTTTTTAATGTGCAAAACCTTCTAATCTTACATGCACTTGTATGTTGTATTTGTTTGTTTGTTTGTTTTTTACTTTTTGCATGATGGGAATAAAATAAAAAGTGCTTTAAAAGTAAACTTGACTTAATTGAGTAACATTATGTGTCTAATCCATATGTCTGTGGTAAAGAGTCCACAGTTACAGGATTTCTTTGGATTTCCTGGACAGTGAGGTGTCAAACTACGATGGTGAACACACGAGTGACAAGCGTCTCTGAGGTAATTACTCAGAGGTTCGATTTAGGAGGGAGCGATGCAGGATTTATGGCCTCATTCTGTCAACACTGGCTTAATGCAGCGTAAGAGGAAGGACAACTCTCTGTGTGATGGTGTTCCTGTGACATGTGTCCTTCTCCCTAAATCAGTGTGTGTTGTACTAATGCACAGCCTGCCCATTCAGAAATGTCTGCCTTTAACTGTCTTCTTTTGTTTGCATCGGTCTATACAGGTTATAGGATTTTGTTTTAATCTTTATTCTTGCAAACACTGGATCAGACTTTAAACCTCTGTCCTTTCACCTCTGTCGTGCTTCCAGCTCTTCCTGTTTTGACCAAAGACAAAGAACTTCTGACATTTTTCTTTTCACTGCCATCTGAAGTCTTTTGAGTCACAGAAAGCAAGTTTGTGCCCACTGCATCCTGCGTGCTCCATTCAGGCAGTAAGCCTTGTGTAGATACAGTTTGTACAATAACAGTCAGTACAGACTCCGTGATCTATCTATAGGAACTCAGTGACTCAATCTTAATGAATACTACACTGCTTTAAGCATGAAAACCTAAATAAAATCTATTTCTAGACATGGAACACACCCTGAAACTGGCCAAAGGGAATGTTTTAAGGTAAACAAGTTTTAATGTGTCAAGAGCGTTTCCATGATACTCTGAAAGAAGTGCCTCCAGTTAAGGCAAAGGTTGGTGTGATGCTATACACCTGAATTATACCTCTGTGTCAGATCTACTTTGTAACTTATGCCACAACCGGAACTCAATTTTAATGCAATGCTGCAAAAATGTAACTACGGGTCGATGTTTGTCCTAAAGACTTGAATGACACAGGAGTTAAGTGTTTGCTTAGTTAGCTGTTTGATATCTTTTCTGTTCAACCATCTTCAGATA
This sequence comes from Rhamphochromis sp. 'chilingali', assembly GCF_963969265.1. NCBI lineage: Eukaryota > Metazoa > Chordata > Actinopteri > Cichliformes > Cichlidae > Rhamphochromis > Rhamphochromis sp. 'chilingali'. The sequence continues at coordinate 3,667,357 of NC_137935.1, read as the reverse complement.
AACTCAGTAAATCCATTGGTACAACAGGCCCTTTGACAGTGTTATAACAGATTAAAAGCAACATCGCCTGAACAGGGACTTGAACCCTGGACCCTCAGATTAAAAGTCTGATGCTCTACCGACTGAGCTATCCAGGCTCCCGCAAGGAGGGGAAATCTCTCTATCGTCAAACTGAACTTCAGCCAGCGTGGTACATGCAAAACCTCTCAATCAGTCACTGAGATGATGTGATTATCTCATCAGTGTCAATCATTAGAACCATGAAGCTCTACGATCTGAGTTATAAAACCATGAAACAAGAAGTTACATGCTCAAAATTAGTACTCTGCATGTGAAGACAGAAATGTGAGCCATCACTTTAACGAGCGCCTTAACCGGTGTAACGTGAACATGCGTGTTATTTTGTTTTATCTTACATATATTAGCAAATATAAAACAAACCTGCCAAACTATAGTATATACCGTACATTATATTCTATTAAAGCAAGTGAACAGAAAGGCTGCATTCTTTGTTTCCTGTTCAGATACCTTAGTTGCATATTTTACATATTTAGCCAACACAGAGTTTAGCAGCAGATTTAATCTCACCCACCCTGCATCCTGCCCAGCCCTCAAGTCAGAAAGAAGAGAAGCAAAGCGAGCGGATGCAGGATAATATAGAACTAAAGGACAACACTGAGCCTTGTCTTTGTTTCCCTCCTGTTGCCCTGCAGGGTTTGGGTTGCCTTCATTTTATCTCTGTGGAGCCTTTCTGAAACACACCCTTGCAAATATGACTCTGTCACGCACTGATTGTAACTCTCCAGTTGACCAACTCGGACACTACAGGGCAAAAAAACCACTGGTTCACATCTGGCACAAGGCTGTAACTGGTAACAGTGATTCACAGAGATCCACCAGAATTTTGATTTTTACCAGGTGAGTTTTTAATGTTAAAGGTAAAAGAAAGCCACAGAGACTCAGAGAAACAAAATAACGACTTAAATAAGTGTGAAATTAAGTGTAATTTGAAACTGCAATTCGACCCGCTGAGTGGAATCGTCCTGTTATAACATGTGGTGTTAGTTATTGTCCATCTGCCTTTACCTGGTATTTAAAAAACCATCCAGGTGTTCTCAAAGTGACCTCAGCTGCTCTTAAAAGTATTTTAATCAGTATAAATACAGCCTTTATTGTGTAAATGTGACTGTTACTCTGTAATGATAATTACAGCATCACACACAGTACTGGTCACAGGGGGAAATGAGGTCCTGAAGCTGGGTGCATTAAACAACCTGGCACTTAACATCACCAAGACCAAGGAACTCATCCTGGACTTCAGGCGGAAGAGAGCTGCCCCTGCCCCTCTGCACATCAACGGTGAATTTGTAGAGCGAGTGGAATCCTTCAAACTCCTTGGTGTCCACATCTCTGCAGACCTCTCCTGGTCAGTCAACGCCACGGTGCTAGTCAAGAAGGCCCAAGCAGTGGCTACACTTCTAAGGGTGCTCAGGAAGGAGCAACTAAACACCCCACTGCTGGTGACCTTCTATAGATCCACCATCGAGAGCCTGCTGACCTATGCAGTGACAGTGTGGCACGCCAGCTACACAGAGGCAGGCAGGAAGAGATTACAGAGGGTGGTAAACGTAGCAAAAAAAAATCAGTGGCTGTCCCCTGCCCTCTTTGTCTGCCATCTATAACTCCCGTTGTCTCAGCAGGGCCAGAAACATCTTGAAGGACATCAGCCACCCCGGTTACCATCTTTTTAACCTACTCCCCTCTGGCAGGTGCTTCAGATCCATACGGGCCAGAACAAACAGACTCGGGGATAGCTTCTTCCCCAAAGCCATCACCATACTCAACTCAAAACATGCACAAAACTAATTTGCACTGACTGTATCATCATTCTCTGGCTGTCTGTCTGTGTCACCCAGTGCAGTGTATTTATATTACGTGTATAGTTATATTATTGTATTTTTTTTTATAATGTGTTAAGCACATGTGCACCTTTATGGAGCCGTTTTAAATCTCATTATACCAGTATAATGACAATAAAGGCTTTCACTTCACTTCCTAACTTAACCCATGGAGCTCTGTGGGAGTTTATTTTGAAGCTTTGTAATATTGTGTGTTTTACTGTATTTCAACTCTTTTATTCACAATATCGCATCAAAAACATGAAACTTTTTAACAGTCTAACAGATGTCTAGAAGAAAAGGAATAAATCATTACGTTCAGCTTTTTCATCCTCGCCAAAGGAGGAACGCTTTCTCAATATACCATTTTTTTTTACTGTATGTATATATTTACATATTTAAAAGTTAATAAGTAAAACATTTGTGGTGCAGCACAACAGATAAAAATTCACATGCAAAACACGCGAAGATCCCAGATATGAAACTCTAAAGTCAAAATGTGCACAATGATGTAAAATGTTAAAAGATTATCCTTCTGTTTCTCTGTGGTGGCAGGAGCAAAGGAGTTTTACTACCAGACAACTTCAAGCACATAATGTAGACATACACAGAGATTACAACATTATTACCGAAGGAAGAAGAGAGCTGCTGGTTTTAAAGAACTCTGAACAACCAGCTACACGCATCACGCTGTACTAATACTTAATTGTAGGCAGCATGAAATTGAAATACAAGTAAAGCACTTCAAAACTGCATCGTGTACTGTTGTTGTGTCTGCGTGACACCTGAAAACACTCGGGCAGTGCAAACTAGCCTGTGTTTATCTATTATTTGAAATCCGTTACTATTTTATTAGAGCAGCTTACGCTACTTGTGTTGGTCTTTTACTGCCCTGCAGGATGGTGTCACTGTGCGTATGTGCAACATCTGTAATCTGCAAAGTGACTATTAGCTGTGGAGCAGAAAGCACACTTACCTTTTGAAATGTGCTGAAGAAGAATGCGCATACATATGTGTGTGTGTGTGTGTGTGTGTGTGTGTGTGTGTGTGTGTGTGTGTGTGTGTGTGTGTGTGTGAGATATGTAAATGAAGAGAGCTCGATACTGCAGTATTTACTCTGTGGGAGTTTTTTATGCATTTACGTTACGCAGCTGTTACGGGTTTGTTCTCCCTTTCGTAGTTACCTTTGGTCGCTTCCACTTGACCCCGGGCTGCATCTCCAGCTCTCCCATGGGGAAGTTAAAGTCCACGAACAGCCCGCTCGCCGGGCTCACTTCGCCGCTTTCCGGCGGTATGCCCCCGCTCAGAATTTCCGCCAGCCAGCGGCGGGACTGCGAGCCCATTAGCTCGTCGGAGCACACCGAGTCCACATCGTCCTCCGGCGGCGGCAGGTAGCTGTCAGACGATACACTCAAAGACTTTCTCATGGCGAACATTAACCGTGCTCTACCTGACTTTCGGCGCTCTTTCCTGTTTATAAGGTGCACAGATAAGCCACGCCCCCTGATAAATCCGCCCAGGTAGATGCTCACCTGGGCGGGAAAAACAGTCCCGGAGGGTTTTTATTGCGTTGCGTGAGACAGTCCCAGATGTGTTCAGTCAGTAAAGGCGGAAAACCCGCTGAAGGTTTCCAGGATTTCCTCAGTGGAGAGGCCACAGGAGCATTACCAATACACACGCGTGTGAAAACTAGTGTCCAATTCCAGTAACTGTTACAAATCTTACAAATTTTGCCACAGACTGTGAAGTTAAAACTCAAGTGCCTTACACCTTATCTACCAGCAGGGGGCGCCTCCTGAAAGTGGGAAAAGAAGCCTAGACTGTTTAGATATCTGCAGAAAATGTGAAATTGTGCTCACTTAACCTTTGACCTTAGTTAACACTTTCCAGATATCTTTATGGGCCATTTACTCCTTGCAAATATTATTAACTGACACTGACTCTTATTTTGTAAATGACTTCTCACACCATGTTAAAGACTATTATTAAAGTTACTCACAATACTTGAAATGTGCAATTCCCTTGTATTCTTATTCCTATTTATCCCTTTTGTATACGCAGTATTTATATACGTCTCTGTAGTTACATATGTGTAACTTCTGTCGGTGCTGTGCTATTGGAAACCGAATTTCTTGGAGGAACCCACCCGAGGGATTAAAGTTTCATCTAATCTAAGATGGTGACATCAATAAAACCCCACTTGAGGCTTTATAACGGGAACTTTACAAACCAAAAGGTGACTGACATATTTTACAGACTGTAATGTTATCAGTGGTCCTTGATGCACTCTAACTTTAGACTAACAAATCGCATTTCTCACCCATGAATTTGAGATTTTAGTAGTGGTGAGGAAACCTCTGTGTAGAACACAAAGCTGCTGAGCGGGTGAACAATAAGTCACCCAACTTCCTCTTACACCATCACACACTCAACACACAGCAAACCTAAAATTACAACACCTTCACCACAGGATGACTAAGTAGCAGCTTTAAGACTCCTTAAGGCTTCCCAACAGCTCTCAGCCAACGCCCTGATACCGTTTAGGAGAACAGATCAAAAATCAATCAATCAAGAAGCAAACGCAGACAGGCTGGAAATGATAAATTACTTTTATTGAGAAAACTTGTGATTATGAAAACTAATGACCTGTCTGACTCCATCCTAACTGCTGCGTGTGGTTGTTTGTGTGTGAGTGTATTTATGCGTTTCCATCACTGAGATGTGGCCATGATGCTGGATACACCTGCAAAAGGAAAACAAAGGGAGAGCAGGGAAAAGAGAAGGAAATGAGGCATGAATATGAAATCTCTGACTTCACTTCCAGTCACAGTGAAACAAATAAAACACAAAAGACCTGCAAGGACCCGGGTTTGCCAGGCCTACGAGGGGGTGGTGGCGTGCATTGTCTTACAGTAATGAGTCTTACTTAACAGAATAAACAAATGGATTTTATGCTGATACAAATGAGATCCCTCTCTAAAAAAAACATTTTTTTTAATTACAACCCCGGCGATTTTGCTTTTGTAAAACAACACAAGTAGTTAGAACAATGCGGCGTTCGAGTGGTTTGACTCTCGGTGGGTTTTTTTGATTAGCTGTGACTTCTCAGCACTAATACGCGCAGCAGCAACACTCACTCTCAAAGTCGATCTTCTCCACGATGTTCTTGGGCTTGACGCTCTCCTCCTGGTTGAAGATGAAGATCTGTCCATCCTCGTTCTCCGTCCAGCCGTACTTGTTCATCCACACCTTCACCTGCGTGTCTGCACACACAGAAAACAGAGGTTCACACAGATTTACCACCAACATGGAGTCCAATCGTCCGCTTTACTTTAAAGACGGCCGATTTATGTTGAGCTGTGCCCATTAGAAGCTTCTGTAGCTGCTGATTTAACAGATGCGCGTTGTTACGTGTCACACAGTCAAAACAACTTATAGTCTTTAAATATCAAAGGTTGATTGCACTGAGCCGTCTGCCAGGTTTTTACACGTGTGTGTCAAAGGTCTTACCCAGCGGGTCTCCGAGCATCTCGGCCAGTAAGCGGCGATCGATGGTCTGGTAGGTGATGCCCACAACATGGCAGATAACTAAACAGAAAACATTCGAGTTTTTATCATGTTCAAACAGTTTCATGTGGTTTATTCTCAGAATTTGCATCACTGCACTGTGTGGGCGTGTCTGTGTCTGAGGTTGTTCAATTAAACCAGCTGTTTGTGTTCAGTGTAGTGGCGTGCTGCCCAACGTGCTGAGTCAGAGGACGATACTCACACTTGCGCACAGAGTCCTCAAAACCAGTAATGCCATCGATGAGCTCTCTGTTCTCCTCTAGACTCGTCTGTCCAGGACGGGACGGGACAGAGAGGAGAGGAAACAAACATCAGCACGAGAAAACCAGAAAAATCGCAACACAGAAATCAGGAATGTCCTGAAAGGCAATTAGGATTAAAATGATAATAAAAATTGTTTTTAAATGTGCTTCAAAAGCATTTCGACAAATAGAAGCAGAATACTTCATTCAAAGAGCAAGTTGGGCCGAAAACAAACTACTTAAGAAAGATTAGGACACAATTCATTCATTCAGTTCACACTAAAACGAAGGGAACAGCAGCAGGCGAGGTTTGAGGGAAAGATGAGCACCGATGACTCCGGCAGGTCGGAGATCCGTTTTGGTGATTAAAGTCAATTTTAAGTAGAAGCAGGAGGACGGGACACAATTTTTAATGTGTGTCCACATTTTTCATTCCATTTTTTTTTAAATGCTAACATTGAGAGCTTGACAAAACAAATTTCCCACGTGTGGGACTAATAAAGGTTATCTTATCTTATCTTGTTTCTATGGTCAACCAATCAACGCACGCTAGCGTCTGGACCAACCACTTTGACTTGCCCTTTGAACTCTGCTGCTCCTGCTGGGAAAGGAGAAGCTAAAAAAAAAAAAAGAAAAGCAGAAAACAGCCTAAAAGCTGAATTCTACGAGCTACTTTGTTGCTTGAGAAAAAAGGCCATACTAATAGTTTCTGGAAACCATGTGTCCTCAGCACAGCCCTTCAGCTGATGGCCCTGTTGAGGTTTTATTGTGTTTCTCTTACATGGATGCAGAGATTATGTGCATGTGGTTTAGTGTGAGTTTCGTACCCAGAAGCTCTGGAAGTGGCACGTCTCCAGCAGGTTCCCCAGATAGAGGATCTGTCTGATGGGCCGCTCCTCCTGCTGCGACACAGTAGTCAAGGAAATGCCCCCCTGACCCCAACACAGAGCCAAGCTCCGCCACCAGCACCACCCTGATCTGTTTATACACAGCCCTGCACAAAGATTCTCTAACACCACCAATACAGCCTTAATCAGAGAATTTCTGATATAAGCAAGAACTGCCACTCGATAGACTTCCTGTTCCAAAGGGAGCGCTCTCGAGGTACTCCACCATGAACAGGGCCCCATGGAGCTGAATACTGTGTGTGTGTGTGTGTGTGTGTGTGTGTGTGTGTGTGTGTGTGTGTGTGTGTGGGGGGTGGGGGGGTGGGGGGGGTTGCATCTAAAATAAATAATAACTCATAGTGCTTTTAATCTTTTTGGCACAGATATTTTTTTTCTTCCAGTAATTTATAACAACAAACATTTAACACCTACAGAAAATTCTGATTTCACATTGTTAATGACCTGCATGGACGTGGAATTCAGACAACATATCAATACTATTTCAACTTTGTCTAGAATGGGAGGAAATAATTATTTTAGCTGGTTAGCTCAATTCACTGAGGATTACATTGGGTATAACAGGAGGTGGACCTCCATCAGGCACAATGGAGATATTTCTACTGCAGCAGTGTAAAAGGATTAATATTCATACTCAGCAAAAAAAAAAAAAAAAAAAAAAGATGTCTGTCCAAAGTGGGACAGAAGTATGAACTTCTAATCAACTTCTTAAAGTTTCCATAACTCCAATCTGCACACACACACACATTCAGAGAACCTGTCACATATAAATCTCCCAGAATGCAACGCTCAGAGAAAAAGCACCAAAAGGATACATGTGTCTGGTCGATCATGCACTTGCAGAGTGTGAAGTCGGTGTGTGGCAGGTTGGTCAGCGCCTTCAGCAGAATCTGTGAGGTCACTTGAGTCTGGAAGTATGCTGGATTAAACTGGTACCTGCACAGATGTCAAGATTAGAGTCATCACCACTCAAACATCAAGGTATCCAACAGGTAAATCAAATAAAGACCATTCTGGTATATTCCTAAGAGCTGCCTCTGTCCCCAAATTATTTAGAGTCGGTAATATTTTTAGCAGTGTGTAAAAGTCGCTTTCTTTCCTACCGAAGGAAAATCTGCTGCTTCCTGGAGCCGACATCCAGCAGTAGAGGCAGGCTGGCAGAGACTGAGCTGCCTTTGTTTTATGATCAGAATCAGGCCATAGTCAGGGCTTGACTCCCCTATTGGATAAAACTTCCTCCACCTATTTTTTTTCCCCCTATCATTACATTTTTCCCTTTATTTATAAATTTAAAAAAATCCAGTGTCTTAAAGTCGAATAGCTGCTGTTTGGGTAACTTATGTAACTTACAGCTTGAGCACAGCAAGGTTTGCTTCCAGGTCGTAGGCATTTTCTCTCGCTTGCGTCTCCACGTAGCGCTCCAGCGTTGCAAGGTTTTCTGGGTTGTACCTGTGAGGGGAGATGAGATTATTATCCATAAATAAAAGCAAATGTTTCAGTGCTTTTTTTTTCATTTATGTGCTTATAAGCTTAAAATATGTTTGTCGAGAGTTGCACTACATCTTCAGGATAACCCTGATTCTACATTGGGTTCCCATGCTGTGGAAGAGGTCATGCCATCCCAGTGGCCCTGATATTGTCTATTATGAATACTCTGGAGATATTCATCCTAGACCAGCCCCGGCACGTGATCAGCCCACGGATGGATCCCTCTGCAGTTTATCTACCAGCCCAGACGAGGACGCCAGTCTCTACCTGCTCAAACAGGTCTACAAAGCTAGCGAGCATTGTGAGAGTTTTTGTGTATTGTTTTTTTTTTTTACTTTTTCAGTGCCTTCAAAACCATCAAACCAACCGTACTTGATATCAAGTAACTGGGCTCAGCTGCATGCTTCCCTGGATAGTTGAAACCACAGAGTGTGTGTCTGCAGCACTGTATGCCAGACAGCGTGGCTAGCGAAATTCAGACACTACTGGACAAATATTCGCAGGTCCTCCGTTCAAACTGGAAAGCAACAGGAGCACATTTAGCAAAAGATAATCCAGCACAGAACACCATGAGAAATCCTTCCCACCTGTGGCCAACAAACTTTACGTCTCCTCCTTATGACATCTGGGCTTTCTTAAATCGCCATATCTTATTTGCACCTTACTTTTTCCCTTGTTTTTTTTAAATATAGCGTTTACAATTTCCTGTCTTTCACGTTTATATCTTAACTGGGCCTCTATAACAGGGGTCCCCAATCCCAGTCCACGAGGGCCGGTGTCCCTGCAGGTTTTACATGTGTCCTTGATCCATCACAGCTGATTTAAATGGATAAATGACCTCCTCAACATGTCTTGAAGTTCTCCAGAGGCCTGGTAATGAACTAATCATGTGATTCAGGTGTGTTGACCCAGGGTGAGATCTAAAACCTGCAGGGACACCGACCCCTGCTCTATAACAAAGCAATTGTCTTGGGTTAGTAAGGTATTATGATTACAAATTAGTGATCATTTCAAATCATAGACGGTGGAAAGGTCCACCAGTTGAGCCTCAGGTGACAACAGCTGCGTAAATGGTTAATTTTCTGTGTGAAAGCAGAAAATGAACCCTGGGCTGATGAAAACAATCCTATTCATGCAGTAAATGACTTCCTTTGTGTGAAATATCTTTGATCACCGCTTTTAACCTGAATGAACCGTTAATGTCCATCTAATGAAAATGAGTAAACAACAATATACCGCAGAAGCCAGGGTTTCTCACCAATACAAATTGTCTACAGTTCAATGGCGCAAACCCGGCTAATGCTAGCAGCTGTATAAATCCAACACGAACATTAAACATATTTTATCCAATATTTGTTAACTCTGACTTATTATTTCTTTAATATAATGTTGGTGTAATTAACCAACAATAAAACTCGTTTAATGAGGCATCAAGCTGCCCTGTATGGGCTAGCCACCACTGACTCACTGCACCAAACGTTAGCTTGCGATATTAGCAACCAGGCTAAGCTGTTAGCTCGGTCTGCTGTTGTTCTTTGTACCTGTCGATTCCTCTGAGAAGCTTCCCCACGTTCGCCCTCATCTGCTCGAAAGACGACGCCATTTGGTCCAAACTTTTACTTGGTTTTTTAAGCTAAAAACCCGAATTAACGCCGCACGTGGGCCGCAAAGTGAAACGGCACCGGGGCGGAGGGAGAAAAAGGTCGGACCGGAAGTGTTGATGGACCGGTACGCTAACCGTAATGCCGGAGCAAAGCCCTGTGGAAAGTCGTTCCGTGAACTTTGTCCGTCATAATTTTCATAAACGTTTCAAAAACATATGTTTAGTCCGATCGGTATTTTAGCAAAAGTAAAGCTAGTATCGGCACTCAGCAGGCGCCTCATCCAGGCGTTTTAAACATTGTCTAAATAAACAAATAAATAAATAACACATTAAAAAAAAAAATTACATCACTAAAAAACTTCATTGATCGCCAAACAACAGAAAAAGACCTTTCCTGTTTGAAACTGAAACTACTACATGAACTGCGTGGTTCTTCTACTTTTGACTTTAATTTTCCGCATATACTTTTACATAACAAGTACAGTTAGGAAAACTTACTGCTTTCTACAGGGGCCGCTGCAGCAGATCTGCTGCCTTTTTAGGATCCTTCCTCTTTTCCTCTTGCCTGGCAGCTCCATCTTCAACATCTTTTGTCCAGTATATCCATTGTTCCTTCCCTACACAAGTCTAAATCTTCTCAGCCTTGCCTCTCTCAGAATCAGAAAACTTTATTAATCCCTAAAGAAATTATGTGGTTACATAATTTCCTTTTCAGATGTCCCTCTGATTTAATTATCTTTCTGTCTATCTTCAGCGCAACCTCCTGTTTCTTTTTCATTTCCACTGTCTCCAAACTATACATACTTTGGTGTCTGAGGAGGATGTGCAGAAGTGCTTCAGACAGGGGAACGCACTGGTCCTGACGGGATTGTTGGTCGTGTCCTCAAGTTATCCGTGGCTCAGCTGGCTGGAGTGTTCACAAATATCTACTGCTCCCTCTCTCTGTCTGTGATCCCAGCCTGCTTCAAAATGGCCACCATCTTCCCTGTACCCATGCTTTGAGAGGCTGGTCAGGAACGTCATCTGCTCTGCACTACCCAAATCAATGGACCAATTTGCATACCACCACAACAGGTCCACTGATGACGCCGTAGCCCTGACACTAAGTACTGCCCTCTTGCACCTGGAGAGAAGAGACACATTTGTGAGAATGCTGTTTGTAGATTACAGCTCAGCATTCAATACCATTCTTTCCTCAATGGAAACTGCAGGATCTAGGACTGAGCAGCTCTCTCTGCAGCTGGATCCTTAACTTCCTGTCTGACAGACACCAAGTAGTCAGACGTGGCAGCATTACCTCATCACCTGCCATAATGAACACTGGTGCTCCACTGGGGTGTGTACTGAGCCCTCTCCTGTACTCACTCTACACCTACAACTGCACGGCCACTAGCAACTCCAACATCATTGCAAAGTAATTGAAAAGTGAGCCCCAGCATCCTCAAAACCTTCTACTGTTGTACCATTGAGAGCATCCTCACTAGATGCATCACTTCTTGATATGGCAACAGCACTACCTACAACCTCAAAGCTCTCCACAGAGTGGTGCGCTGTCCTGAAAGGATAATTGGAGGTGAGCTTCCCTCCTTCTAGGACATCTACAAGAAGCAGTGCCTGACCACAGCAGGGAGGATCATCAAGGACTCCAGTCACTCCAGCCATAAACTGTTCAAACTACTTCCATCAGGCAGGAGGTTCTGGTCATGAACTGGCAGACTGAGAGACAGCTTTTTCCATCAGGCCACCAGACTGCTAAACACTGACCACTAACACTTCATAGACACTTCACTTTCACTTATCGAAACTTAAACTCCATAAACTCCATAAACATAAACTCCATATTGAAAAATATTCATCTGCTGACTTCTGCACATGTTATACATATGTATATACACGTGTATATATATGTATGTATATATATTTGGTATGAATATTTAGTAATGTGCACACATTCTCATATTTGTACATATATTTATGCTTATGTTTCTCATATTTATTATTCGTAGATTTTGTTTTTTATATTTCCTGGATTGTGCACACCACTGTTGCTTGTGAAGCTGCACACAAGAATTTAACTCACATGTGCTGAACCAGTGTACCAGCACACGTGATGTGACAATAAAATTGATTTGATCCACCCACCCACTCCACCCTGTCTGCACTCTCTTTACTGTCTGTTGCCCAGGTATTTAGACCGTCCCTGCTCCTTGCATCTTCACCTTCCCACCTGCCTCCCTCACATTCAAACACATGTAATCTGTCTTTCTTCTACTGATTTCCATTCCTCTTTATGTCCAGAGCATACTTCCACATCTTCAGACTGTCTTTCACTTGCTCCCTACTCTCACTACAGACTTTAGCCAGAATTCCGCCACTTTAAAATTCAGCACGTGTTGCTTGCTAGAACACCTTTAGTGATTTTTAACATCTAATTTAACTAATTTCACCTAAACAGTCTGATGTTACCATCAGAACTATTCATGCTCTGTGTCAGCTGAATACACGACTTTATCTGAGTGTTTTGGACCTGAATAAAATACCTTAATTCAAGGCAGGGGACCAGGAGTGTTATGGCTAATGAAACAAAGCTTTTAGGTCAATTGAGGCTCTTTTGGATAAAAATCATGCAGGTTTCTTTAAATAATTTTTCTCTTAATCCATCAAAAATAATGGCAAAGTCTCTCAGTAGTGACTAAACCTCTTTAGTCGTAGATATGAAAACCTAAGATTTAAAATTATTTAGAATTTCCGACATAATGATCGAACAAATTGAGAACAGCAGAGCATTATTTGAGAAGAGGCTGCATTAAGCATCTATATGCAGTCTTTTCGTTTGCTTTGTATTTTAGATAAACTGTTTACATGACAGACATACTAACAGCTATTATTGCTTATATGTCAGAACTGAGTATATTTTATATAACATATATTGATTAACCGTAACGGCTGATGTGTAGTTTGTAAAGTCAAAATCAGGACTAGTGCGCATGCTCAAACCCAGGTGCCGTTAGTTTGACTCGCTACAGTTTGACGCCACCTGAGCATCAATTAGCAGGTTGGAGGAGACTTTTAGTAAGTCAATTTCTACCTAATAACTTTATAATTTATAATTATTAATTCACATTGAGACCACTGTATCAATTAAAAAAACACCCTTTCTGTTTTTCGGGTAGTATTTAAAAGGTTTGTTTGGGTTTACCAACTCACGGCTCTTCATGGATTTGTGGGGTGAGGATAGGGTTGCCAACCGTCCCTTAAAATACGGAATCGTCCCGTATTTCGAAACAAAAGCACACGTCCCGTATTGAGCTAATAAGGGACGCACTTTGTCCCGTAATACAGTGAGAATCAAAAGTGGCCTATAACTTTTAATGGAATTAACGCTTTGTTTGAAAACATAATTCCCAGCCCCTCTCCTGCTTTGTGACCAATGAGCTGACAGCACACTTATGACAATTCGAGTATGACAAGTCAGATTACTGCTCATCTCATTGGTCGAGGAAAGGTCGCTTGCGGAGAAAATACCGGAAGACAACAGATGACCACAACAAGAAGCATGGCCAACAGGGAAACAAACGCCGACACTGCGGTGCAAGTCTCGGACGACAGTACACCTAAAGCTGGGCAGACACTGTGTGATTTTTTCAGTCACGTTATTCAGCTCCTGCTCAAACTGCACAATTGACTCGCAGGGTTAGAAGTTGGTAGGTCACGATGCAGGGTCTCACACTATACCGCCCGATGCTCTGATGCGACCTGAGTGCTCACACTGTGCCTCCATAAAATGAAGGTTATAACAGACAATCTGTCGCTCGCTCTCTCTGTCTTTCACTCACACACACCACCACCATCAACTTTGCTAAATTGCTAATGAAAAACATGATCAGGCAGCTGTGAATGAGCAGCAGTGTAAATCCAACTATTTTCACGGTTGTTGTGGTCGTGATAATTTTGTGGGGCCACATCGAAAAGGCTCTGATGAGCTTTCCAAAGTTCTACAAGTTGTGCCTCCATCGCTTGTGTCCAGATCACACGCTGCACAGCCGCGCTGCGCCGTCTTTTTCACCGACGTTTACGTGTTTGCGCATGAGCAGTGTGAGCGGCTGTGGTGACACCCTCACGAGCGATTGATGATCGGGAGCTGGTCGAGAGGTGTTAATCGCTTCTCGTTACCCCACGTATACTACACGACGCACGATGAAGGCCAAAATCGGGCCGATCGCCAAAACCGTCGCACGACTCAAAAATCGTCTCAAAATGGGCCAAAAATCGCACAGTGCGAGCCCAGCATTAGAGCAGCAATATTTGTTCCCCTCAGAGAAAGGGAAGAATGGGAAAAGGAAAACACCTGGCTGGAAAACGTTAATATGGGCATGTGCAGTGAATATCAGCGCTATGTGGCCAGAAGTGTGATAATATAATTTATTTTGTGTAATAAACAACTGCAAGGATAGATGATTACAACAAATTGATGACTAATACATAACTGAAGCCAATTGTACTAAATGCACTAAATGTGCACAGTTACAAGAATATTTTTCTTTCTATTGTTTTCTATTATTTTAAGTTAAGCAGGACAGAGTGCTTTTAAAGAAAGATTTACTTTTATTCTCAAAAGTTAAGCATGACAGGCTTCTGTTTAAGAAAGAGACCTGTTTTACTGTGTTAATGTTGTCATTTTGAGCTAAAGATAAATGGCTAAATGATAATTTGTTTCCCATGTGTTCATATCACAAAGAATAGAATATGCATGTACTTAAATCAACTTCAAGTCAAATGGTTAAAAAAAATAATTTCACACACAAAAAAAGAGCTAGAAAATTCACCACACTGGGAAGGGTGAAGACAACTGGGTCGCCCGGCCCTGGCCACGAGGTGTCCCTTATTTATTTTTCAGGGAGTTGGCAACCCTAGGTGAGGAGGTCTCAACCACAGTCGCCATTTTCGTGATAATGACTTCTTCCTCACACCAGGCGCGCCTGCAGAATATTTATAGCGTGTTTAGTTCTCAGACAGATGGATTTACGGGAGACTTTTATGAAGTTTGTTGACTCAAAGTATGTGCTAACTTTACTTTGTCGCATGTTAGCGGTAGGATGTTGTCAGACTTTGACTGGTATCTGCTGCTGTCATGTAGAGGGTGTTCTGCAAGGAAAACTCGAGCCAGAACAAAAAGAGAAAGATTTGCGTTAATATTTGCGGTTTGTCACCGAGTGGTTAATTTTTTTCATAATAGCGGAGCATGTAACATAAAGAGTGTAGTTCGCCCTCCGCGCCACCAGAGACCGCTAGTAAAGTTTGTTTTTTCTAAACGAGAAACGTAAAAACATTAATTTACTTTACCAGAAATATATTACGTTTAATTAAGTTAAAATAACACTCATATTTAGCGTGATAAGCGTGAGTGTTGTCATGAATGTAAACTAAATTTATTATGTTTATTTCTTGTTTTTTGCTTTTCTGCTTCCTATTGGACTAAAGCGTACCACGTGTCTAAGAAGCCAGAAGAAGGTATATTTGCTAAAGCTAGCAGATTCAAATAACATACATCGACATTACACTGGTTATACGTTATCTAATGATCTCATGGTTGCTGTTTTATACGATGGCCTGAAATGGTGAGCGGTTTAGTTTCCGAACCGTGAGTGAGGGAGACTGTGCGGGGAGTGACTCCGTCTGCTCCGACGTATTCCCGGTATCGCTTCTCGGCCTTTTGGCTAAGATCAAGTGTAGTATCTGTTCTTATCAGTTTAATATCTGATACGTCCCCTACCCGGGGACCATATATTAAATTGATTTTTGGAACAGGGAGATGGAATAGGGGCTTGCTCCGTCCACTCCACGCATCGACCTGGTATTGCAGTATCTCCAGGAACGGTGCACCCCCCTAAACATGTGGAAAAACAACGAACGTTTTACTAGCTGGATTTATTAGCAGTGTAACTGCAACCAGTCACAATTTTTTGTAGCAAAATACTGGCGACGAGAATGGATATACTTCCTATCCTGCTACACCAGCTTGCATATTCGCCATGCATGAATTAGTTAGAAAAGAAATGACAAGGTCAATGTTTAGTTTGTTTTAGAGTGGTAATGAATATATTAAACAGGAAACTCTTTATCAATCTATAGAGAATGGCGGTAAAAGTATTCCACATATCCCTTTAAAGTTGGACGTGCTTTATTACAGCAACTTGTACACCTTAGTGTCTCAAAGATATATTCATAAATGTCAAGTGTTTCTCAGATTTTGACTTCCTATTCCTCTGAATTTTTTTAATTACTCACCTTTGGCTGAAGATAAGATCGTGGGATTGCCTGTTCGTTAGATCCCTTTGAAACCTATTGAAAAGACTATTTGCTTGCCTTACCTTATTTACTTATGAAGATATTGTATTTTTTGACATGAATACATGTAAAGAAAGAATATCTGTTGCTAGTAGTGAATTTGATATCTTTGATTAAAGTTAAATTATGGTATACAAGACGGGCTACAACAAAGGATTTTCATAAGTGGGCCGAGAATGGACTCGGTAGAACCACTGGCGCAGATCTTGAGAAGAGACAAAGGGATAAAGGGTTTGGAAATACCAGGGAGTGGCGGACAAGTAGCAAAATGTGTCCTGTACATGGACGATATCAATATTTTGTGTATAGGCCTGTCTTCGGTGAAGAGGACTTTTGAAGCGACTGACTGGTTCGGGAAGGCCTCGGCTTCCAAGCTTAATAAGAATAAGACTCAGGTACAATTTTATGGACCATGGGAGGCTACAGAGTTGACTGGGCTTGAGATGAATCTGACACAAAACGACCAGAGGATTTTAGGGATCAGGTTTGACAAGGAAGGAGGAGGCAAGACAAATTGGCCTGTAATTATAGGGAAAGTGAAGCAACAGCTGGGTTACTGGGGACTGAGAACGCTGACTTTGGAGGGCAAGGTGTTAATCATCAAGGCAGTGATTTTACCCCGACTTCTCTTAGTCAGCTCAGTCTTTATCCCTCCCCGAAAAGTGCTCGTAGAACTGGAACGAGCCATTTTCTACTTCTTATGGGGTTCTAAATGGGAGATACTTAGAAGGGAGACAATGAAGAAAATGAAGGAGAATGGAGGAAAGGGGGTTCCAGACCTGTATCTGTTTGTAGGAAGTCTCTATACGAGCAGCCACCTGAGGCAGGCCACGGCCCGATCTAGTAACCTCAAAACGCAGGCGTGGGTTAGATTTTGGGCGGGGAGCTACTTAAGACAGAGAAAATTGATACCGGTGGATCTAAAAGTGTCTGTCTCTTTTAGTCTCCCCCCAGCCTATGCTGAGCTAAAGTCCTTTTTAGTCTCCTTTAACTTGGAAAATGAAGACTTAAACATTTTAACTAAACACCGGTCTCTCATCTCTGTTGTGCAGGAGCGAGAAGCTGTGACTCCAGTGCGTGGCCTCTCGATTGGTGAAGCCACAGATGTGTGGCGTTTGGTGAGCCGTCCCATTCTTTCGCATAAGCTCCGGGATGTGTCCTGGATGGTGGCTCATGGGATCCTCCCAGTCAGGTCCGTTATGCACTCTCGGGGCATGTCTGCAACAGCCATGTGTCCCCGGCCTGGTTGTGGCGCGCCAGAGTCGGTGAGGCACCTGCTCTGGGAGTGCAGCGCTGCCGTAGACCTGTGGGCAATGGCCGGCTCCTCGCAATTCCCGTACTTACCAGCAAGGGAGGTCCTAACAGCACAGTTAGTGCTCTATGGGGTGAGCCAGGGAGCAAAGGCACAAAGGAAAGACTTTGGGAAGCAGTGGCTTACTCTCGCTGCCATCAAAGACGCCATTTGGACCTCCAGAAACTTGCTGGTAAGCAAGCACATGCAGATCCCCCCCGTGACTGCTCTCCGAATGGCGGCAGCAACAATAAAAGAGATCTGTGCTGCAAGCAGCAAGCCGTGGGAGCAGCCACAAAGAAGAATCGCCTCTGTGCCCATTCGGACGGAAGAGCCGGTGCCACACACAGGGAGGTCAAAGCAGCAACGGCCTGGCTCTCCGGGAGAGGCAGGTGGGAAGGAGCAAGGTGGTGAGGATCCCCCCTGAACACCAGGAGCTTGTGAAAGGACGGGACGGCTTTTATAAACTGTTTTTTATCGCTCCTGTGCATTTTCTTTTAAGGAAAGGGTGGGAAGAAATAAAAAGTAATCTTTTAAATTGGGTGGGAATTTGAATTTTATGAGATGACTGTGTTTGGTTTCTATGTTTGAGTGTCAATAAAATTTTTCGAAAGAAAAATCTGTTCTTATCAGTTTAATATCTGATACGTCCCCTACCCAGGGACCATATATTAAATTGATTTTTGGAACAGGGAGATGGAATAGGGGCTTGCTCCGTCCACTCCACGCATCGACCTGGTATTGCAGTATCTCCAGGAACGGTGCACCCCCCTAAACATGTGGAAAAACAACGAAAGTTTTACTAGCTGGATTTATTAGCAGTGTAACTGCAACCAGTCACAATTTTTTGTAGCAAAATACTGGCGACGAGAATGGATATACTTCCTATCCTGCTACACCAGCTTGCATATTCGCCATGCATGAATTAGTTAGAAAAGAAATGACAAGGTCAATGTTTAGTTTGTTTTAGAGTGGTAATGAATATATTAAACAGGAAACTCTTTATCAATCTATAGAGAATGGCGGTAAAAGTATTCCACATATCCCTTTAAAGTTGGACGTGCTTTATTACAGCAACTTGTACACCTTAGTGTCTCAAAGATATATTCATAAATGTCAAGTGTTTCTCAGATTTTGACTTCCTATTCCTCTGAATTTTTTTAATTACTCACCTTTGGCTGAAGATAAGATCGTGGGATTGCCTGTTCGTTAGATCCCTTTGAAACCTATTGAAAAGACTATTTGCTTGCCTTACCTTATTTACTTATGAAGATATTGTATTTTTTGACATGAATACATGTAAAGAAAGAATATCTGTTGCTAGTAGTGAATTTGATATCTTTGATTAAAGTTAAATTATGGTATACAAGACGGGCTACAACAAAGGATTTTCATAAGTGGGCCGAGAATGGACTCTTTAAGTGGGTTGAGATGGAAATTGCAGAAATATGGGGCTGGGATGCAATTAAGGACAGATGGCAATAGGGCTGGGCCATATTATACCGTTCATGGTAATACCGGTACAATGTTAGGCAACGATAAGAAAATGTAATATCACGATAGAATATGGATAAAACACGCATGCACAGTGCCTTTGTTTTCATACGCACATGGCCGAAAAAGCATGGCGGCAACAGAGAATGAGAAGGGAGAAAGCGGATCATTGAGTGAAACGGATGAACCAGAATTAGTTTGTAAAAATGGTGCCACTTCAGTGATGTGGAACTGGAATTTGTCCGTCAGACACATTTTTTTGTAGAACATGCAAGCAGCCCGTCATTATTGCCGTATTTGTCGGACTAACGGGCTCATAAATCTGGGAGTAATCTGGGTCATAAATTCCGTCCTCTTCATGTCCCAAAGTCAAACGAACAACATCACCGAGAGTTAAAAACTGTCTAAATTCTTTCATCTTTAATAAAACGATCAGCATTGCTGCTTTACCAGGTGTAACTATGAAGTTTAACATCCAGGCATCCATGAAAACAGAATTTATTACACTTAACGAAGTTAGAAGTTAGCAGGAAGTTAGCTCGCTAGTTTCGCTAGTTACCTAAGCATGATATTGCATGTTCTGACTGAGAGATTTCTGAAAAAATTCAAACGTACAGCTCTGCTATCACTTCCAACATAAATGAAGACAGGAAACTAAACAGCAGTGACGTTTGTAGGGTTACTGAAGTTGGGCTAGCTGGTTTATAATGATGTGCTACGTGATCGCTAGCGACACAGCTATGTTAGCATAACACACACAGTGAAGCTGGACGAATCAACACTTTTCCACTCGATAAAAGTTAACGTGAAGGTTCCTGATGGTTAGAGACAAATGCAATCGCATGGCAGGATGCTGTAAACCAGGGGTGCCCAATCCCAGTCCTCGAGAGCTACCGTCCTGCAGCTTTTAGATGCATCCTTGTTCCCACACACCCGAATCAAATGAATGGCTTGTTATCAGGCCTTTGCCAAACATGATGGCATGCTGAAGAGGTAATCAAACCATTTGATTCAGCTGTGTTGGAGTAGGGATGCATCTAAAAGCTGCAGGATAGTAGCTCTTGAGGACTGGGATTGGGCAGCCCTGCTGTAAACGGACCAAACTTCAGTCAGGAGAACAACTGAGATAATCCATCCACAATACAAGGTTAGTAAATAATATACTGCAACAACACAGGAATAGAGCAGCTGGGATAGAATACAGCATTAATGAATCAATGGTACAGAAGTAGAGGAAGCAAGATAAATAAAGTTGAATAAAGTTTGATTTATCTGAATGCTTTGTTTCGCTTAATGTGCCTTATAATCCCGTGCACCTTATGGTCCGAAAATTACATATTTAACTTTTTTATTTGGCACATCACAGTATAATGTAGCAAAGCACCTCTTTTTAACTTCAGTGGATATTATACATGGTTATGCTCAGGATATGTCAGCCCATTTCTACTGGAAATGCCTTTTGGTTAAACTGTCAGCAAGGAATTTGCATTTGCACTGTTACATTTTTATATAGCTTTAATGCACATTAAAAAAAAACAGCTGCTTGTTTGAGTGAAAATAAATGGATGGGGTTTTTTGCGCTAGTAAACTTGTGGAGTTGTATTTTGTCTCATGTCAATTACATCGTCAGTTATATCGTTATCGCAAATTTTCAAATATATATCGTGATAAATATTTTTGGCCATATCGCCCTGCTCTAGATGGAAAGTTATATTCCCAGATGCTCAAAAGAAATAAGCTGTAAAATGAGATCCTTTAAGTGACTCGTTGACAATGTAAGGGATAACGGACAGAGACCTGTCAATATCAAAATATAATTAAAATCAGGGAAATACGTCAGCAGTGACCGTGGTCCACTTGATCCAGTGACTACAGTTCCAAGCAGATTACAGATACTGGGGTTTGTTACTCATCTTAAGACAAAATTCCGATAAGCATGCCAACTTTTGTAGGCCTTCATCTCGCTTCCAATATAATTTGAGGGGTTGTTGATATTATAACGATATGAATTGTGTGGCATATGTCAGGAAGAATGCCGGCGTTACACTTCGCACTCGGAAGGTGTAAGTAAACATCCATCTTCTCTTTAATAGATTTTAAAGAAACCAACAGGTCATCTAAAGTAATATTAGTTTCTAAGTCTTGTTTTGTTTTGTTTTTTTCAAATATCTGGTGGAACTTTTATGTCTAAAAAATCAGTCCAAAGGTCCTCTGACTATCAAAATCTACATCCTCCTCTTGAAGGAGTTGAGCACAGTGTGAAGGTGTCTCAAAATCTCAGATCTAACCCCATCACATCATAAAAGTGAGCGTTCCCACTCCAGGACAATAGGGGGCAGCAGGAGTAGGACAGTCAGCTGTCCAGCAGGAGAAGACAAAAGAACAGGAAGTGGTTGTGCTGTTAGCAGAAAACGTGTGTGTTTTGTGTGTTGTTGTTGATTTTTTTCTTCCTGAGCATCAAATGTGAATCACAAGGTTTTCAGCTGCAGTTTGATTTAACTTGGAGTTACTTGAACTTCCTGTTTGTTGGTGAATTTAAGGAGGTTAAATTGATTAACTATTGTGATCTTTCAATTAGCTTTTGTTGTGCAGATGCAGCAATGCATGATGGGAAAGACTCCCCGTATTTTATTAAAACGAAATAACCTGATGTGGCTCTGTTGGAAGCTCCTTCCTGTGTATATAAATAGTGTGTAGTCCCAGCCTCCTGCAGGCTGTGTTTGTGTTGATTGTGAGATTGTGAGCACCGTGAGTGTGCAGGGTTTGTGTGTGAAAGAGTCCCCCATGTGTGAGGTGAATAACTCATACTTACCTGGCAGGGGAGATACCATGATCAAGAAGGTGGTTCACCCAGGGCGAGGCTCAGCCATTGCACTCCGGTTGTGCTGACCCCTGCGAATTCCCCAAATGTGGGAATCTCGACTGCATAATTTCTGGTAGTGGGGGACTGCGTTCGCGCTCTCCCCTGATCACATGTTCAAAGAAAACAGAGGAAGCAGATACTGCGGCAAGTGTCCTGCGTTTATTAAGGCTTAGAAGTCTCCGTTGTTGTGTTATTTGAGGAAGATGTTAGTGAAAGCTTTGTGCTGCACAGTCTTTTCACTGAAGTCCTTTGTGCACTGTGGAGCACACTGTCACCTCCCGAGTGTTCATCCACTTAACAAACAGCAGCTTCTTTTCTAATCCAGGGCAGCTCGTCCCTCTCAGTCGTGTTAGGAAAGTCATTTTTGTCCATGTGCAGAAAGACAGCCTGTTTTTTCCCTTTTCTTTCCTCTAATGGTTCCACAGCAGCCAGCATGTGTGTTATGCAGATTGTGGAAGAGGGCAGGGCTGGTAGAACAGTTAGCCAAAGTGTAGCCACCACCGAGTAAAGAAAATGGTTTAAAGATCTATGACAGACGAGCAGCTCAGACCATAACTTATGTTGACCTCACTCTTTCCTGTGTACACAAAAAACTGTCATGTGTGAGCCGGTGCCCAATCAGCTCGAACAAACCGTTTGTATTCACACTTTGTGGGCTTGTCCCTCATATACGACTTCATGCCACTGGTAGCCTTACATGCCACCATCCTCTAATCTGTGCAGATGTTTCTACAAGGCTGAAATGAGCTTTGCAGGTAGTGTAATGTGATCATAGAGTGGATGTTCAGTCTGATTATGACAGAAACTCATCTTATTCCTTCTTTGCTGTTGTTTACACACAAGGAAGCTCTTAGAATATGTGTGTGCAATAAACAGTGTTGTTCCTACGCCGGGACAGTAGGGGGCAGCAGCAGGAGGAGAGTGAACTGTTCAGCAGCACATAACAAAGGAACAGGAAGTGGTTGTGCTGTTAGCAGAAAACGTGTGCGCTTTATGCGTTTTTTCCTTTTTTCTAAACATCAGACGTGAATCAAACAGTTTTCAGCTGCAGTTTGATTCAACTTGGAGTTACTTGAACTTCCTGTTGGTTTGTTGGTGGATTTAAGGAGGTTAAATGGATGAAAAATGTTGATCTTTCAGTTAGCTTTTGTTGTGCAGATGCAGCAATGCATGATGGGAAAGACTCCCCGTATATTTTAAACGAAATAACCTGATGTGGCTCTGTTGGAAGCTCCTTCCTGTGTATATAAATAGTGTGTAGTCCCAGCCTCCTGCAGGCTGTGTTTGTGTTGATTGTGAGATTGTGAGCACCGTGAGTGTGCAGGGTTTGTGTGTGAAAGAGTCCCCCATGTGTGAGGTGAACAACTCATACTTACCTGGCAGGGGAGATACCATGATCAAGAAGGTGGTTCACCCAGGGCGAGGCTCAGCCATTGCACTCCGGTTGTGCTGACCCCTGCGAATTCCCCAAATGTGGGAATCTCGACTGCATAATTTCTGGTAGTGGGGGACTGCGTTCGCGCTCTCCCCTGATCACATGTTCAAAGGAAATAGAAGAAACAGATATAATTAGGGCTGCTCGATTATGGCAAAAATGATAATCACGATTATTTCCAATGAAATTGAGATCACGATTATTTCACGATATTTATTTAACAATAACAATGCATTGAATAATTGCTTTAAAGATTGTCAAAAAATAATATAAAATAATGTGCAAATTCTGATAACCGTGCAAATGTTTGCAATATAAAAAAAAAATGTAAACATTAATGTTTAGTGAACTTCAAACTACTGCATAATATTTATGCATATAAATAACCAAACATCAAGGCAAGCTGTGTAGCCACACAATGCACAATTGCATCAAACTGACATTGAGGTATGTCAACTAAAGTTGCTGCCTGAACAAAAATAAAATTAAACACTGAAAGTAGTACCTTTTATAAGAAATAAATAAAAACTAGTAGGCCCGAGTCCCATACAATCTCAAAATGGCTCAACAAAACATGGTTCCTGCAACCTTTCAAAGGTTTTTAGCCCAAAACACCAGCCTATTGACATGATCAGGCTTCAGGGATGCACGCAGGCAGTTGACAACATTTCCACCAGTACTAAAGACCCTTTCTGATGAGGCACTTGTGGCTGGGATGCAAAGATATTTCTTTGCCAGGATGGAGAGTCGTGGGAAGAGGTTCTGTGATAGCTTCCACCACCCCAGTGGGTCTTCCTCTGTGTCCAGGGTCCCTGCCTGGAGGTAGGCCTGAAGCTCAAAAGCTATGGCCTGGTCCAGTTGAAGAGCATGTTCTGCACCTGGAGCTGTGCTGTGAGGGGCCTTAAAGAAGCTGCTTAGGCCCTTTTTTCTCTTCTTTTGGTTTGATGCACCATCATCAGCAACCTCCGTGTTACCAACGGGTGTCCCCATCACTGCAGCCTCCTTTAATGGGACAAATATAAAATGACAGCAACACAGAATGAGGAACCAGTTTTATCTGTCTCGGGTTTGGCATTCTAAAATACAATCCTTAAATAATTACTATAAATTCATAAAGTCATCATCTTGCTCAGCCAAGATTGAGTTGTTAATAGGTGGAGTGTTGGTTTTATTAAAGACACACTCACATATTTCTCTCCAGAAAGTGCATCAGTGAATTCAACCAGAGGTCCCAAGGTCTTGTTGATGGCCTCAAGGACATGAATGTCCTGCCATGAGGGGATGAGGTGCCTGGTTCCTTTGTCTTGGGAGAGGACATGGGCAATGGCCTTCTGCTGCTCAAGGACTCTGGAAACCATGGCCTGCCTAGATCCCCATCTGGTTGGACATTCAGTCTTTAAGGAGTGGTCTGGCAGTTTGAGGTCTATCTGTGCCCTTTTCAGCTCTCTCTTTTTTTTCCAACTGAATGAAAAGGTGCTGACCACTTTTTTGCAGACCCCCACTGCACGCTCAATCCTGTGATCTTTCATGGCTCTTTCTATAAAAACATAAAAAATATAAACAAGCATTATCAGGATGATGATTGTCATTTCCTTGAGTGTGAATGAATAAGAAAAAGTGATGGTAGCTTATTTATGTGTTTGTATAATTCATAGAAAATGTGTATGACTGTGAGAATGAATAAAAGTATCTCTGAATTTAAATTGTTTTTTATTTATTATATTCATTCGAAGCATTATGTTGTATACTTGTTGAAAGAAAATCACATTATGCATCATATTCAGTAGGAATTGGGCCTACTCACCTATGGCCAAATGTAATCTGTGCCCAAAGCACTGGAGCCTCATCCAGCCATTCAGTTCTGCAGCCAGTATGACATTTGCAGCGTTGTCTGTGGTTATACAGACGAGTTTACGCTCCTCCAGATCCCACGTAGCCAGTGCTTGTTTCAGACCTGCAGCTATGTTCTGCCCCGTGTGGTCTTCTGGGAAAAATGATGTCTGGAGACATTTCGTTTTCATGTTGAAATCCATGTCAATGAAATGTACCGTGAGGCTCAAATACGGCTCCGTGGTGCGGCTTGACCACAAGTCCATTGTGGTGGCAAAATATTGGGCTGTAGCCACTTCCTTTGCGACACCATCATGACACTCGTCATATAAAGCGGGAATCGCCACTCGACTAAAATAGTGACGAGATGGCAAGTTATACCGTTTGTCCAAAGTGTGGATTAGTTTCTTAAAGCCGGGGGTGTCCACTGTGTTAATTGAGCATTGGTCTTTGGCGAGGAAAAACGTTACCGCTTTTGTTATCTCCTTGTGTCTCTGGGAGCTGGTGGGATATTTAGTCGCGTTGTACATGGTAGCGTGAATGGAGGTCTGTGAGGATGAAGCATGTGTTGTTGAGGGTTTTTCTCTATGCTCCTTCATTGTTTGATCGTATGTCACTTTGTGAGCTGTCTTCAAATGATTGAATAAATTTGTAGTGTTGCCCTGTGGTGCAGCTACAACACCGTAGCAAAGTTTACACACTATATCAACTTGATCCACGTCGGACTCCGCGAACCCATAATGTTTCCACACCACTGAAGTAGTTTTACCTCGCTTTTCAACCAACGGCATTCTTTCTTTAGCAGCCATTATCCTCTCCTCTCCAAATAACGTCTGCTTAGCTCTCCTCCCTCTCTCCCCCATGATCGGAAGGTCGGGGGTTCGACTCCACTGAACGGCTACCCTGAGGTACCCCTGAGCAAGGTACCGTCCCTACACACTGCTTCCCGGGCGCTGCACTGGCGGCTGCCCACTGCTTCACTGGGTGAATGGGTTAAATGCAGAGGAACTATTACCCTATGGGGACTAACACGCACACTTTACTTTTACTTTTACTTTCAGGTACTCTTAATTGATGTGACGCGTGTTCGAAACGCAGAGAGGTGCGCTCGATTTGCCACCTCGCGAGAGTAAAGCACGAGGGAGGTGCTAATAATCGGCTCAGTCATTTTTAATGATCGTTGAAAGCTCAGATCGTAATCGAGATTAAAATTCGATTAATTGAGCAGCCCTAGATATAATAGTGTCCTGCTGTTTATCAAGTCTCTGAAAGCTCTGTTATTAGAGAAAAGGTTACTGAATGAATGAAGACTTTGTAGTAAAGTACTACAGTAAACAGGACTTTCTGTTGTTCAGAATAATCTTCCCACAGTATAAAGTTCCCACTAATCTCCACTAGAGGCTGATAGAGTTCTGTTAGGTGGTATGTGGTTTGTCTCTGGACTGGAGGGAAGTGTTCACACTTTGTGCTTGTCACTACCCGATCCGTACAACGCATGTGCGAAAGGCCACTACTTCCGCTCAAAGCATTTTACGATAGTTACGGTCAGAGTATCTGTTAAGATGTTAGCAATGATAAGTATCTCTTAAAATGTTTGCAGTAATGAAACATTTCAATATAATGTAGACAAAAAAAACGAAAAAGAACAACAGTCACAGTTCAGGGGATCAGATCTACCCGATCCCCCTACCTCTGTACCGTGCATGTGCAGATGGTCTCTGCTTCTGTTTCGTTTAATTCCAGTTTACTCCCCAGCAGTGTTGCCAATAGGGCTGCCACGATTAGTCCACTAGTCACGATTACGTCCACTATCAAAATCGTTTGAAGCTTTCTAAGATCATAAAAGACGCAGGAGTAAGTAGTAGGATTTAAGAGTGTAATAACGGACTGAAACAGAAGATGGCAGCACTGCATGTACAAGGATGCCAGATGTCGTTAAACCCCGAAGAAGAAGCAGCTGTGTCCCAGAATTCATAGCGCAGCCCTGCTTCGTTTCCAACGATGGCGGCAGCTAGTTAGTTTTAATATTACTCTTATTATTCTTTCTGGGTCACAAAATAAACGTTTAACATATTTTCAGGCGAGAATGTAGCTGTGTAAACCTCAAATATCTGCTCAGTTTATCAAGACACCGCATATTTTCAAAAGCGCTCCGATGTTTTCGGAGACGTCTGTTACCCACTAGCTCGATAGCTAGCCGGGGGCTAGGCTCACTAGAGGCGTGAGAACACCGGACTCCCGGCAAATCGTTTTCAAACCCACCGCCGTCTTTCGCTACTCAGGTTAAACGTATATAAGTCACTTAGATAACTTAAAACTGTTATTTTATTTGTTCCTGAGTAAATCGGTTTGGCTGAGATCAAAGTTATAGTTTTTACACAGCTGAATAAACGTCAAGCAGACAGCTGATTATCAGAAGTGTGAGATGCTGGAGAATATACTCCGGTGTCCTGTTATATTTTAGATAGCAAGGAGTTTATTAATCTTCACCGAAACAATCTGCAAATTTAATAAACTATCATCTTGTCTTTATTTTTAGTTAGCACCTTAAACACTTAAAGCTGTAAGCTAATGATAGTCATATAAGAGCAGATGCTGCTGGTGCAATAAGCTGTACGTTTTACGTCCAATGGATGCATGATCTGATTAGTCGACTAATCGCAAAAAAAAAAATCTGTGACTAGTCGACTATCAAAATAATCGTTGGCGGTGGTTTACGACACCAACTGTCTGCCACAGACGTCTTAATGCCCACTCACATCCTGGGCCATCTGACCTCAGGAAATCACATGATAGGGTGGGGCCAGGTTTCACAATGAGCTCACCCGAAACCCTGGCTGATTGTGACCCACACCCGCTTTCACACCTTGGCTCATGTGATTAGGTAGAGGATCATCAGGGGGTCCTTTGTCCGTCTTTGGGGGGAAACTCCCACTGGGTTTAAATCTGGGACTCTCCACCATTTGACCCTTAGAACTGAAGAAACTTCTCGGATGAGAGGTGAAACGTCTTCAAGCAACTTAAACAAGTCCAGACGCTTTTCTTTCCAAGCTCCTTAGACTACGATGACCTGGATGACTGAGAACCTTCACAGACCCTTCTATAAAACCATGATTAACTCTATTAAAAGCCCCCTCTTGATCTAGTGTGATACAGATGGCAAATGTCTATCTTCTAAAAAGCCCAAACATGTATATGAAGTTGGATGTTCCATGAAATATTCTTTCCTTTAACCCCACTTGTTTGATCTTTATCAAATATATATGGCAGGGCTGCAGCTAATCGGTTTACAATTGTCTTACACAATATCTTGTATTTCACACATAATATTTTTATACAATAGAGAGATCACACGTGTGCATGCTCTTACTCGTTTCCTAACTGCTATAAATTTCATTTCAATTTCATTTCATTGATAATCTCTCCCAAATGGCTTCTCAGTAAATCCCAAAATGTCATGTAAATTTCTCGTCTCAGTCTATCTATTCCAGGCACCTTCCTGTTTTTCATTGAATTCAAAGCAATGTATAGTTCTTCTTTAGTAATATCTGTTTCTAATTTTCCTTTTTTATCCAAGGGTAAAAAAACCCCCCCCAAAACAAACAAAAAACAAAAAACAAATGTAAATATGTACTCCCCATTTCAAAAGTGACTTGAAAAAGTTGGGTGCAATGTGATGCAGCCTCCTCCAATAGTTCCTCCTGTTTTAGCCATGACCCCATCATTCCTTTGCAGTTCCTTTATTGATCTTCTTTTACAATGTATTTTGACTTTTCTGAAAAAATAGGCAGAGCATCTTTCATTTGCATATATTCCTGCTTCTGCACTTTAAATGTACAAGCTTTTTTCTAAAAAGTGTCCTGCAGTAATCTCTATCCATACTTACACCATTAGAATTGTCAGTAGAATATATATTGCCAATTTCTTTTTGTGTGGAATTTAACATCAATTTTGATTTATTTATTTTTTATCTTTCTTTGCAATATTTTATTATATAGCATTTTATTCTTTGTTTTGCATGTTTCCACCAATTCACAAGGTTGGAGTATAGATTCCTGGTCCTTTAAAAGGGGCTGAAAGCTGGACC
Source organism: Rhamphochromis sp. 'chilingali' (assembly GCF_963969265.1). Lineage (NCBI taxonomy): Eukaryota > Metazoa > Chordata > Actinopteri > Cichliformes > Cichlidae > Rhamphochromis > Rhamphochromis sp. 'chilingali'. The sequence continues at coordinate 3,638,306 of NC_137935.1, read as the reverse complement.
TAAAATTGTTATCGCTAAGAATGAACAAAAAACGAAGAAATATTAGCAGACCGTATTTGCTTGTAGTAAAAATGTAATCTAACTGGGGTTTTATTCCTCTAATGTTTTCCCAAGTATCTCCAGGATCATCCTTACATATCTCCCTAAAATCGTCTAGTAAAGCAAATTCTTTATAAATAATTTTAGCAGCAAAAGATGTTTACCTCTGTCTACTGAGCCATTTAAATCACCCTCCACAACAAATCAAATCAAATCAAATCACTTTTATTGTCACATCACATGTGCAGGTACATTGGTACAGCACATGTGAGTGAAATTCTTGTGTGCGAGCTTCACAAGCAACAGAGTTGTGCAAAATACAATAATGTAAACAAGCAAAATACAAGAATGGCTACATCTGAAACTAATAAATATATGTACAATATATAATAGTGTATGCATTTCTGGATGTGTATACTAAATATTTTTCTGTGTGTGTGTGTGTGTGTGTGTGTGTGTGTGTGTGTGTGTGTGTGTGTGTACACATATTTTACAAATTAAATAGAGTAAACAATAAATAAAATATATAAAATAAAATATACAGAGTTGAATATGTGCAAAACAGTGGCATTACTGTACAGTATGGAGTGCATAATGTTAAAGTTCCAGTAGTGAAGCTGAGGTGTCTATGACGTGTTCAGCAGTCTGATGGCCTGATGGAAGAAGCTGTCTCTCAGTCTGCTGGTACGGGACCGGATGCTGCAGAACCTCCTTCCTGATGGAAGCAGTCTGAACAGTTTATGGCTGGGGTGACTGGAGTCCTTGATGATCCTCCCCGCTTTCCTCAGGCACCGCTTCCTGTAGATGTCTTGGAGGGAGGGAAGCTCACCTCCAATTATCCGTTCAGAGCACCGCACTACTCGCTGGAGAGCTTTGCAGTTGTAGGCGGTGCTGTTGCCGTACCAGGTGGTGATGCATCCAGTGAGGATGCTCTCAATGGCACAGTGATAGAAGGTCCTGAGGATGCGGGGGCTCATGCCGAACAGCTTCATTTGTCATGAAACGTATGTCTAGATTGGCTAGTAACTCCTTAGGAACTGGAGGTTCTGCATCTGCGTGTATGTTAATTATTCTATGTTCTTTACTGTCAATATCGACACACACTCTCACTCCAATCTGGATTCTCCCTTAACCCATTCTCTGGAAAACAGCAGTATATCACTATCATCTTTTAAATGTCCTTCTTGTAACAAACATATGTCAAAAACAAATGTTGCCAGGTAAGAAGAAACTACTGCTGTCTTTGTTGGGTTTTGTAATCTCCTGACATTCATGGTCATGATTTTAAAATCTGCCATGTATCTGAAGGATTGTGGGGTTTTTGGGGTTTTTTTGTTTTCTTTTACCAGCTTCTTCTTTATCAATGAGTAACATAAACAGTTGGTGCTTCGTGCTGAGGAACGCCTGTGACAAAAGAGTGAGACATATTGATCCCTCTAGCACCTCCTCATTATTTTGTATTTGTCATTTCCTGTGGAGATGGAAATATTACATGCGGGAGGATTTGTTGTATTTCCAGATGACCAGCCAATAGTTACATTACTAGCAACGTCTTCATCCAAGGGAGGAAACCCACTGACAGTTTGTTTTGTCTGACGCAGCTCTTCTGAAGAATTGAGAGGTTTAGAACACGGCCTCTGCTAGCATTACCTTTAACAGCTGGATTTTCCTGTTTGAGTGCAGCTAGCTAAACCGCTAAACATGTTTTTAAAACTTGAACTTTAAGCGCTTATTTCTTAAATCCAGCTTCAGACCGTGTTCCATCTGTCTCGCTTCCTGAGGGCAGGGCTGAGTGGTGTAAATTAACCTGTATATGTGTAGCATTTCAAGTCCCTTTTAAGGTCAGTCTTTTTTTTTTCATATTTGGTTTAATGGGTTTTCTGTTAATGTTTGCTCAAGATTCCTGGAAACCAGTTCAAAGCCCTCCCTGTTAGGTATTTTAGTACCATGGTAGCATTTACTGGATATTGTTTTATAGTGACATTATGCAGGAAAACTCTGTCATTCAATAAGGCCCCTTTGTTTTAGTTATTTTTCTCTTTGACCCAAGAATTGATGTGTGAGAATCACAGGCTGGTACAAGGTTGAAATACCACAGAGATCACTCCCTCAGCTACATTAGTTTCTTAATCTTTTAGGAGACGCCTGTTGAGGCCAAATGGTTTGTTTCAGATTTCACTAATGTAAGAACTCTTTGTTTTGTGCCTTGAAAATATGTCGCTGAGATAATCACAATTGTAGCTGAACTAATAAACTACACAAAGGATGCTTCTTCACCCAAGGGCAGGAAGACGCTGCCTTATCTTGGTCTGTACTGGTTTAAACTGATAATCTGCTGTCTCATGAATTTTACCCTCTATATAAACTGTTGTACTTGTGAATAAAGTTGAGTCACTTTGGGAAGACAATCTAAAGCAGTCTCTGTTTTCTTGTTCTCCCAAGCTGCTCCCGAGCTGCTCGTACTAACACGCTGAATGGCATGCTTGAATATTACTTGAGAATATATTTGACTGTGTTACAGACTAAGGGACATTCTCTGCTGATAGGTGAAGGTACATTCTCTGCTGATAGACGTCCACGCCTCGGAGGAAGCCGATCCACGGAGTAGGCCCTGGAAACAGTTTCCTTCAATTTTGGTGGCAGCGGTGGGATCCTGACGAAGGTAGGCACGTGTCTTTTATTTTATAAGACTGTGTTATGCCTTTCTCAGTGATCCACATAGAAACGGGATACGCTGACGAGGCCTTCTTCAGTGGCCCACATAGTAACAAGTGGGATACACTGAGGAGCCTTATTTAGTGGCCCACATAGAAACACAGGAAGTTGCCTGTTGTTTTGTAAATAAAAGCAGAAAGGACACAGGAAGTTGCCTGGGGTCATAAAACGAGAAGTTGCTCGTTAAAAAGTGAGAAGTTGCTCACTAAAAACATAAAATTGCTAGCAAAAAATCAAGTAACCTCAGGTGTGCCACAGCAAAAATAAAAACTAACTTAAATCCTTCAAAGCGTCTAAACCCCTCTGGAAATCACTGACCATGGGTCAGAATAATTCAAAGACCTTAGACGGGTCCGATAAAAAATCAAAATTAACTGTAAAACCGAAAAAAATAAAATATAAAATCACAAATAGCGGCTCAGTACGACTCTCACTTCCGGTTACGTTTAACCCACGCTCGCGAATCAATGAAGACTTCCATGATTACGTATCCAGAACATGCGGAAGTGCTTACGTGACTGATTTCGTCTCGAACTTAAGAACTATAACTTTAATGCATCCTAATGTATTTCCGGAGCCCTATCCCGAACGATTATCGCCAGAAAACAGGTCAGTAGAAATGTTAAATACTATTTGTGATAAGGAAAGTAGGCTGATTAAAAAGTCCTGTAAAAAATATATGATAGAATGTCGTGATGTGACCAATCGCATGCTACCACTATGGAAAAAAGGACCCGAGCCAGACGTAAATGCTTTAAATCAAGCCAGTGTAGGCTCTAGTAAATCCACTGCAGAAAAAACTAGCCTTATATGCCCATCCGTTCAACCTACGGCTCCGCCGCCTTATGATGAAAAAACAGAATTAATAGCTGCTGCGGCGGCTGCACGTCACCAGCGCGTATATCCTGATATAACAGCAAAATCCCAAAGGAGTGAGGAAGGCACTGAAATGACACCTAAATCAGAAGAAGATGACTGGTTTAACCTAGATCAAAGACAGGAACGAGAATACACTGAACGAGAAAGAGAGTTACAGGAACATAAAAAGCAAACAAAACAGTTAATGACAGAGTGTGAGGAAATCATGAAAGATCCTTTAACTGAACGTACGGAAGCTGAACTGCAGCAAGCCGTTTCCGTCATAGATAATCATGTTCAGCGCCACACTAGAGTAGCGAATGGTTTAACTGTGCCAAAAGCAATAACTAACACCAGAAATTTAATAAGGAACTACTTAAAGCAGAAAAAAGAGGAAAAAACTCAAGAGGGCCCCCACAAAAACACCCGTTATAAAGAAAAGCAGGGATCACAATTTAATGACGTCAGCACCTCCCTCCCGTTCATGATAATAGGGGACATGTGTTGCATTCAACCCCCTAAAATTTCAGAGTTAGCAGCAACCATTAAAGAACTCCCCGATCCTCTACAAAATCCTACAGCCTTTGTTTCTGCATTACAGAGAAGTACCAGATACCACCACTTGGGTGGGCCTGACTATAGATATATATTATGTCAACGAATCCCAGGTGTGACTGAATCTCAGCTTATTGAAGAAGTAGAGGAACTAGACCCTAAAAATGACCAAGCAGCCAACACCACCTCGTTTTTGTGGATAAATGATGACAAAATCACAGCCTTTTTTCAAAATCTAAAGAGATTTCTGCTCACAATGTCTAGAGATAAAATTGATTTAAATGCAGTAACCATGTGTAAGCAAAAGCCAGATGAATCCATTCTAGTGTTTATGAAACGTTTCACACACTGCTGGACTAATGAGGCATGCATGCCTGAAGGAGGAAATGATCAGATTTTCATAACAACATTCTTGAACAATATTCATCCAGAATGTTCACAACTATTGAAGCTGACTGCCACTGATAATCTCTATGACATGAAAATAAAGAACTTTATCACACTTGTCAAAACAAAAGCTGGTGCAGATCTTTTCCCCAACAGCACGAAGGCTAAAACTGTTAAGATGTTGTTGAACTTTGATGTTGAAGGCTCAGAGGAAAGTGAAAAAATGATGTATGCAGGGGCCCCGCCCCCTCAACAAGCGCAGCAGGGAGATTTCAGAAGGAGAGATAGGAGTGGAGACGTATGTTTTTATTGTGGAATAATAGGACACTGGAGGAGGGAATGCAAATCAGCAGCAGGTAGATCTCAACCACAAAACACAGGACCAGCTCCTGCCACTAGGCGTAAGCAGAGCTCTTACAGACAAGGTAACTGGCAACGCAGACAGGAATCACATCAAAATAATGGCCCCTTTGCACTTAGGCAGCAACCTTATAATCCACATTTTAATCCCCACCCATATGATAACGAAAGACTGGACCGACAATAGGGAGGCCCAGGTGAAGATGAGGGACAGTGTGAAGCACTACACACGATGCTGCATTTGCAATTGTCCCGTAACACAGAAAGCTTGCCCATGTTAGATATAGAGATAGGTGAAAAGACTTATTCCTTTTTAGTTGACAGTGGAGCCACTAAAAGTTCACTGTCTGGAAAATTCTATAGTGGGCCTGTTTCCTCTGTGTGCATCAACACCATGGGAATAAACGGAACTCTAGTGCAATGCCCCAAAACTCATTCTCTAAAAACACGCTGGGGCCCAAAACCAGATGAAATTACATATCATCCATTCATAATTATTCCAAACTCGCCTGTGAATCTATTAGGCAGAGATTTAATGGCAAAAATGAACTTGTGTATTTCATTTAACACAAAGGGTGAAATGTTTGCAGATACTGATAACAGCTATGTTTTCTCTGCCCTATGCACCGACACCATGGAGAAGGAACAGCCTCTGTGTCAGCTGGACGCCTCAGCGGAGAATGAACTCAATATCCATCTGACTGGTATCCCACGTCACACTCTGTGTCAAAAACATGTGCAAACACCGTTACCAGGTAGCCCCATGCCTGGAAGCCACATATTTGTTTCTCTCACACTGTTCAACAACATGATAACTGCTCACACCAGTGAAGGCCAAACAGTGGTTTTGTCACATAACTCGGACATAGGCTATGACATTACTGCACCATGTCGACACATAGATCTAACCTACCCCATACACTGTACTATCTCTGCTGTCACATTGCCAGCTGAATATCAAAACATGACATTATGGTCAAGAGGTGAGAATGATGTAGGATTTATTGACTGTACACCTTATCATGCTCAGCTGAAAAACAACAAGCCGGTATATGTCAAGCAATATCCCATTTCCGCTGAAAAAGCCGCAGCCTTAGATGTCATCATAGGAGATTTATTGACAGCTGGAGTAATAACGCCCACAGTATCTCCATATAACACTCCTGTCAATCCTGTGCCAAAGCCTAACAAACCTGGCGTATGGCGTTTCACACAAGACTTAAGGCAAGTTAATGCAGTCATTATGCCTCTGCCACCTATTGTCCCAGATGTCCCCAGCATACTGACATCTATTCCAGCAACAGCTACACATTTTACTGTGGTGGATTTGTGCTCCGCCTTTTTCTCAGTACCTGTGCATGAGGACACACAGCCGATATTTGCATTTACACATAGAGATAAGCAGTACACATGGACTCGCTTACCCCAAGGCATGGTAGACAGCCCTGCGGCTTTCTCAATGGTAGTACGTGCTACCCTGGACGGCTTCACTCCTCCAGAGGGCTGTACTCTGATCCAGTATGTAGATGATCTCCTCCTCTGTGCTGAAAGTGAAAAACTATGTCAAACTGCTACACACATGCTTCTCCAGCACCTCCAACAGACTGGCCACAAAGCATCAGCAAAGAAAATGCAGTACTGTCAGACTTCTGTTCAATATTTGGGATTTACACTGTCTCACGGACAACGTTCTATGACTACAGACAGGGTCAAAGCTGTGACCTCTGTCCCTAAGCCCACTACACAGAAAGAAATGCTGTCTTTCCTAGGCATGGTGAACTATTGCAGACAGTGGATACCAGACTGTTCTTTTCATGACCACATTCTGCGTGAATGCTGCACAAAAGACAAGCCTCCTCGAATACTGTGGTCCACAGAAATGACTGCCTCTTTCAATGCATTACAGGGAGCGCTGACCTCCGCCCCTTGTTTGGGTCTGCCTGACTACCACTTACCGTTCCACCTGTACGTCACAGAGAACGGCACAACCTGTGCAGGTGTATTGGCCCAAGAGCATGGCTGTGGCTACCGTCCAGTAGCCTTCTACTCAAAGGTGCTGCCAGCAGTAGTTCAGGGGATGCCGGCCTGCCTGAGAGCAGTAGCAGCTTGCTCTATCATGATAAGGGACTGCGAGAAGCTCACACTCTCACATGACACTATTCTACACACCAATCACCAGGTCACGACCATTCTAGCAAACATAACTACACAACACATGACCGCACAACGTCGCTCAGGTTATGAAGCTACACTGACTTCAACAGCAAATCTCACTATAAAAGCAAGCAGCACACCCAATTCGCCAGCACACTTACTCATTCGTATGCTGTGTTCCTCTGACCGACAGGATGGTTCAGACGACCCTGACGATCATGATTGTATGACACGTATACAGGAATCCACAGCACCACGCCCAGACTTAGAGCAGACACCAATCCCAGACTCAGTCATTGTTTATGTGGACGGGTCCTGTTCAAAACCAAATGACAACTTATTTCTTTGTGGCTATTCGGTGGTGACATTGCCTGACATCATACTAGAGGCTCACTCATTACCATTTCACTCAGCACAAAAAGCAGAACTCATGGCTTTAATACGCGCCTGTGAGTTACATGTGGATAAGCGGGTAACAATTTACACTGATAGCCGTTATGCATTCGGTGTGGTGCATGACTTTGGCACATTGTGGAGACAAAGAGGATTTAGATCTGCTGATGGAAAACCGATCGCTAATTCTGACCTTGTTCAAAGACTTTTGCAGGCTATACAGCTGCCATCGGCAATTGCAGTTGTTAAAACGAAGGGGCACAGCACGGCTGACACAGACGAAGCAGTGGGAAATGCTCTTGCAGACGTAACCGCGAAAGCAGCTGCTGCCTCACAGCAACCACCCAGAAAGGAAGTATTATCTTTGCCTTTACAGCTGCCACTTGTCACGCTCCCAGACTATTTAGAAACAAATGTTGACCTAAAATTCATACAAGAGCAAGCCTCTGCCTTAGATTACACTTACTGGGAAAGTAATGATTGTACCTTAGATAACAGAGACGGCTTATACAAAAACCTTGAGGGTTTGATTGCCCTCCCATCTTCACTACTGCCAATCCTTGTCCGCCATTTTCACGGTGTGAGTCATGTCGGACAAAGAGGGGTAATAGGAGCAATAAAATCAAGATTTGTAATCGAGAAAACATCACACGCAGTAAAACGCATATTAGCAACCTGTCTAACATGTGCACGAACTAATGTAGGAAAACCAAAAGCAAAACATCAGCATTTACCACAACCAGATTTCCCATTTCATACATTACAAATTGATTTTACACACATGCCAGCACAAGGAAGCATCAAGTACTTACTGGTAATAGTGGACCAATTTAGTAAATGGGTAGAAGCTTACCCAACATCAAAAGAAACTGCAGAAGTAGTCTGTCAAAAGTTGTGCAATGAAATAATACCCAGATTTGGAATACCTCACCAAATTAACAGTGATAGAGGACCTTCATTCACATCAGAAGTAATTCAAAAGTGTGCTAAAACTCTAGCAATAGACTGGAAATATCATGTGCCATACCATCCTCAGAGTTCAGGAGTTGTAGAAAGAATGAATAGGACCATAAAAAACCGCCTGACTAAAGCAATGATAGAAACAGGAATGACCTGGGTCAAATTACTTCCTCAAGTCCTCTGTGAGATTAGAATGACTCCATCCGCAGCAACCAAATTATCTCCATTTGAAATAATCATGGGAAGACCGTTTCCAACACCATGGTCAGCCTCCAGAGGGGCACCGCTATTGGAAGGGGACATAGACACTGCATTGTCTGACTATGTTCATAACCTGGTAGAAACACTGAATAATAACTATCAGAAAGTTTGTCTCTCTCAGCCTCTCCCTTCCATAGATCCAACCCATCCGTGGAAACCAGGAGATGCGGTGTTGGTAAAGTCGCTAAAACCAAGGGCACTCGGGGAGGCCGCGTGTTCCAGCCCCCAGACTGTACTTGCAGTGACGAGAACCAGCATCCTAACAGACGGACAACCTCAGTGGATTCATGCCAGCAGGGTTAAGACCAGCCCCACCAAACCACCTAAGGCGTCGGATCAAGTAGATGACGTCTCCGGCGAGCCAGCGCCCGGATTCAATACAACTATAGATGACGACTCAGGCGAGCCAGCGCCCGGATCCAATCCACCTACACACACACAATCACTGATTAACACACAACGCCTGAAAGAGCCAGGACTCAGAAAGCCCTCTGATCCCCCGCCTGAACAACAACAAGGTACTCGAACATCCAGCAGGAACAGAAAGCCTAGAGTACCACACAATGTCTAACCTGATAAAGATAGACTCGTTTCATCCTGATAATGGAGAAAATGAAATGCCCATTGTCATCACACGACGCTTATACGGTGTCTCTCGAACCTGGGACCAGGCCAGGAGACGACTAAAGAACTGTCTTTTTTATATATTTAGGTTATTAATCATATCTACTGCATTAACCTTAGGATTTTTATTTACTATTTCGTATTGTAAAGTGCAACCCTGTTCACATTTCTGCAAAGCCACATTTTCAATAATAACCCATATAGCTACTAGTACAGCTACTTCAATGTATTTGCAATTAGCACAAATTGATCCTGAGGATGTGCCAGATGTTACCAATGATGTTCCTGATGTGTATATTGAACATTAGGTTGTGAACTATTACATTTTATGATTTGCTTTTTATATTATGTTATTACATTTGTGATTTTTCCTTTCTATTTGAGTTATTATTTTTAAAAATAATAAAAGAGGGGAACTGTTAGGTATTTTAGTACCATGGTAGCATTTACTGGATATTGTTTTATAGTGACATTATGCAGGAAAACTCTGTCATTCAATAAGGCCCCTTTGTTTTAGTTATTTTTCTCTTTGACCCAAGAATTGATGTGTGAGAATCACAGGCTGGTACAAGGTTGAAATACCACAGAGATCACTCCCTCAGCTACATTAGTTTCTTAATCTTTTAGGAGACGCCTGTTGAAGGCCAAATGGTTTGTTTCAGATTTCACTAATGTAAGAACTCTTTGTTTTGTGCCTTGAAAATATGTCGCTGAGATAATCACAATTGTAGCTGAACTAATAAACTACACAAAGGATGCTTCTTCACCCAAGGGCAGGAAGACGCTGCCTTATCTTGGTCTGTACTGGTTTAAACTGATAATCTGCTGTCTCATGAATTTTACCCTCTATATAAACTGTTGTACTTGTGAATAAAGTTGAGTCACTTTGGGAAGACAATCTAAAGCAGTCTCTGTTTTCTTGTTCTCCCAAGCTGCTCCCGAGCTGCTCGTACTAACACGCTGAATGGCATGCTTGAATATTACTTGAGAATATATTTGACTGTGTTACAGACTAAGGGACATTCTCTGCTGATAGGTGAAGGTACATTCTCTGCTGATAGACGTCCACGCCTCGGAGGAAGCCGATCCACGGAGTAGGCCCTGGAAACAGTTTCCTTCACTCCCCACACCCTCAACCAGTCTCTGGTTCTGGCTGAGGTTTCTTCCCGTTAAAAGGGAGTTTTTCCTTCTTACTGTAGCCAAATTCTTGTCGGGCTTTTCTCTGTATTATTGAGTACCTTACAATATAAAGTGCAATTGTTGTTGTGATTTGGTGCAATATAAATGAAAATGAATGTAATTGAAACGGGGTTTTAGGTCTTCGTTTGTTTGTTTAGTTGATTTATTTTGAAATATTTCAGTGCAAATTAGTCTTGTGCGTGTTTGTGTTTTGTACAGCTAAACGTACATAACATGAAACGAGTTCTGCTACCAGCAGTTGTCTGTCCTTGCTATTGTTGATGGTTTGTGTCTAGCAGAGGTTGCTGGTACTTGATTTGTTCTTCAGAGCCGACTGGCCGCGGTTATATTTGCAGGTTTGTGACCTGATTGTTCTCCCACAGACACCGCTACGCGTTTAAAGAGTAAATCTTTGGCCTGTAGATGCAGTAGAAGTTCACAGGTGAAGATTTATCGTACCCAAAACGTATAAAACTTGATTTTATTATCAGTGTTCCCTCTGTTCAATCATTACCGGATGCAACTATTGCTGCTGTACTCTGCTTAGTTAACTCAGGCGAAGGAAAATCGCGCTACAAATGTTTAATTTCTTTGCTGACTTTTCAAATTTAAACGTGTAATTTTTGTTTTCTTTAAATTTTAATAATTTAAATGAACTACAAGTTAAATGTTGCATAATATATTTGTCTACACAAGCTCCTTTATTTTACTACGATATTTTGTTTTCTATGAAATGAATCGAGTTGAGGAGGCGCGGCTTCTCTGGACCAAAATGGCGGCAGCACTGGCTCCTCGCAGCCCGTAACAGAAACACGGACTACCCACGTGAATTTCACCTTCGGAGGACTCGGTAATAGTTATTTGACAGGTTTCAGGGATAACATCAGTAAATTCGGAATTTAATGTTAAATTTCGTAGCCTTTTTGCTCTGTTGCTGCTTCGGTTTGTGATTGGACAATTGCAGACTACGTAACCAGGAAGCCACCAGGAAGACGTATTGTTTCTTAAATAACTTTGTTTGTAGCGATTCTTCGACTCGTTCTTCTACTTCAGTTGAATGTTTTTGTGTTTATTTCATAAACTGTACGGTAAACGTTACTGTTGAATTTTAACTTCGGATTTCGGACCGCGAGTCAGGGAGAGGGTGCGGGGAGTGACTCCGTCTGCTCCGACGTATTCCCGGTATCGCTTCTCGGCCTTTTGGCTAAGATCAAGTGTAGTATCTGTTCTTATCAGTTTAATATCTGATACGTCCCCTACCCGGGGACCATATATTAAATTGATTTTTGGAACAGGGAGATGGAATAGGGGCTTGCTCCGTCCACTCCACGCATCGACCTGGTATTGCAGTATCTCCAGGAACGGTGCACCCCCCTAAACATGTGGAAAAACAATGCAAGCTTAACTAGCTACGTTCATTAGCGGTGTTCGAGTGGATCTGTTAGTATGGTGCACCGTACCGTAAACATCCCCTAAATGTGAGTTCACTGGATTTTGCGTATGGTAGGGTGTTTTTATGCACAGCATAGTATATCAGTGTAGTATTTGTAGTTTTTATTTCAGTCCCCTTAAAGAGTCCATGCTTAGTCCACTAGTTTAATTCATGAATAATAGTTTCTGGTATCATAATTTTTTGGGCATATAAGATTAAAGTCACAGTTGCTGCTTTTCATTCTTTCTTTCTTTCTTTCTTTTTTTTTTTTACATTTTTCATGTTAACGTTCACAATACTTCTAACTTTGTGAATTAAGAAACTAGTTTTCAAAAGGGTGCAGACAGGTCACACAGGAGGACAGTTCCACATAAGGTGACATATTGTTGACGGTTTGTGTATTTAAAATGTTTCAGGTAATATTCCACTTTATTTGAGAGACTGAAACTGAACTGAAACCTACGAAACACACAAGCCTAAGGTCCACAGGTAAACTCAGGGTTGTGTGAGCTGTGCGGAAAACTTTATTACTAAGGCTGATGTTTCAGCTCCAGCACCCTTGATAATTAACAACCAATCATAGACTGACTGTTACAGCTCGCAGGTTAGTCCGTGTCCCTTTAATTACGGGAGGAAGAATGACTTGAGGGGTGTGTTCAGTGAGTTGACATCGAGACGGGTAAGCAGCAGCACAGACTTTAGCTTCATGTTTTCCTGTTACAGCCTAACAAACTGTTTTAAAAGGATTTCAGCTAGTTTGTGTAAATATTTTGTCTGGTACGGTTTGAATAGATGCAGTAAGTGAGTTTGACAGCAGGTTTATATTGGTTTGGAGTTAAAAGTGAGAAGTATAAAAATAGACCCAGTCAGCTCACGACTTACAGAAATGGCAGGACAAGGATTTTAGTTGCTGGCGATACTGAGTGTGTGTGTTAGTTAAACCCTGTGCAATCTATGTGTGCTAAAGTAAGCATCTAATTTGCCTGTGCTAAGTACACAGTTTGTACAGGGCAGCTTACATGTAATAATTTGATCTGATTGATCGAATTCTTGTATTTACACAAGTTATTGCTGTTAGGTGTTGTTATACACCTGTTCAGTATAAACCTCCTAATGAGTCAAACTTGATTGAATGCAAGTAAAAGAACTTTGGACCTGAAGTAGTAACTGAATTATCAGCAGCACGTTTCACGTAGGCCCTCTTGTTCTTGTAGTAGTCAGTTGTAGTTTTGTTATTGACCTGCAGGGGAACATTTTACAAGGGCACATAAATCACTCCTGCTGGTTGTGGCAAACTTGCATTAATGAGACCTTTCAGAGTATTTCGATGGCTTGTAGAAATCTTGTCACACTATTTCAGAAGCTGTGCTAACTGCTTATTTTGTCTTACAGCAGGTAGCCTCAAAGAAACATGTCATCTCCAGAGATCGCCTCGCTCTCCTGGGGCCACATGAAGGTGAAGGGATGCTCCTCCACCTACAAGGACTGTAAGGTCTGGCCTGGAGGGAGCCGAGCCTGGGACTGGAGAGAGACTGGGACTGACGTAAGTGAAACCAGAATCCAAATGAGGACGGACTGCTGTAAATTAGCTCTGAAGCAAATTTGTGATGTTGAACTTTATGCTCCTCAGCATTACCCTGGAGTGCAACCTGCTGACCTAGATGAGGTGCTGAAGAAGGGAATCGACCTGCTGGTAATTGGCAGAGGTATGAGCGAGGCTCTGCAGGTAAAACAGACCAATTTATTCCTTTAAACATAATAAAGCCAAAATATAAACTATAGTTTGGTTGGAGTCTTAGCACCTTTGTTCTGTTTGTTTTAAAGAGTTTTTGCTTTCTGTTACTTTGATGTAATAAAACAGATCCCACGCTCAGCTGCTGTATGACCGAGTCATGTTGCACAAGCTGCTCCTATTAGATAAAGTATCACAAAAGAATGAGACTGCAGACTTGGTGGTTCATCCATTCAAATAATCTGGCTAATACGGTCGTTCTTTGGAGGCTGAAAGGCAATTTCCTGTGTGTGGATGTGGTTGGAGTGCTGATGGATCGATTAAGGAGCTGTGCTTGTCAGACTGTATTCACACCATCGTCTCCTCTAACAGGTTCCCTCCTCCACCCTGGACTTTGTGAAGCAGAAAGGCGTTGATGTAAAAGTCTTCCAGACGGAGAAGGCTGTCGCTGAATACAACAAACTGGCCGGCCAGGGTGCAAAGGTGGGCGGGGTTTTCCACTCCACCTGCTGATGTCACCCTTACCTTGCTGACATGGCCACCTGAGGAGGACTCTACAAGCTTTTTCACTGTAGAGAGAATATCCCACTGTGGTGCTGAAGCTTTGAGTTCACTGTGAAGATGCAAACAAGCTGCCGACTAAATTTTAGTCTCACTTGCATTTGTGACTTCCTGATTATGAAAACACAATAATGGGCATAGACTGATAGACTCTCCTGCTTTCTGTTGTGCTACAGGGCTCATTAGTTTTCTATGCTTTGCACATTAGAGAGCACTCTTTCCTTTACAGCCGTGTGCTTCCTGCCTGCCTTAAAAGCCCAAACTCATCTGCTGATGAATTCAGCACAAAAGAAGCCTTCAAACAACAAGAGCCACCGATAACAGTTGAAACAGAGTTTCTGTAGGTAAACGTGTGGAACGATTGTTGATCTTTGCCTGCAGCTGTTTCATGGCTTAGTCTCTGTCCACAGGCTCAGCAGGAGCCAATCACAGCACAGAAACTAGGTCCATTCACACCTGTGGCCATTTTAAAATCAGGTGGAGAGACCCGCACAGAGAGAACATCCAAACTGTGGTTAACAGAGTCAAATCTTTAAGTAAATAAACATCTTAAACAAGAGAATTCACAAATCGAGTCACCTTCTCTCTGAGAAAAGTTATTTTAAAGGTGGTGGCAGAAAAGAATGTAGAGCATCTTAGAAAGCTCTTCTAGAGTTGACTTTAGATGCAGTCACATGTTATAAAAGCTGAAATGTATGGATGTTACCTGCTGTCTAAACAGGGAGGAGTTCAGTTTGATTCATCATGTGACAAAATAAAAGTGGAGAATGAAACTTGACCACCTGACTTCTTCTTTATAATTGAATACAAAAAGCTTTTTCCATAAAACCCCGTCTTGTGCTTCCTACAGCTTGACCGTTAATGAGAGTGGTTTCCTGTACAGTTATAATTAGAGATGAACAGAAGAAGAAAAGTCCTGCACGTTAAAGCTGAGGTGCTTTGTTAGCGTCGTGCGGGCTTGGGCATGATGAAGACTTTAACGGCTTTGCTAAACGGAATCGTTCCCTCGACGGCGGCCTCTGCTGGCGGGAGGCTCTCCAAGCTCTCGCTCCACCCCAGCTTGGAAGGGGAGGTCAGGGAGGTTGAGGAGGAGCTGTAGGCCAGCAGGAGACGCACCTCGATCTGAGACGGCTCTGAGGCAGAGACACGAGGGGAGGAAACAAAGTGACGATGGAGCGAGAGTTTTTACTAGTTTGGATGCTTTATAACTTTATATTCAAAGGACAAAAAAACATGTTATTAACTGACCTGTCCACGCTGTGTGTGAGAGGTAAACCTGCGTGATGAGTCTGTGTCTGTGGGGTCCGGGCTTTCTGAAGTCTCCAGGTTTAGGATGGATCACGTGACTCTGGCCGTCTGGATACAGAACCTGCAGAGGCAGCGAGTAGTAAACATTCATGTTGGGTGTAAAATACAAACCAATCAGTGCTTATAAGACTGGATGATAACCGGCACAGCCTGATTTAAGCTGCACTCGCTGGCAGGTTTGTAAGTAAGCCGAGCCTGATGTCAGTGGCTCAAACCACGCTGAGCTGGTTAACAGATGTTAAAACACTTTCATAAACTTTGTGCCAATAAAGGTGAGGCCTCGTTTACATCGGTGGGGAAACAAAAGCATGTCTAGCCACAACTGCTGGAAGCACTAGAATATACCCGCAGTGTGAGAGCAATTAATTTGTGGATGAATGGAAGACTGTGGCCATTGTTTTAAACAGGTAATGCAATATTTTTGTTAAATACCTTAAAGCTTAAAACCTACACGCTCAAAACTTTGTGTGTTTTGGTCTTTTATCCACACATGCACAGTGTTTTAGGACAGACTGACACTTTAGAGAAAGATTTTTGTCTTGCAGTGTCAAAGGTGTGCGCCTTGATCTCTTTCAGATTCGGGTTAATTTATTAATCCAACATGTTTACAGCTGACCCACACAATCTATAGTCTTTAAACACTAATCACAAACACTTACATGTCGAGACAGAGATCGACAACGAGGTCGAGAAAAAAAAATATTAAAAATAATTTGAATAACAAGGACAAATGCCTCAAAATCAACAATCAGAAAAACTCATCTGAATGACCCCCGTCACTGTTAAATAATCTTATTGCTGACAGACTGTTCGCTGTTTGCAGGCCAACACTTCTATAGTCAGATCACCACCTGTTGGTTTGGCACTTCACAGCAGTTTTGGGGGGGATTCAAGTAGATGAAGTGATTTCTTTCTGGCGTCACATCAAACTGACCTGAACTTTCACCGTGTTCTGGGGGTCCTGGACGTGCTCCAGCATTGCATCAATGTCTAACGCCACCACCAGGCCAGACGTGAACCTCAGTGGGTTGTCAGACTCCCCCGTTGGTTCAATGATGGTCGCCGTCGCCCGATGGATCTGATGACCAGCAATAAATTAAACAAAACTCAAACCACACCACCGCTGCAGTCTCTGAGGCTCAAAGTTCAGGAACTCCGCCCATAAAAATGCAGAAATCTTTTATTTATAAATGGAAATATCAGGTGGAAAAGAACATTTAAATTAAAACAATGCATTCATGCAAATGAGATTTCAAGAACTAGTTTCAAATATAGAGTGGCTCCAGCTTTGATCGACCTTTATTCTGAAAGTTCACCTCTGTAATCTTATCGTGCCATCTGGAGTCTGCTGCTGTTTTTAGATCGCTCCATGTCTCAGTCTGACCTGTTACACATTTATAATTTATAGAGATGGCACCATACCACTTTTTAATGTCCGATACCGATTCCGATATCATAAATTTGGATATCTGCCGATACCGATATGAATCCGATATAGTGTATTTTGTAATCAATAAAACAGTTTATTATAAATATCTTGCTGCATTTTGTATAAGTTCATACTCAAGTTTTAAAAAACAAGAAAACGAAGCTACTCTGTTATACCTGTATGCAAAAAATACTGTTCAGCAACACTGATCAATCTAATAAACGTAAACCTGCACCATCCCCCATTCTGGTATTTTAAAGAGTACTTACCTACCTCACTAATAGGGTTGCCAACTCCCAGCAAAAATATTAGGGAACCACCCCCCGCCCTTAATCGATGTAATCAACTTTAATTTAATGCAAGTGTAAAACAAATGCACAGAAATCGATTATTTTTCTACAATAATTAAATAGATTCATCATCTTTCTTCAACAGAATTGCAGACTGCACAGATGGTACTATGGCTTACTAGGGTGTATATTAGACTTATTAGTTACTATTTACAATAATGGATTTCTATACATTTAATCAGATGACCACGTTTGTTGTAAGATTCAGATAATTATTTATTCAAAGTTTTTAAATGACATAACAAAGAAAAGTATTTCTTTGTGCCCCCCTTTCCCTGTTAATGCCCTACCTGCCCCCCTGACAAAACTTTGCTAGACCCGCCCCTGCACAGTTACCAGCTGTCAGCTACGCAGAAAAGGATCCTGGTGTTATTTGTCTCTCAGAAACAGTTCATAACTTCAACTCATCCATGTCACCTAAAAGGTAAACCTGTTTCTCCATCACCTGTTCAGCTCTGATGACTCAGTAAGGACATCTCCTGGTTTCATCCTCATGTTTCCCTCTCACCACATATCCAAACCGACATCATGACCAGCAGCTTTTACAGCTGTGGCTCCAGCAAACATCAGCTGATAGAAATTAATATTAAATAAATTCTAACAACAGCTGATCAAGCTTAAACGTGCTGCTGTTGTTTATCCGCTGGTCTCCTCTTTCTAGTGCAAAGTGGGTGATAAACAAACAAGAAAGACGGACTTGCGGCAGAAAAGCCGATCAGCTGATCATTGATCAGTTTCATGTTTGAAGTAATAACAGGAGAGGGAGGGGGAGTGAATGAGAGAAGTAGATGCAACTGCGCAGCAAAGACACAATAACTCCAGCTTCGTGTCTATATTTTAATTCTAGCTGAATTACGGGACAAATCGCTTCCTTTTCACCTCAGTATGGAGCTCCGATGGCCAGTCCAGCTGTGGCTCAATATATCAGTTGTTAAGCTTAACGTGGAAATACTCTGCAAACATTCAGGGATGAACTTACACACTTGCTTTACTTCTCTGGGATAGTTTTCGCCGAGATGAAACGCTGCGGTTAGGAAGCATGTAGCGAGGCTCCAAATGCTTCAACAGACCGCCGACAGGTCTCGACAACAGCCGCTCTGTCACGTGACACATACTGCTCCGATGCGCCGAGCTGGGTTACGCCAAGTAGCGCGTTTTGTGTGTATCACACCGATACGTAATATCGGATCGCTCCATCTCTAATAATTTCATCACTTAAACTTAAAGATAAACTTTGAATGTGAGAGATTATAACTGGAGGTAACAGCTGGGTCTCCGGGTCAGGAGTGAAACCACGAGCGTGCTGATGTGAATTAGACAAATTCATAATTTGAGTTGTGCTTTGATGTTTGAGATTTCTGAGTGAGAGTTTGGTCAAGATGAATAAAATCACCCCAAATTAAGCTCAAGTTGAAGGGCCACTCTTATTTTGAAAGTTTAGTTGCTACCACAGCCCCAGGGTGGGCGGGTCACTGTTCTTGGTTATAATCTGCTACTTCAGAGTCAACTCTATCATGTATGTAAGCACTTGGTTATGTGCATGCTTGAGAGCGCCTTATAAAGAGCGATGTGTAATAACTGGTATAAGAAAGCCTTCCAAAGAGTCACTTAAACAGAAGCACTGGGAGACGAGTTTGAAGGAGAGATGAGTGCTGTATGGATTTCAGTCATGAAAACTCGTGCTGTGATGCTTCAGTGTTTTCACCGCACCTGTTCGGGCAGTCTGAGCTGCAGCAGGCCGCTCTGTCTCAGGGTCGTTTGCAGGATTTTCACCAGCTCCACTGGCTTACAGGACGACAGGCGCGGCATCAGCTCCAAGAGCTTATCCACAAAACTGTCCTGGAGGTGTGGCAGCTCGGTCAGAAACAGCCTGAGGGAGGCACGAAACACCGACAGCGAGTCAGGACAGTCAGGACAGTCCGACGCTGTCCTTTGCATCGATAACACACAGACCATCAACAGATTACATGAATCTCCAGCTGATATGGACTGAGCCGAGTTCAACTCTCACTGTCTGAAAAAGACAAAGAATGAAAAAACA
This sequence comes from Rhamphochromis sp. 'chilingali', assembly GCF_963969265.1. Taxonomy (NCBI): domain Eukaryota; kingdom Metazoa; phylum Chordata; class Actinopteri; order Cichliformes; family Cichlidae; genus Rhamphochromis; species Rhamphochromis sp. 'chilingali'. The sequence continues at coordinate 3,618,968 of NC_137935.1, read as the reverse complement.
TACCTCTGAAAAGACTCGACATCCTGCAAAAACTTCTCGCAGCTGCCGATGAGGAGATCCAACCTGAGGAGAGACACAGGCTGGGAAGTATGTACAGAATGTGTGTGTGTGTATGTGCGTGCGCGCACACGTGTGTGTGTGTGTGTGTGTGTTTACCCCTGTCTGGTGCGAGCAGTCAGGACGAGCTGCAGAGCTTTGGCCTGGAGTCGAACATGATGTATGGTGGCCACCTGTCTGCTCTCCAAGCCGCTGTACAGAAACTCCAGCTTGTAGGTTTCCTCCAAGATCTACAAACACAGTCGCACACATCACATGATCTCACTGTTGCTGTTACAGTGTGTGTGTGTGTGTGTGTGTGTGAGAGACCTGCTGAGCCGCTGCTGTGGCCGTGACGTTTTGTTTGAGGCACAGAGGGACGGCCATGTTCCACAACTTCTCCTGCAGAGCCTGAAGAAACGAGGGACAGAGCTCTGAATCTGAAGAACAGGTCTGTTTGCAGACACTCAGAACCGCAGCAGAAACACACTCCTACCTTCATTAGCAGCAGCTGGCAGCGCAGGTATGTAGCACAGAAATCAGCAGCTCCAGCAAGCTCCGTCTGCAGCTCGCCGAGCCGCAGCAGGTCTCTGCAGACACCAGTTAACGACTCATTTACTCACAAATAACAATCACATCCCTACAGTTACTCATTCAGGATATCAGGAAGTCTCATGATCTGATGTTTGCAAGTAAAAAATATCGGAGGGATTTCTGGCATTCATTCATAAAACGTGTTCAAAATGTGACAGCACAAATCCTTCCTGCGTGCTTCGTGTGCACACTTCACTGTGTGCGTTTACCTTGTGGTCAAGTCCAGCAGGTCCTGGGCTCCAGGTGCCTCCAGGTTCTGGATGGTGCTGACCCTATTGAGACTTTGTTGAAGGAAGAGCTGAGCAGATTCCACAGAACCAGAACCCGGACCCGAGTCCACAGAGTCGAGACCGTACACCTGCTTCCTGCCGGGCAACTAAAAGACAGAAAGTGACAGGAAGGACCGTGAGCGTCACCAGCATCAGTCTGATGACACAGAAGTGCAGGTGCTCTTTGCTGTCGGGTTGACCGTGTTTTCCAGGTCTGACGGACAATTTTCTCAGAAACATGATTGAGAAAAAAAAATCAAGCATCCCGACTGTGAAGCGGCTGTTAATGCTGCTAGTTTGTAATGTGATGCAGTATTTCAGTTCTCACTCTTAGCGGCGGCACGAGGTGGGAGAGGCTGTCCCTCAGGTAGGCGTAGTGTCTGAAGGTGTGGTCGGAGAACAGCGCCGGCATGGTGGGGCACGACTTGGCAGCATTGAACACCAACACCAGGACGGCGATATCTGAGATCAACAGAGTCAAGGAAGAGGAAACGCAGCGCACAGCAGTAGAGGAGAGACAAAGCAGCCAAACTGCACCAACAGGTCATAATGGATGACCTGCGAAGCCCCTCGGTGGGTGGCGTTACTCAGGTTCCTGCTCCTCTGTGTGTGTTTGAGATCTTTAGGTGTGTGAAGGATACAGGCCGGGTCGTCCATGTCTGGCTCTGGCGTGTCGAAATATGGATGTGTGCTGAGCAGTTCAGGAACGAGCGGTAACACCAGCGTAGGATGGCGGGATCCCAGGAACTTCAAACACCTGAAGGTAGAAAATTAAAAAAAGAAATAAATAAACCATCAGCTTAACTCATGGCAGCTCTGCAGAGTTATTTATACACTGGGCTGTAGACTCTTACTTCCAGACAGAGTTACGGTCGGTGGGATACTTGTTCAGGTTCTTGAGCAGCTCCAGCAGAGCCAGCTGGATGCACTCTTTAGTGGAGACGTTGGTGTAACACAGTAATTCATGGAGAGCTTCTCTGATGTCTCGAGACGAGTCCTGTGCACAGACGGTGAAAAGTCAGACACAAAAACATCACTCGGGGTTTGTGATTCCAGATCGTTTCCCCGCTCTTATACCTCCAACACGGCCAGCACCGTGTCCAGCTGGTCCTCTCTGAGCGTGATGTGGGTGGAGATTTCTCTCAGCACGTGGATGGACTGCAGCCTCACTTCCTCGATCTCATCGTTGAACATGTCGACCAGGAAGTCGAGACATTTCTCGGCGAAGCTCGGAGATGACCGAGCGAGTTGGCACAACGCCTCCACCGCTGCAATACGAACCTCTGAAACAAAGTTTAAAACACCAGAAAATATTCAGCAAAAAGAGAAAAATGAATCCTCAACAGAGGCTGGAGACAGAAAACAGCATTTACTTCAGTCATTCAACTCTTTATATCTGCAGACACTCAGCTTCATTTTGTCCACTGCCACACCACACCATTTCTTTGGAGCCAGACGTGACCACATTTAGACGTGCGGGTGGAGTTACTAGTTAACGGTAGTAAGTGTAGTTAGCAAGCTACAAGTATGGAATCTATGGATGCAATGCACAGACAGGCAGAGTTACCTGCTATATAGCAGTCTGTGCATCACAGCAGGTCTTATCATTTGGCAGATAATTATTTAAAACAACATTTTAAAGTTCTCTGTAACCTCCTGAGACATTTATGAGAACATTTAGCTGTAGCAGCCTGAACTCAGTGAACGTATCATCCAAAACTCTGCTGGGTTTCCTTTACCAAACATCTCATCCTCCAGGCCGTGGACGAAGGCTCCGCAAGCCCCCGAGGCAATGAGGTTGACTGTGTTCGTGTCCAGTTTCTCCTTCGGGGCGTCATCGGCCCACTTCCTGCCAGAGGAGAACTCTCCGGAAGCAAAGAGCTCCTTGGCTCGTTCATGGGCTGTGCGCTTCCTCTGGATGGAAAAGAGGAATAAAGGAGAGTGAGCGGAGCTGTGCCGATAAACATCACTTTGCTACAGACTGTCAGATAAAAAAAATTAACTCACCCTGAGGTCTGACATCAGCTTCTTATCCAAAGTTTGCTCCAGGAAGTGAGGACTGACCTGCAGCATCGAACCCTGACACACGAGAACATAAAAGCTTCACTTTAACACCATTTGCCTCACACACACACACAGTTTCTTTCCCATCATTAATCTGCAGGCATTTTTCCACTTAATGAGAGCAAACTCAGTAAAGATTGTAAATATGTGGATTAAGATTCCTGAGTGGTGGGTGAGCCATCCTCAGTGATGCATTACATCGTTTCTACAGTGATATGAGGACACATGGGTCCACCTGTGGATTCTTCATGTGAGGACTTCTTCTAGGTTTGTGTCCCGTATATCAAACTCTGACTTAATTGCTGATGATGATGTTGTTGTCATGGAAGACTTTGTTTACTCACCAATGTTTTCGCGGCCTGCACCCGAACCATCCAGGAACCATCGCTGACCATGTGACTGATCTTACCGAATGCGTCATCAACCAGCCGGATCTCCTCATTGGATGATGGGATGGGTACAATGCTGATTGGACGGAAATATCAACAAGCTACAAATCAGAAAAACTGGAGAAATGTTGCTTACAAGCAAAGTTTGTATCCAGAAGGAACATGAAAATATAAAAAAACAAACATTTATGAACGGCAGTTTTTCCAACAATACTGTTTTGTGAAAAAGTCAGAGTAAATGTTCTGGATAAACCATAATCAAACCTACCACTGGAAAGAATAACACATATACTGAAGGTTAAGGGACTTTTACTTTATTATTCATCTTTTAGCTGTAAATGATGTTTTTAAAGGGTTTGGACCTAACAACACTCTGCTGGAATTATCTGTTGCACAGAAAAGCTGGCAGCTTTCTGTTTTGTTTTATTTTTACTTCTTCTTTCGAGAACATAAGTAGCCTTGGGCTAAATATAAAGTCGTCGCACATGGAAGTTTCATGAAGGTTTCTGCACTTCAGCAGAGACAGTGCTTACAGACAGCAGTTAGGATTTATCTTTTCAGACATCAGTCGTGGTTTCTGATCCAGAGAGCGGAACAAACTCAACAGCTACACTGACTGAAACTGAGTATGAGAATCCTGGTCTCCTCACCTCTCTGGGTACAGCTGACTGAGCACCCAAACCATCTGCACTGCTGCAGAACGGACCTGCTCGTAGTCATCTGTGAGCAGCCTGCAGGCCTGCAAACACACAAGAATACATACAGAAGGTTGGATTAAACATCTAAACTACAGTGGGAGTGCAGTAAGCTGTGAGGACGTATTCTGCTCGTACCTGATCATAAATAATCTGATGAATCTTCATCCCTCTCTCATGCAGCTGCAGCTGGAAAACAAACAACAGCACAGAGAGCAAGCAGAGTTATTGAAACCTGAAAATAGAGTGGGTTGTTTTCCTTAAAGCTCACTTTGCTTGGTTCCTAAACACATGAGTCTAGTGCTGGTTGCAGTGCAGGGGGGGTTACAGGGTTTTCCTACCATGGCTTTGAGGGCTGCAGTGCGGACTCTGGGGTCTTGGTCTCCAAAGTAGTCGCTGATAATGCTCTGGACATCCCTCAATCCTCCTAGAGGCAAAATAGCAGGCCGCCATAAAAACCATCACACAGCAACTCAAAGCACAATAAATAATGACACATAAATATGTTTTGAGGATTAAACTAAATCAGACATCAAATTTAGATACAGAAGGATGTATTGATGGATTTACCTCTCTGTATTTTTAACATTTTAAGCTTTAGGTAAAATAAATACAATAAGTATGTATACAAACCTAAGGATGTGCCCGCGCCCTCGTTTTCTTTTCCTAGGGGAGCGTCCACCATGCCGAGACATCCCAGGAGCTGCAGGCACTTATTCCTCACCCCAAAATACGTATCAGAGAGATGCTAAGAGGAGAGAAGAGAAACGAGGAGGACATTTACTGGTTTGTGCAGAAAGTCCTGTTGAATTTGTAATGACGACTTCTGTGTATGGACTCTGAATAAGTGTTTGTGTCACCTTGTAGGCCACCTCTACGAGCCTCAGTCTCAGTGCAGGACTCTCGGGCAGCTGTGTACCAATGATCAGCAGGGTCTCCAGCAGCTGGGCGAGAACTTGATGGGACTCTGAACACACAAAGAAACAAAACAGTTTGCTATGAAAGTTTCTCTGAGTGTTGGAGATGGATAAATGTTCAGATGTGTCGTACTCTCATTGCTGAGCGTGTTAATGGCATCGTCAACGATGCAGTCGGGGCTGAAGCCCTGCGTTTTAGAGAGCAGGCCGAGCAGAGAGGCAATCTTCAGCCTCACAGAGTTATCAGTCTCCTGGAAGAAAGAATCGTCATCATTAGCAGTTTGACTTTTTTTTTAGGACACTGGGAATTCTGCTCTTATCAACTCTATTTTTAAAAAAAGGAGAAAAAAAATACCCACAACTCTTTACCTTGTAGTAGTGCTCCAGCAGGATCCTGACCACACCCTCCACGCTCTCTGCCTCCACAGGCTTGCGTGCAAACTGCAGCAGGTACTGCAGGGCATCGGTGGAGTTGGTGGCTTTACAAAGGTCAATGTGAAGAGCGGCAGACTTACTGGGTTTGGACAGACGCAGCTTTTTGGCTGGAGTTTCTTCATGTGGAATCTGTAAGTGTAAAAACACAGTTGCAACTACAAAAAGCATCTAATCTCTAATCTCCTGACATATAATCTTTTTTTCTCTAACTGGGCCATCTATTCTTTTTGACCATATATACTAAGAGCTACTGTCCATTTATCCATGTTCTCCTGTGTTGTTTTTGTTTTTTTAATCCAGGTCACAGGGGCAGCAGTCTAAGCTGGGATACCCAGACCTCTTTTTACTTTCACCTCCTTCAGGTCTTCTGGGGGGTACTGAGGTGTTTCCAAGCCTGGGTGTTCGCAGGGGTCTCCCCCCAGTGATACCTGCCTGAAACATCTCACCCAGAAGGCGTACTAAAGCTTTCCCAGTAAGAAGCTCAAACCATCAATTGTCTCATTTTTCTCTCAGTTCCTCGCTCCATCTCTAGAAACAGCTCATTTAGGCCACGTATATCTGCAATCCTACTGTTTTGGTCACCACCCAGGTGAGAGGTCATGCTGACAGGTGAGAGTAGGAACATAGTTCATCCAGTAAATCAGCTGCTCCTCTTTGATCACTACAGACCTTTGCGTTGTGACCATTACTGCAGACGCTGTTTAAATCTCCTGCTCTGCTCTCCTCTCACTCATCTCCAAGAAGCTGCGACGCTTAAACTTGTAGTTTACACTGGTAACCTCAAAGGCAAGTTAACCCTTTTCTGTCTGAGAACCGTAGCCTCGGACCGTGAGGTGCCAACTCTCGTCACACTAACAACAAACTGCCCCACTGCGAGCTGGATGTTGTTGCTTAATGAAGCCACAAGATCCACAAAAACGAATGACATGACGCATAAACGGCTAATAACAGCACTGCTTCGAACAGCTATTACAGTTTCCTCTTACTTTGGCTAAAAATCCTCTGTGAGAGGAGCCAAAAGTTCCTCTGTGCAGGAAAAACTCAGAACATGCGAACGAGCTCAGTTAGCGGATTAATGATTGACGTGAATGCTAAATCGGATGTAAACAACTCGGTTTCTTTTTGAGCTTCCAAAGCGTAAAATGCCACTGTCAGTGGATACCGTGCTATACTGTGTGTAAGAATAAAAGCACTAAACGGAATAAGTTGTGCTTTTCCTCTGCACTAAACTCTCAGAGGATCCATGTTGTGTTGTGACTGTGAGCGGCTATCTTTTAGCATTAGCTAACACGGTACTTGGCGCAGAATTGTAACATTTAGCTATTTCTTTAACGTTTAAACTCTAAGTTTACAACAGCTGACGAGACGGTTATAATGTGCTCACCTGTACAACTTTGGAAAATTCCTCATAAACTCGCTTTTTCAGATGTGCTGCCATGTTTATGAACACAGTTAGCTAAGCGTTTCCATTCAGCAGCAGGATAAATTGTCCCTTTACAGTTTCCGTAACTTCCTGATATTGTCCATGTCCGCGACATCGATCTTTTAATTATTATTTTGGATATTAATATTTATATATACTTTCATTTTGTTTATTTTTATAGCTTTATGTCAGATTTGATATGCAAAAAATATTTTCTTTCTTTTTCACTAAACACCTTTTCACCTCTTCAAGCATAAGACAGCCTCTAAGTCAAGGGAGAAACCAGTATTATGTCTACACGTAACAGGCAACTAGCAAAATAAGCTATTTTAAGTTGATTCTTTAGGCACTTAGCTACAATTAGGCACATTTCAACATAATGTGCAGTGTGTCTCTAACATTTGGAGGAAATTTGACAGATGGAGGTCAAGAGAGAGGTACAGCAGAGGGTCTCTACAAGAGGCTCTGTTGTGGTTTGGATCCTGTGATGTTGGGGAACTTGGAATCCAATACCATCTGGAAAGACTCAGCATCACTGTAGCAGTGTGAGATCATCTTGATGGAGACCAGAAGAAATCCAAAGAAGAGCTTTAAAGAAGTCTGGAGGATTATTCCTGAAGACCACTTATAGAAATTACAAGACAGCTGTGCTGATGAATAAAGGTGATCATGCCAAATATGGACTTTTCAGACTTGTTAGAATTGTACTCTTGTTGTTCCTATTTGTTTTGTATATATGCATATTTCAGTGAATCACTGCACGTATTTACTATTTTTCTATTTAAGCAAATGTGAGTAATGATATTTGGATGATCTACTATTTGTTTTAGCTTTGTAATACTTTGTAGCTGTGTAATGCAGTGAAGCTATGACCTTGCATCTTCGCACACTTTTAGCGATTTCAGACAATTACAACCCCAATGTCAACAAAGTTTGTAAATAAAACACAATGCAATTATTTTCAGATCTCATAAACCAACATTTTATTCAACATACAACACCAAAACATTAAAAATGTTTAAAGTGAAATATTTTACTATAAAACATTAGCTCATTTTGAATTTGACGGCAGCAACACATCTGAGAAAAGTTGGGACAACAAAAGCTGGAAAAGTAAGTGGTACTAAAAAGCATCAACTGGAGGACATTTCACAGCTGTGTTTATTAACAACAGGTCAGTAACAGACCAGGTATAAAAAGAGAGGATGGACAGAGGTTCACCAAGCTCCAAAAAACTGTCTACAAATTGTGGAAACTTTTCAGAATAATGTTTACCAATGGGGGTCAAGATCTCTGTCTAAATAAATAAATAAATCTGGGTAAATTCCCAGATGATTAAACATGCAACTATTTTGCTGGTAATACCTGAAATCAGTAAAGAAAATCAACAGCCTATTTATGCAAGATAATTCATAATTTTATTGGGGGGTTATATTGGTTGGGTCTGATTATGCCCCTGGTCCGGCGGCTTGCACATCTGGAAATGTACCATCAGTGCTGAAAGATCTATACAGGCTTTAAAACAACGCAACATAGCAACAGATCGCATCCAGGCGACGTTTTTTACACATTTCAGCAGTAAAAACAAATCAAAAAAACCAAACAAACAAAGAACTAAAAAACAACAAGAACCTTTTTTTTGCATACATGCAAAATATGTCATTAATAATACAATACTGCAACATAACTGTAGTAGTATTCTCTTACAGGATCCATGAGGATGTGATGATTGAAAAGGGGCCAGAGAAGTGAAAATACTACAAAAATCCTGCAGTGATGGACGGTCAGTTGATCTCGTGGAGCATGAAGGATTCTGCTGATGCTTTGGCCCTCTCGCGGTCCGACTTCCATGTGAAGAATGCCACTATGGTCACCATGATCGGGAGGGCCACACAGAGCACGATGCGGCTGATGGGCAGCTTCACCTGACACATCGCCGTGACCGAAGGATTCAGGCTGTCATCATCATTATTTTGGAACAAAAAGGCAGACCTGAAGTCCAGAAACACGGCTCTGCTGTTCTCTGTGGTGTTCACCAGACACCTCCACCTCCTGTTGTTGTCGTCCTTCTGGAGTTTTGTCACCAGAGTGATGTTGCAGCGAGTGTGGCTGGTCAGGTTGTACCTGCACAGAGGTGAAACGGACAGAGAAACATCACACAGCTGTCGTTCATCACCAGGCAGTGTTCACCTGAACATTTCTGCTTTTAGTTTTGGTCTGAGACAATAATTTAATTTGACTTACATTTTCTTTTATAATGTAAAATATAAGTTTATAATTCTGGTTGTTTTTTTTATTCAGTCTTTATCTCATATACTCATTTTGTGTATTTTGCTGTGTGTATGTGTCTGTATTAGAACCTCATCGATCTAAATTCAGCTCAGATACTCTCGCAATTTAGATTTTTTTAATAACAGGAAATATTTTCCTCCTTAGATAAAGAATAAATAAATCTTTTACTTTTTCTCATATTTTATATTTAATGGTACTAGCTGTTTTTAAACGATTAAAATAAAAAAAATGGTTATCTATTAAGATGATTGCAATAAAGAAAACATTTATTGCAATACAGCACAACATGTGTTATGGGTTATTTATGGTAATAGTCTTTATGATTAACAGAAATAAAATGACCTAAAAAACCAACCTGCTGTTGTTGGGCAGCTTTCTCCCATCCTCATCCACCCAGCTCAGGCCGAACACGCTCTTTGAGTATGACTTGCAGCTCCCTGCGTCATAATAAGTGAAGAAGGTGCAGGTCAAGGAGAGGATTCCTCCAGGCTGGAGGTCGGTGAAGGTGGAGAAAGACGAGATTGTGAGGAGGGAGAGGTAAACGTCAGTGACAGGCTGGTCGTTCCTCAGGCAGACGTAGGATCCAGCGTCCCGCACCCTGAGGTTGCGGAGGCTGATGGAGCAGTTGGATGTGAAGGTCATACGGCTGGATTTGTCTGAATCGGCCATCACCTTCCCATTGACGACCTCATGGACGAACCGCACGTCCGTGCCTTTGTTAAAGAAGGTCCAGGAGATGGCGGAGCAGTCTGAGGACACCATGCATGGAAGAAGAGCGTCTCCTCCAACTGTGCTGTACACAAACACGTCCTTTTTGCACCTCGCACCTGTCAACAAGAGATTTTTTATTTAAACAAATCTGATAAAACCTTCATGAAAGACATGAAAGATCTAAAAGGGGCAGTTTAGTTTGCAGTAATATTCAAACATCTGTGCTCTTTAATATTTTCTTACAGTACAGTCCAACTTTGTAGTCTGTAATTTTCATTTTAAGGAAAAAAAAAAGCAGTTTAAAGAAAGACTTTCCCTGCTTGTGCTGTTTGCACATTTTTAAGACTTAAAGACTAAAAGGTCAGAGAGCTCCCTGCATGAGGCCAACATGACAAAAGGTCGAGGACCAAATTGCATACCAACGATTTTCCCCTGTGTCTATAATCACCTTTATACAGTCAGCCGCCCTGTTGAATGTATTTGAAATGAGAGATTAAAAAAAAATTATATATGACAAAAAAACAAAGAGGGAAAACACAACCCCCCCAAAAAAGCCAATAAATTGTTCGGCTACAGTTCAGAACTACAGATCTGCATCAAACATTAGGAACAGACATGGAAACCTAAAAGTCAGAGTTGTAAATAGGATAACAAATAACAATGAATAAAATGACGTTTTTAATCTTTTAAATGTACATTTTAATTAAGTTACAGACTAAAAGTTCCCTCCACGTGTGAGTCTCTCGAAATGTTTTAATGTTAATGTTTGAAGTTTTTAATTTGAATTTTATTTTCATGAGAAAATTAAGACAATTTCTCACTTTCTCACAAGTTGGGAGACTTTTTCACCTCCTGTAGATTTTTCATGCAAATCTATTTGTGAGTAAACCTGCAAACAATCAAACACATCCAACCAGTCACACAAAACCCTGTGTGGAGATAAAAGCTTTGCCTTCGTGAGGTCTGTGTTTCAGATTTCATTTTTAATCACAATCGGTTCTGAATATTAAAACGATTGGATAAATGGATCCTAAAAAAAAGATTAGATAAAAAAGTAAAAGTAATTCAAGTGAAGCAAAACTTCTTTCTGTGTGTCTTCATCAGACACGTGATCATTTACATTTAAAAGAGCTTTTAAATAATACAAATCTCAAAAAAAGGAGAAACCTCTGTAGCTAAGAATCAAACCAACAACAAACAATCTGTACCTGTCAGGAGAAGACTGGTGAGCAGCAGGACTCTCATCATGTTTGTGATTTCAACACTGGAGCGTGTTTTGTTCTCGTCGCTGCTGCCTCAGCTCTTTCTAGACTGCCGCCTTCATTTCCTGTGTTACCCCAAACAAAACAGGACACTCACATCAGCCTTCAGCCTCACTGATACGAGCCTCACAGGTATTTAGCACGACGTGTTAAATGTTTTTCATCACAAACACATTCAGTAAAATGTGTTTATGTGTGAAAGCTCATTTCTGTGCTTATAACAAGCAGCTTTTTCCATTTCTTTAAACCACATCAAAGCTCCTGCTGTCCCTGCCCATCAGACCTGTGTTGCTTCTGCATTTTACTCCAAACTGCAAACATACATATTTGGATACCATGTGAGAGGATTTTCACAGTACCTTGTATGTTTTTAAGAGAATAAAATCTAAAATACTGTTACATACACTGGATACAGCTGTAGTGACACAGGCCTAGACTGGACAGCAACTCCCTGGTAATTTCCAGTAACCAGGGAAAAATGATGAGTAGTTGCAGGAGGTTGGTGGCTGTCTCAGTTACAAACAGGGTGCCACACCCAAAACTTCCTAGTGATCGTTTCACTTAGTGGCAGATTGCTGCGGCTATGCATTTGCAGTGTAGACGCAGATTTGTCCACGAACAACTTCAAAGTACAAGTTGTGCCTCACTGCCAAATCAACATGATTCAAGGGTGTCTGTTTCCAGTTTGTGCTGCAGTCACAGACTCGCTGCAGAGTGGCCTGTAGTCGGTGACTGTTTGCAGACAAGTCAGCGTCTTCCATACAAACTATGGGTGACTGTAGAAACCTGCAGTGCAAAGCTGTTCCAAAAAGGCTTTCGGTGCAGCAGCGTGCAGTAAAGCGTTTTACAAGGAGTTTTACTCAATGACAACAACCACCTGGTGCTTACTGGTGGGTCACTGACTGGTCTGCAGACCTGCATGAATTAAGCTTTAGCATTTGACGTCACAGCAGTCTCCAGCAACCAGTCACATCCAGTTAGGATACTCATTTTTCCCTGATGACCGGTGGTTGTTAGGTGGTCACTAATCAATTTTTAGGAGCCAGACTGGCGTCACTAAACTGGACCTCTCCACCATGTTTATGGTGCTGGTTCATTCTGGAGCATTTTAATAGAATTATCTGACACATCATTTGGTTTCCTGTGAGACACAAATCATCCCAGACGTTTGTCTGCTTGAATCTTTTTTATGGTTTTATTTATATCTTATTATGTCGTATTTTTATTATTTTGTTTGGTTTCAATGTAAGGCACTTTGTGTCAGCTGTAGTTGTTTTAAAGTGCTTTATAATCAAAGGTGGACGGACGGTGGACTGTAGCTTAAATTCTCTGCAGGGTCTGTGTGGTCACAAAAAACAGGAACGCAAAAGAGCACAAGGATCCTTATACTGAAAACCCAGCTGGGTCTTTGCACTCAAAGCTTCCATCTCAACATTGAAAAACGAACATGTCAGAAGGCAAAATGCAAACACTGAAGCTTCAGATGCACAGGCCAGACCAGTGGGTGATACAGCAGCTGTGTTCATCTCTTTTACAGTGTGTGGTTTCAGTCAGTGGTTTTCAAACTTCTTCTGATATTTTCCACTTTAGACATCCAAAGTTTTAGTGAAATAAACGCCAACACAATAACATAATTCTAAATAATTGATCTTTATATTGATATTCATTTTTAATTTAGATTTGCTCAGTTCATTCCTGCTACTGGTGCCTGCCTGAAGGTGCCTGACCTGTGGCTTTAAAGCAAGATTAGAGGACTTGTTAACTGCACTCTTATGCTTTGCTCAAATGATCCAGTCAAACAGTGCTGCTGGGCTGATCACAGGTGGCACAGTTTTGTGAAACAGCAAAGAATAAAAAGATGTCTGCTCACGCTCAGAGCTGAGTAACGGCGTTTGTGTTAAACACAAACAAAAACGTTGTTTTTTGAGTTTTTTGAATTGTCACTTAGCAGCATCACTTTTCTTATAATGAGATCCAGGGTGTGAAATCTTGTGCAATATTTCATCCTCAGGGGCTTTTGTGAGGAAGTGCAATTGTGTCATTGTGGTGAAAATACTGTATGCTACGTGTCCACCCCTCCTCTTTCTTTGAACAAGGGAAGAAATCGTGCTTTGACCTAATACCTCAGCAAACCTTTTTTCTCTTTGCGCATCATCCTGCACTTGAGCTAAAATTCGAAGAAATTCTTCAAGAAGAGCTTGTCAGCTGCTAACATTCTGCCATCTGACTTTTCAGCGACCAAACATTCACTCATGAATTCACCAAATATTTGTGGACCAACTTAGGTATTTATAGCTGTTGGGACTTTATTAAATGCTCCCTGTCAAGCTCACTGTGTGCAGCAGTGCTACTTGTTAGTTTTGTTTTTTCTTTTGATTTTTTTTGTTTTCCTTTAGATGAAAACTGAAGATTGTCTGTAATTTTATCATGTTAACAAATCTAGGTTAATGTTGTGGAAGACACACCAGCAGGACACTCATGGGCTGCTTGTGGAGACGACCCCAGATTTTTTCTTATCTGTGGCCTCCAAGCTGCACAATCGGCCCCTGTAACCGCTGTTTGTTGCCGTTTAGTCACACTCTGATCACAAAGGATGTGGTCTGACATGAGACAGCTGATGGATGCTATGCCCTGCTCTGTGGCAAACACTGCTCTGCTTTCTGTCAGGACGCTTGTTCTTTTTTTTTAAATGACCTTTTTAGTTCTCTTAAACTGGGTTGTGAAATGCTTGGTTGTCGTGTGTGTGACGCTCTTTTTTTCGTCACTGACTTAACTTCCCCGGCTACAGTGTATGAAGTTTTATACTAAAGGACCAACCTTTGGTTAGAAAGTCTAACACAGCAACACGCTAAGGACTGATTGACCAGACAGTTAACGCCAAGGATCACTGGACATGTTGCTTTTTATGAAAGAAACCATCACTCTGGATTTGTATGAAATCATGTGGCCAAGTGACCAAATCCAAGATCTGTCTTAATTAGGCCCCTTGATCAATTTAGGTAAATAAAACCAAACACTGATTTCTCAATTAAATTGGAGAAACAAGAAACCCTTTGGTACACTTGGTCAACAAAAAAGAAAAACTGATTTTGTTTCTTTTGATCCAGTTCTACTACGGGGCTGATTTTCTGCAGGGCACGGACAAACCTGACCCGTCATAGACACTTCACAGCTGTTTGCCTTTCTAAACGTCTTTGTGTTCACTCGAAGATCATTTGTGCTGTAAATGTAGGAGACGTACGTGGCTGCTGTCCTGTGGATTGTTTGCGATCACACTACTTTTCTCTCTGTGATATTTAGGTTAGGTATTTAGGTTTGATTGAAAAAAAAAAAAAAAAAGAAATCTGACCAACAGAAACTGAGTTTTATTTAAATTCTTTGAATTTAAATGTCACATAACTGTTGAGTTATCATTTTCACATATTTCCAAATATTTAGGAAATATGTGAAAAACTAAATTCAGACATTTTGTTTGACTAAATGTTGTAATTGCTTTTTATTATTTGCATCAAATCGTATGCAAGAAGCTGTGTGGCTCGTGTTACAGTAACGACAGTAGGATGAGTTTCACGTGTGGACGATGCCATCTAATTAAACAAGTTACTACTGAGACCTGCGGGTGGACAAGAAGATTTAATAATAGAGTAGTTAGTGTTTGTTCAACACAGCACTGAATATGAACCAACATTTATATTTATAAGCATCTGAAATGAATTAAAAGATAGAAATCTTTGCTTGGCAGCAGGCGCTTAAACCCACAGACTGTACATAAAACATTAACATAGCCATAATGCAACATCACACACTGATTATTCAGGTCCTGCTGTGAAGCCTTGAGCTGAAGTCCTTCTGGACACTAACAGAGACAATGATTAAAACATATCATCATGTCCTAGTAAACAAGACTGAAAGCTAGAGAGTAAGACCCCAAACTCATCACTAAAGTGTCCCCTGAGGTCAGCTGGACTTCTGAAACCTGAGAAGTCGCCCCCTGCTGGCTACTAGGAAAGATGCACTTCACTCATCACAAGCAGAAGCTACAAGCCCTCTTTTTTTTTTTTTTTCCATCTTTCAGGAAGTCAGTACCTTTGAAATTAATGATAGACCGATGCTTTACTGAGCCTTTGTTTTAGTGTGGCTCTATAACAAAAACATAACAAAGTGCAGTCTGTAATTTTTTTTAAGAAAGAGTATGCACGGTTTCAAGTTTTGTTCAGCCGTCTCATCACCACCAGGTGAATGTGAGTTGATAAAAGTAGTCATAGCTCCTGGACAGGAAGCTCTTCTCCACGGCGTGAGGCTGGATGCTCACCCTGTAGCCCTGGTTCTCGATGTCCATCTTTACACAGTCCAGCAGATCTTTGACTAACGGGGCGGCCTTCCACGGCCCGAACGTCACCACCGACTCCTTAGCCGCCTCCAAGCTGTTAATGGCATTATCATAGAAGCCCAAATCCTCCTCCGTCCTCAGCACGCAGATGATGATGTAGGAGTGGCGTGCGGCGATGGCCTCGGCCCTGGCGATACGAATCAGAACCTGGAGGAAAAATTCTAAATGATCATTCAAAAAGTGGAAATGTGAAGTTGCATGAATTCCAAAGTAGGAGTGTAAACTACAAACAGTCGTGGATTATTGGTGTGAGTGCAGCTCACCTCGATGTTTTCCTTGTAGTGTGGGACTCTGGAGAGGAACTGCTGCCTTCCCACCAGCTCTCCAAACAGCCGAGGAGTCTCCTCCAAGAGTTTGATCAGCGGTTTGATGTTGTAGTGGATCGCCTCCTTATGAACCTGCAGAAACACGAGTTGCAAACTTAAAATTCATTTTGGCAGCAGGGCACACCCCCTGTTTTTTAAACTGGTTTTATATTCATATCTTAAATACTTTAAAACGATTAAGAACTTCTTCGATGTAAACTTATGGCGGATGTTCATATTAAACATGGCCAAACAGTGTGAGGACAGTCCTAATAATCTTCCCTGTCTAACAGGTTTGCAGGCGCAACCAATCAGAAGAAAGCTTAATTAAAAGGAGGAGGAGTTAAAACAATTTGTGCCAGTGGCGCCAAAGCCCAGTAAATACAAAAAAGGATTATTTTGAATTGTGAATCATCCAAAGCCAGTCTAGTAGAATCAGAAAGTAAAAATATGGAGCTTTATACGAGCAGAGCTACATCGTGATAAGTCGGACCTCCTGGATGTTCTCCTTGGGCAGCTGTTCTGATCTCAGGAACTCCAGGATGGCTCCAAAGTGTGACCCATCGCGGTCAATGAAGTAGCGTCCCTGTGTGTCAGTACGCAGTTTGGGCGGTCCGCTGAAGATCTCCGCCAGCTTGGAGTCGGAGTGCTTCCTGAGCGTGCTCAGAGTGGTGGTGTACAGGTGACCCCCGACATTTAACTGCACAACATGAAAGTTCTGAGGAAAAAGACGATATTTAGGTTTCTGCAGAGTGCACCAAATGACTGCAGGAACAGTTACAGTATTTAAACACTGGGCTTATGTGCAGCCTCATGCTCAAATACAGACGATTATAAATCAAAAGTTTAAGCAGCTTTTATCTTATTATTGTGAGTCAAAGTCATACATAACCAATAATAGATCAATTTAGTTTGCAAAATCTGCAACACAACTAATTAGTCTTAAAATTAATCATATTTATTAGAAGTGTTTGCATTTGAAGGAGGGTTCTAAGACATCTCCTGTGGATGATCCATATTCATCTTGTAGTTTTCCCTCCCCTTGTCTCGATGGAGCGTGCTCATTTTACTTTACATACAGTTTGAATGTTGATCATTCCTGACAACAAGGATTTTCACTTGAGTTTAAAGAGTATTTTCTGCACATAGAGAAAGCTAAATAAATACCTGAATGCACAGACTGTGTGTAGCTCTGCAAGGCTGTCAGGCAGCATGAATCACCCACTTAATGATTTGCACAGGTAGATAAGACTGCATTCCTTCATGGTCTGTCAACACTGAAGCAGCCTGTCAGGGCGGCCTCACAGGACTAACATTAAAATTATGGATAACGCCTTTCACATGTTTATTTGTTTATTATATATTCATTTAAAAAATATAAAATTAATGAAAACAGTGTAGATTTGAAATATATTGTAGTTTTTACCTGATGCCACTAAATTCAGAGGAAGGATTCACATATAAAAATTTCAGATTTCAACAGATTTTACAAAGATTATACAAAAAAAACAAAAAAACAAACAAAAAAAAAAACAATCACCATGTACAAAAACATTGTCTCTTAACATTTTGCTGTTGTTTGTTTTCTTTAAATTATTTTAATTGTGCCACATAATATGCTTAAAAGTCCCATGTTACTATGGTTCATGAGCGCGGACATTTAGCCTGCATGTAAGCTCTTTGAGTACAAATAAACACCTATTTTATTATCACATGATCATAAAAGACAGGAAAATGCAGAAAATAGATGCATGGACATGCAGACATGTTAGATCAGCCCTACAGGCTCACCGCTGTGAGCCGGGACATACCCACAGTGTAAACAGCTTCAGCTGTAAAATGCTGCTTACCCAGCGATGCGTCACTTTTTACTCTCTTACCTGTGATACTTACACTACATTTCTCTGATACTGTACTCTAATTTGAGAAAAACTGGAAGGAAACATGCGCACCACACTTTAAACATTATAAAGAAGCGTTAAAACCAAACCAATGCACAGAGACAACATTTCATGGTCTTAAGCATCTAAATTAAAAATATTCTCTGGAAATATTCTCATTCCTGACTGCAGTATTCACAAACATTGCCTCTATAATTGGATGATTAGTGGCTGTTTTATGACCGAGCTGTGGCTGTAACAGTGCACTGCTTTGTATCAGCGCCTCATTTGCCCGTAAAGGAACCGACCGTAGCTGCCAATGAATGACAGCATTTTCCTTGTTCCTCAAGTAAAGTACTACATATACTGCTAAACTGAAAGTACAGCAATACTTCAGTAAGTCGGTGAAATCCCACCGCTCACTGCGTCGGCTCCACCTTTACATGCACAGAGAAGTTAAACGGTGTTCCCATTAATCCTAAAACGGCAGGAAAGGTTTTGGGAACATTTCAGACGAAACTTCCTCGAAGTTGGAAGTTTGATTCCTGTGAACCAGAGCGCCCTTTAACGCGTCTCTGGAAAACTGTTAGAGATTAAAATGCCGTGAAACAGCAGCACAGCAAACATCTGCCCTGTTTCACTTTGGAAAAAGTTATAATTTGTTGTCTGGCTACACCTGCATCCACCTGTTCAGCCCCCGAGCAGGTGGAGGATTTCCTTCAGCTCCACCAAACTTCCAAACGATCGCACCGAGGGCTGCAGTCTTACCGGAGCCGCGGACGAAGGCGGTTTTTCTGTTGATTTGTAGTCCGGCAGACTCATCGTGTCTTCAGCGGTGGTCCGGGTGGGAGCTGGGAGTTCACCTGTTACATTTTTCTACAGGTAGCAACCAGGGGGCGTGGCCTAACCCGGACCTTCTTTAGTGCCGAGAAGATGGATCACTCGGCTGCAACACGATTCCCTTTCTTATCAAACTTTTTAATTTACCCTGAAACGGGGAAAGCGCGCATGCGCAGACTGATAACCGTTTATTTATACTCGTATATTTCTAAAATATATTTATTCAGTGTAAAGTTGTATGGATGGTGTGATATATTCACATTTACTGTAGGCTGCCACACTTACGTCACACGTGACGTTTGTTGCACCCGAAAATGGAGCAGTGACACATCTTTCCTTCTGACGTCACCCTAAAGGGGCATTTCACTCAGCTTACTCACTTTTCTCGTTAAACACTCCGTGAAGCTGTGAACATCAGTCTTGTACTCATTGGTTTCCACACTGACGCAGTTCTCTTTTCAATCAGTCATTGACACACAAAACAAAAGTCCTGATTTATTTACTTTCAAGGTATCAATTTCACCTTAATTCATATTTCTTACCTGGTGGTTCGTGTCCCACCAGCGGGGCCAGCACCACAGTTTGACAACCAGCTGTGCATTAAATGCAAAACTTAAAGCTGAAACGCATTTTAAAACCAACAATCTGCATGTACAATGTCCAAATTTTGAAGCTTACTTTACGTGTAAATTCCATCTTCCACCCACCAGGGGGCGCCATAGCAACTTTTAGATTTTCACTATTTTGAATAGAATATTAGATTTCACATCCTGTGTCCTCCACGGGGACATTACTTTGACTTTTCTCTACCATATACTTTCTTTATGCCCAACACTGGTTTCATACTTCAGCAGTGACTCTGCATTCTGCTGTGAAATAAACCTGCTGCTCCCACACACCAGGAAAAAACCATTACATTGTGTTTAAGAGGTCGGCTCATAATCTTCTGAGCACTTTGGCATGTTTTGAGGATGAGCTGGTTGGGAAAATTGTAAACTTTTCCCTCAGTTTTCCCACTCCACATGAAACCTACAGGCAGTTAAATAAATCCACTCATTGTTTTAAGTGTATTTTCCAAATTTTATTGTTTTTGTACACAAAAATCAAAGGGCCTTGCTTCCATCTGGTGCGACGACTGAAAACCTGCAAAGAGAAAAAAAAAAGAGAATTAAACCCAGTTTCAGAAATCAGTAAACTGAATCCTGAGCTCAAATTGTTGACCTCAGTTTCTCTGAGTTCCTAAAAGACTGTTTTTGGTGTCCTGTAAAAGTGTCACGGTTCGTGTTTGTGAGCTGAAACCCTTCTCAGACAAATGCCTCGATGTCTTCAACTGAAAAGAACCCCCTGCTCTGAGGAACCGGAGCAGAACCACAGAACGTGATTCTGAACCAGCGACCAGCAGAACCAGAATGAGTCCTGTTCCGACTCGTCATCGTATCATCACCGAAGGGAGCCGTGTGAGACCGTCCAACACCACAGTCTGTGTTAAATCACTGGATCCAGATTATTTTGCGATATATTATCAGGACAGCAACAGTGTCACCCGAACGTACCCGAATGGCTAAAATGTCATAATTTAAACCTGTTGAAGCTCCACTGTAGCAAACAGAACATATCTACTTATCAGAATTCACAGGAACCTCCAATTTTACTGCAGAAGAACTAAAAAACTAATTTATTTTTTGTGTTTTCTCTCTTAGGTTAGCAGCAGGACAGGATCTATCATTAGTATACAGCCTTGTGAAGGCCCTGCAGCAGTCAAATAAAACCCTGTCTCTTACCCTCTTATGCAGTGGGTACAGGTGCTCCCTGGGGCATGACGGGCACCTCTGGCTTGGCCCCCTTCTGCTCAGACATTGGTGTGGTGGGCAGGGTCTCCTCCTTGGGCTCCACAATGCTGACGTGGTCGGGCAGGGGCTTCTTGGGGCCGATCTTACCGCTGGGGTCCCAGGGCAGCATGATCTTCACCTTGATGCCCAGCACACCTGAGAGTATTAAATAAACACATCAGTGCCACCAAAACAACGCGATGGCAGTTTGATTTGGCTGCATGTGGCCGAGCTGCACTCACCCTGCCTCAGCAGGACGTGGCGGACGGCTGTGTCGACGTAGTAGTTGACGGGGTCTCCGCTGTGGATCATCAGACCGTCCACAAACTTCATGGACTTGGCCCTCTGACCCCTCAGCTTGCCGGACACGACGACTTCGCAGCCCTTGGCGCCACTCTCCATGATGAACCTCAGAACGCCATAGCAAGCCCTGAAAAAGCAGAGTGATAAAACAGTGTTAGCGGCTAATCGATCAGTGGATCCAAAGTACTGCAAGATTCTCTCAGGAAACTTTCACTGTGACTGAAATGATTCTGGTTGGTCGACTTCATAAAAAACATCAATTTTCTACATGGTGGGTTCAGCTGGAGGTCTTCAGGTTTTAAATCGGTAAAACATGCCACGAGGAGGAGACGCCTCCTTCATCAGTGAGCTTCATTAAAGCGTGCTTTGACCCTTCTCAGACAAATGCCTCAATGTCTTCACCTGGAAAGGACCCCCTGCTCTGAGGAACCGGAGCAGAACCACAGAACGTGATTCTGAACCAGCGACCAGCAGAACCAGGATGAGTCCTGTTCCGACTCGTCATCGTATCATCACCGAAGGGACAGAAGCTGACACACAGAACACAGGCTTCACCCTCAAAGTACACATGAGGTTTTTTATGACAGGGTGTTTCCTACTGACCATAATTTAACCTCTGTCAGCATTTTTAATGTTTACTCTTCTAGATTACGATCAAATTTCATACTTTGGGTCGGGTCCAACATACTAAGAGATGTGCCACGAGCAGAATACACTCATAAATAATTGACTTGAGAAAAACATCCAAACATTAAACTGTGTGCAGAGATGTATTTAGAGCTTAAGATGTCATGTTAGGACGCATAACGTTAAGAAACGTTTAATAAATTATCTTTGTGTTAAAGGACAAAACACAATACACAGACGATTATAATAGTGAAACTAAAGTTAATATTCATTCATTCACAAGATTGTGTTGATGTAAAGAGCTTATGTGTAAACGTACATTACTTATTACTCAATGGCAGAAAACATTTCTAAGGTGGAAGTTAACCCTGTGGAGTCATTAACTGTTTAAATCACACCAGTCTGATGAAATTTGTAACAAAAATTATTTAGTTAAATTAAAGAAATCCAGCTCACCTGCGCACAGCCAGGCCTCCCAGCAGTTTGTAGCGCAGAGACTCAGCCTGAGCGATGGCACACAGACCACGAGTGGCAACTTTCTCAGCATACAGCTAAAAGAAAGAGGAAGGACATTTCAGTATTACAGACAAACACCGGGATCAAACCAGCACGTGTAACGATGGACTGCAGGTTTCCTGCACCGTCTACAGCACAGTCCTGATGCCTCGACCCTTCTCAGACAAATGCCTCTGTGTCTTCACATGGAAAGGACTTCCTGCTCTGAGGTGCTGGAGCAGAACCACAGAACGTGGATCTGAACCAGCGACCAGCAGAGCGAGACTGAGTCCTGCTCCGTCTCGTCATCGTATCATCACTGAAGGGAAATCTGACTGTCTAACATCAGAAGCCTTTGCACTTTACTCACTGGGTTTCCTACCAGGATGAGATTACTGTAAACTGCTGTTGGCAAAGTGTTAATATTGTAAACAAACGACCTCTAAACAGTTTAAAATTCCATATTTTTACATTTTTGCAGCCAAATGCATTTATTTTTCAAACTCTGAAACCTTCAAACATTTGTTCAGATACACCTCACCACTGACGAATTACTTTCCGTACTAAAAACCATCCAACAGTGAGCTTAAAACACCGATTAGTCTTACGCATTTATAGCGAAAGGCTGGCTTCCGGTGACGGACCGTCCCTGGCATGCTCATGGAAATGTAGTTCTTTGAGCAGATATTCATTTTCAAAAAACGAGCACAAGACTGCAAAATAAATACAATTCAGGGGGTCAACCCGGAGGTCGATGTAACTGGCAAAACAATCTGGGGGCCGACCACAAGGTCAGCGATGGTGGCGAGGCTTGGCAGGGCCAGATGTCGCAAAGTCCTCTGGCTGAGACGTGGCTGGACCTAGTGGCATGGACGTCGCAGGGAGCTGGGAGGGCTCGGCTGGGTCCCCAGCTGGCGGGGAAGTGGAGATCATGGCCATGACAAAGTACTCTGTCTCCTTCGGTCAATAGTCCAAGAATCCTTGGTCGAATGCCAAATTCAAAAATATTGTCAAAGAAATGCTGCTGGGTCATCATGGACCTGACCATGATGACCCAGCAGCATTTCTGTCACAGCTGGGAAGGCTGGTGCTTGGTGTGGGTCCAAATGCAGACACTTGAAGGCGTGGTGTGTTAGACAAAAGACGCGTCGCTTATTGTGACTGAATAAAAAAAACGTACCAAGCACTCAAAACAAAAGGAAGAAGGAAACTAGAACAATACTGATGATAACTAAACTGGCAGGAACTAAATTACTACACGCGGAAGACAAAGAACATGGAAACCTAGACGTGACAATCAACAACCTGGAAATATGGAAAACATGGAAAGAGGCACCAGCCTTGCTGCTCAGAGCCATGTTAGCCAGCCAAATGAAGCAGTCGCAGCACAGACAGGATCCGGACTCATCCGCTCAGTATTGAACCCAGACAGGCACAAATTACACCCCATCCAGTGTGAGCCCATTTTTAAAGGCTTCCACATGTTTGTGAGTAAAACGGGGATAAAACAGTGCTGACCTTCTTTCAGATTTGCACCGCCATCTTCCAACAGGCCTTAGACAGGAAAGGACCAGCAGAGGATGCGGAAATGGATTTATAGATATAGCTGGTTGCCGGTGACGGTCTGTCCCTGGCATGGTCACGGAAACGTAGTTCTCTGAGCAGATGCGACGAGCATGATTTTGCGGGTTCATTACCAAAGCAATTTTCCAAAAACCACCAGATTTATTTATGTGTTCATCTTCAATCATGGAAATATAAATCAGAACAAAACACACCAAACTTCAGGAGGTAGACAGGTCCACTCCCTCACATTATAAAGGCAGAGCAGGTGAAATCTGCAGCAGTGACACTAATTATATTTTTTATTAATTTATTTATATTTTTATTCCTCCACAGTTGGTGCAGCATCCACAATTTCACTGTACATGACCAATGACAATAAAAGGCTGTTCTGTCCCATTTTATTCTATAATTAATATAAATAATAACAATAATAAGAAACTTTAAGTTACTTTATGAGTTACAAATATGTTTTTGTAGTCTGTTGCTTTTTATTACTTGAAAGTTTTAGGAATAAAGATTTGAACTAAAGTAGTAAATGTTAGGACGAGTCCTGCTCCGTCTCATCACCTGACCGTTTAAAATCAGAAGCCTTTGCACTTTACTCACTGGGTTCCTACTAGGATGATATTATTGTCAAGTGCTGTTGGCAAAGTATTAATATTTTAAACCAAAAAAAAAAAAGGACTTAAAAAAATAATTTCAAATTCCATATGTTTACATTTTTGTGGCAAACCAGCAATTTCACCCCCCTCCCCCCCAAACCTTTAGATATTTGTTCCGATATGTCTCCACTGAGGGATTATTTAATACTAAAATACATCCGACAGTGAGCTTAAAACACTTCTTAGTCTTATTTCTTGGTTTCCTACCTCCACGCTGCCCTCGGGGAAGCCAAACCTCTTCTGGACCACAGCGGTCAGCTCTCTGATCCGACGACCCTTCTCTCCAAGAACATTCTGGGTCCTAAAGATGGTGAGATGATTAGAGTTAAACCACATGGGTAAAAATAACAAAACAAAACCCAGATCTTTACAAACACCGGCACAAAGCTGAGACAACATAGAGCTACACAGCTGAAGTAGTTATCTCTTTAGATAAGCACACCGAGTTTACATGGAAGGAAGATGAGCTATATAAACAAAACTGACACTGGATGTAATTTTACCAGTGATCTTAATGCCTATTTAAAAACCAACATTTGCATTATTAAAAGGAAATGATCAGGACTGACTTCTAGGATGTCTTTTAATGTAAGCTTTTATTTTCTCGAGCTTAAAATATGTTTGTCTTTAAAAATGGCCAAAAATAGCAAATGCTCAGACCACTGTTAACACACTGTGTCTTACAAATGGACCAACAGTGTTTACATGCATATGCGCACTGCCAAAGTAATGGCATATCCACTTTACAGTAGAGACTCATTTTAAGCTTCTATACTTGTTTAGTTTCTAAACTCAAAATCTTCTGGAGCGGTAACAACTTCTTGGATTGGGACTCATCACCCCTTTCCCATTAGCAGTTTGCAGGGTTTTCCATTAGGTTCATAGTACCTGTTACTTTTTTAGTACCTACTCGGCCGGGGTTCCAAACAGGTACTAAAATGTGACGTCCTCTGACTGCGTGCCACCAATTGGCTAATCAATAGCGTCAACTGAAGCATCAGAGCGTCTTGTTTTTTAAACTTGGGAACGAAAGAAATGGCTACAAAAACAACTGTGTTCCCACGAGTGCAACGAGATGCAACAGACCGAGCAGCAGGTATAGATTCGCTTCAACATCCACCTTTGCTGTAGCGTTCATGTGACATTAATTGCGTTGTGCTACATTGAGAGGCATTGCTATGACAGCAAGCAAGCATACAAGTCGATCGGTGGCGAGTCGACCCGAGTAGCTACTAATGAAAAAGGGGCGATGGGCAAGCAACCTAGCCGTGGATCAGAACCAGCGACCAGCAGAGCCAGACTGAGTCCTGCTCCGTCTCATCACTGGAGGAACACCTGACCATTTAAAATCAGAAGCCTTTGCACTTTACTCACTGGGTTCCTACTAGCCGACTGCTCACCTTGTGGCCAGGATGATGATCTCAGTCCTGGTTGGAGTCACGCGCACCTCCACACCGGAGTAACCATCCTCGGCAAGCTCACGAGTCAGGAACTCATTCAGCTCGGCCTTGAAGATACCGTCTGCGACGAACTGTGGACAGAGAACAGTTAAGCTTTATGTTTATGAAACACTCAAACATCCAGCACCAAGCAGACTTTCTGCCAGCATCTACAGGCTGCACAGACTCACACACCAACTGCCAATGCATCCTTCAAGTGCTGCAACAGGTACAACACTGATGCATCTGCTGTGGCCCCGAAACACACAGATAATAAAATACAGCTACAGAAAATCAATGAATGGGTTTGACCCTTTAAAACGGGCTAACTTGAAGCTAACACACTGCTCACACTTATTTAAAACATGTAAAGGATAATTTAAAGTTCCTAACTACCCATGATGGCATTCAAACCACAGCAGGATTCACTTCTACAGAGAGCACAGTCACATTCAGAGTGAGTGCTGAAGACAAAACGAGCAGAATGTCATCGCTCTGCAGTTTTTAAACAGGCTGTATTTGTATCACCCGCTTACTTCAGCTTGCCTGGCTTCAGTGCTTAAACGCAGGCTGCCACATGTCTCGTGCTTTACTGTGAAATTCCTCCCAATTCCAAATTAATGTCCTTGAACGATTCACTGAAATGAACCCCGTGCTGACTCCACATTTAACCCGAACAGTTCTAACTGTACATTAACCACATTTCTCAGTGAATTAGTAGCATTAAGGAGGCAGTTTGTGTCTCTGGCTCTATATTAATACGGCTGCGAAGCTAACACCTCCGAAAACCTGGACTCAGACACAAACAACCTTTAAATGAGAGTTCAGCTAAGTCTTTTCGCATATTAGGATTTAAAGCGGGCATTAAAGTCGTGTTTAAGTCAGACACTTCAACCAGTGTGTAACTGTGCCCGGCCTCGGTGCTCAGAGCCATGTTAGCTAGCCAAATGAGGAGGTCACAGCGCAGACAGCATCTGGATTCATCCGCTCAGGATTCAACCCAAGCGGGCACATCTGATACCAGGACGGCCACCAAATGACCATATCAAATCCAGCGTGAGTCCATTTTTAAACAAATGCAACGTGTTTGTGAGTAAAACGGGGGCTAACCTTCCTCTTCTTGGAGATTTGCACCGCCATCTTCCAATGGGCCGTAGACAGGAAAGGACCCGCACAGGATGCGGAAATGGATTTATAGCTAAAAGCTGACTTCCGGTGACGGTCCGTCCCTGGCATGCTCGGGGAAATGTAGTTCTTTGAGCAGATGCGATGAGCATGAGTTTGTGTGTTTCTTATGTTTATTACCAAAGGAATTTACACGGCGATATAAATCGGGTCGACGGCACTGATGGAACACTTATAAAGGCCGACAGCGAGGCCAGCGAGGGCGGCCACGTGAGCTTAAAATACGAATTATTTGTATGTTTTTGTTTCCTACCACCACGCTGTCTTCGGGGAACCTCCTCTTGACCTCAGCGATCAGCTGTCTGATCCGACTACCCTTGTCTCCAAGAACAGTCTTCATCCTAAAGATGGTGAGACGGTTAGGCTTAAACTACATGGTTATAAAAAAAAAAAGACAAAATATTTTTAATCTTTCCACACACAGACACAAAGCTGAGACGACATAGAGCTACACAGTTGAAGTTTCTCTTAAACTAACATTGGCATCTACCAAAGGGAAATGATCAGGACTGATTTCTATGATGCCCTTTAATGTATGCTCTCTTTTGTCAAGCTTAAAATATGTTTGTCTTTAAAAATGGCCAAAAATAACAAATGCACAGACCACTGTTAACACACACTCTGTGTCTTACAAATGGACCAACAGTGTTTACATGCGTACTCGCCCTGCCAAAGTAATGGCATATCCACTTTACAGCAGAGACTCATTGTAAGCTTCCATACTTGTTTAGTTTCTAAACACTCAATCCGATCTTCTGGAGATGTAACAACTTCTTTAATTCTGAGTTGTTACTTTTTGGCAACCTAGCCGACTGCTCACCTTGTGGCCAGGATGATGATCTCAGTCCCGATTAAAGTCACACGCACCTCCACGACCATCCTTAGAAAGCTCATGAGTCAGGAACTCTTTTAGCTCAGCCCCTTTAATACCCTCTGCGACGAACTGCAGAGAGAGCAGGTCAGCTTTATGTTTATGTCACACGCTCAAACATCCAGCACCAAGCAGACTTTCTGCAAGCATCTACAGGCTGCACTGACTCAGACACCAACTGCCAATGCGTCCTCCAAGTGCTGCAACAAGTACTACACACTGATAAATCTGCTGTGGCCCTGAAACCACACAGATTATAAAATACATCCATCCATCCATCCATTCGCTACCGCTTATCCTTTTCAGGGGCGTGGGGGGCGCTGGAGCCTATCCCAGCTGTCATAGGGCGAGAGGCGGGGTACACCCTGGACAGGTCGCCAGTCTGTCGCAGGGCTAACACACAAGGACAGACAACCATTCACACCTAGTGGCAATTTAGATTATCCAATTAACCTATCCCCACAAACTGCATGTCTTTGGACAGTGGGAGGAAGCCGGAGTACCTGGAGGGAACCCACGCAAACACGGGGAGAACATGCAAACTCCACACAGAAAGACCCTGGCCTGATGGTGGAATTGAACTCAGGACCTTCTTGCTGTGCGGCAACAGTGCTAACCACCGTGCCACCATGCTGCCCATGCTTTACCATTATAAAATACAGCTACAGAAAATTAATGAATGAGTTTGACACTTTTAGCGGGCTAACTCACTGCTCACGCTTATTTGAAACATGTAAAGGATAATTCAAAGTTCTTAACTGGCTGAGATACACTGCATTCAAACCACAGCAGGATTCACTTCTACAGAGAGCACAGTCACATTCAGAGTGAGTGCTGAAGACAAAACGAGCAGAATCTCATCGCTCTGCAGTTTTTAAACAGGCTGTATTTGTATCATCCGCTTACTTCAGCTTGCCTGGCTTCAATGCTTAAACGCAGGCTGTTTGATGCCACGTCTTACTGTGAAATTCCTCCCAGCTCAAAATTATTATTCCCTTGAACCATTCACTGAAATGAACCCCGTGCTGACTCCACGTTTAACCCGAACAGTTCTAACTGTACATACGTCTCATTAACCACATTTCTCAGTGAATTAGTAGCATTAAGGAGGCAGTTTGTGTCTCTGGTTCTTTATTAATATGGCTGTGAAGCTAACGCCTCCGAAAACCTGCATTAGGACAAAAACAGACTTTTAAAAAAAGTCCAGCCACATCTTTTCACATGTTAGAAAATAAACCGGGCATTAAAGTCGAGTTTAAGCCCAAGACTTCGACTGGTCTGTAACTGTGTCCGGCCTCGGTGCTCAGAGCCATGTTAGCTAGCCAAACGAGGAGGTCGCAGCGCAGACAGCATCTGGATTCATCCGCTCAGGATTCAACCCGGGCAGCACATCTGATACCGGGACAACCACAAAATGTTCATACCTCATCCACCGTGCAGAATTTTAAAAGAAATTACGACATGTTTGTGAGTACAACAAAGATAAAACGGGGGCTAACCTTCGTCTTCTTGGAGATTTGCACCGCCATCTTCCAATGGGCCGTAGACAGGAAAGGACCCGGGGAATACGCAGAAATTCATTTATAGCGAAAGGCTGGCTTCGGTGACGTCAGATCCCTGGCAGGCATGCTTACGGAAATGTAGTTCTTTGAGCAGATGCGAGGGGCATGAATTTGCACATTTATTACCAAAGCAATTTCCCACAAACAAGAAGGGTTTGTTGATTTAATTTTAAGCACAGATATATAAAGGAACTAAACTAAGAACTAAACACACTGAATATGGCTAAGGATTCAGAAGAATCAAGGTCACTGATTTCTGTAACCGAAATCGATTCCTATTCACATGGTCCTAATGTGATTCAATCCCTGATTAGATTAAATTCAATTGTGACTCAGTCAGAAATATTATAATTCAGACCATTTATCATTACATGTACTTAAATCTCTGTACAATAACAAAGCTGTCACTTGTGAGACTTCATCAGAGGTGTAAGCATCACAGCAGATGTCTTTGTGTCAAATTAACTGAGGATAAAACAGAAAAACAGAAAAACATGAAGGAGATGTTCCTGGCCTGATTTTTCATAGCAGATGACTCCCCTTAAAATATTCTG
Source organism: Rhamphochromis sp. 'chilingali' (assembly GCF_963969265.1). NCBI lineage: Eukaryota > Metazoa > Chordata > Actinopteri > Cichliformes > Cichlidae > Rhamphochromis > Rhamphochromis sp. 'chilingali'. The sequence goes on along the minus strand of NC_137935.1, from coordinate 3,589,373 downwards.
CAGTAGATTTAAAAACAAAGAAAACCATGAATCAACATCTGAACATTACCTGATGTTGCTGAAGTTAAGCAAAGTTACACAGGTTTTATTACAGACACAGCTAGGAGTTTTGTAATTTGGCATAATTTAAAAAGTTTACATTTCTTTGTTTTTTAACAGCAAAAATTAGTCTTTCTTGTCGGAGGTCATTTTTGGGAAAATAAAAGAAATAAGAAAAAAAACTGGGTGACAACACTGTACACAATGGTAGACTGGTGCGTGATAAGCAAGCGAATAATGCAGAAAACTAAGATTTGTGATGGGAAACTGGTCTTTAACCACACTGAGAGAGAGAGCTGTGCAGGAAGTGTGATTTTTATTGTAGAGGAAGCAAGAATGCAAAAGTAAGAGAGAATCCATGATGATGCTTTTTAAATGTGCAGCTTCAGAATCTGTGAAATGTCGGCTACCAGCACCCAACGGCATGTATACGAGAGAGATTCTGGTGTTTCTGGTAAAATACATTTATACTTAAAAATCGATTCAGGATTGAATGAATCAATATCACATTATTCAAACCAAAATTTATTGAATCGGAAAATACATTTTTTTTAACCCACCCCTAACACTGAACTTCATGAGGCAGATGGACCATAAGAAAACAAAAATTGGACCACAAAGTCACAAGGGTCTAAAACAAATACAGTTCAGGGGGTCAACCGGGAGGTTGAAGGCACTGGCAAAACAGTTCTGGGGGCCGACTGTGAGGTCAGTGTCGGTGGCGAGGCTTGGCAGGTGTGGGCTTGGCCAGTGGCAGCCCTTGGCGTGGCTTGGTAGGTGCGGGCTTCGCTGGTGGCAGCCATCAGCATGGCTTGGCAGGTGCGGGCCTAGCCAGTGGCAGCCGGCGGCATGGCTTGGCAGTTGGCGGACATGCAGACCGTGGGCTTGGCTGGTCCCGAAGGCATGAAGTCCTCTGCCTGAGACGTGGCTGGATGAGACGATATCCTTTGGCCCTCCCAGCCGCAGGGGGCTGGTCAGGCTCGGCTGAGTCCCCAGCTGACAAAGGAGGAGGCTGGTCAGGCTCACCTGAGCGTTAAACAAAAGGCAAGCCGTTTATTGTGGCTGAATAAAAAAACATACCAAACATGCAAAACAAAGGGCAGAAGGAAACTAAGACAACACTAGTGATAACTAAATTTGGAGAAACTAAATTACTAAACACAGTAGAGAAAGAACACGGAAACTTAAACATGACAAACCCTGAACCTGGAATCTCAAAATATGGAAAACATGGAAACAGGCACTAGCCTCGGTGCTCAGAGCCGTGTTAGCTAGCCAAACGAGGAGGTCGCAGCGCAGACAGCATCTGGATGAATTCTCTCAGGATTTGTTTTGTCTCCTACCACCACACTGCCTTCAGGGAAGCCAAACCTCTTCTGAACCTCAGCAATCAGCTGTCTGATCTGATGACCCTTCTCTCCAAGAACAGTATTGATCCTAAACATGGTGAGATGTTTAGGGTTAAACTACATGGTTAAAAAAGCTCCGAAACAAACAAACAGAAAAAAGATCTTTCCACAAAACAGCACAAAGCTGAGACATCACAGAGCTACACAGTTGAAGGTTTTATGTCTTTTGATAAGCACACCGAATTTACATGAAGGAAGATGTGCTATATAAACAAAACTAACACAGGATATAATAATGTTACAAATGTAATGGCAGGGATCCTAACGTTTGATTTTAAGAAGGAAGGAGATGATAGCAGCTTGGGTCACCACAAAAGATATATGACAAAAATGATATAATTATATAATTTAAATAATGCATATTACAAGATGCATTCTTGGATAATATTTGGATTAATCCTGATGTAATCATGCTACACTTTTTTCTGTATTTCATGTTGTAGCTTTATGTGTACAATATAGGTGATGCTCATCAGCCTTTTGAACTGTACAACGTTATCTCAGAATCAAAGTGACAAATGTCACTTCCAGAGAACAACCAGTGTTACATCAGCATCCACCTTCTCCTTCAGATTTACAGGCACATTTTTTTCACCACTCATAGATCAGACAACCAGACTGGCTCAGGCTGTGCTTTAGGTGTGACCAGTGATTAATTTTTATTTATTTATTTTTTACCAGTGCACTATAAATAACCCACATTGCAAAAGGTAAGTTATGCCTTTATTCTCACATTGTGGCTCATTGTTTTAACTGATGTTTGCACAAATTGCTACTTTGGAAACCAACCAAGGTGTTTTCTTCTGTGGTTAAACAGTTTAAAGCCTGGAATTTATTATTTATTTATTAATATCTTATCTTATCTTATCTTATCTTATCTTATCTTATATTATATTTGTGAAAATACACTCTGAAATAATGAGAAAATAACGTTCTCTTTATCTCTTTACCTTTTGTAAAGTTGGACCAGCCACAGGGAGTGTGAGGGTGATTTTGGCCTCCTGTTGAGCGGTGATATTAGTAAAGACAAAATTAACAGATGGACCCCAAGAAGATTTCACTACAGCATTTCCGAAAAGCTTCATCTATTTTCTCACTCAAACATCGTGTGAAGTGAACCTGAAATAATCCATTCCTCTGCAGATGATTGGTTAGCTCTTTGACAACTACTCTTTCAAGAGTTTATGAGATGAAAGGAAGGTTGGAGACTGGCCTGTAATTAGCTAGTGATCTGTGCTAAGGCATTTTTAATGTTTGTTATTTTTTAGGCCTCAGTTATTTAGCAAGACAGGGGCTTGTTTAACATGTGTCTTTGGCCATTTCACTGGGGCCACATGGTTTTGTGAATAAATCTGCTGAGATCTAGATCCATTGCATGTGGGGAAACTGATTGTCATGGCAAGTATAGTAAGTGGTTTAGATTCACAACCATTTTAAATTGTTTATCAGAAGTGATGCTTCTTTTTGCAGAGATAATTAAAAAATTGTCAGTCTTCTGCTAGTCCTTCTCTGATGTTAAACAATGTAATGTCAAAAAGAGAAAGTCCACAATCAAGGCTTTAATTGCAGCAAGTTTTATTAAAGCAATTGAGCAGGAGAAAAGCAAAAGCAGAATTAAACAAGCCACTCAATAATAATAAAATCACATCAATTATACTTATCTACTTAACCCTTTTACTGTGATATATAATATATAATATAATATAGAAAATCTATTTTTTTTAACTTTTTCCACATTTTTACATAAAACATCATCATTTTCTCAATACAACTTTTTCATTAAATCATAGATTTTTAAAGTCAGAGTGCACACATGCCGTTTCTACACTTCACTGGAAGGGCTGTTGTTAGAATCCCTATTATATTTTCAAACTCCCATCCTTTTTAATTAAGCTTACACATAATTACATTTTCCAGATTGTATTCTGATCAATATTAAGCATAATTATCTGTCAGTTCAATCTCAAAAGAACTACAATTCTGTGTTTATTCGTGGCAACACAATGATGATGATGATAATGGGTCAGTGAAACAGCTCTTATCTTTTCAGTCACACCCAGGCATGAATATGAAAGATTGAAGCTCGATTGTGTCTCGGGACGCAGAATCTAGACATTAGAACAGATTTTCTCTCTACTCAACATAATCATCAGACTTTGATTCTATCTTTGATCCTATAAATCAAATGTAAGACTGGATGTTGAGCCCTTTTCTTCACTTCTGGTTGGAACTGAGCAAAGGCAATTCTCTACGGCAGATTAAATAAATAGGTTATGCAATTTGTTTGAAGACATGTTAGTTTTTTTTAAGCTGTTCTTCTACAGCCGTAGAACAGATTTCATAATCAGCCGACCCGTTTGTTATCTCTGAAACTTAAACTTGATATCATCTGCCCACCTATGAAGTTTCATGAATTTATCTTGCAAAGTGATAATATCTGTCTGATATTAGGACCAACTAATCAGATTTCTGGGACCTACTGCTCAGAAAGGTGTTTTGGTGCTACAGGACTGGATCACGTACAAAAGACCAGCCCTGAGTCCACAAACCATCCCCAAGCCCCAAGTACGGAGTGCTAGAAGGCAGAAGAATAAACCAGCTCTACTCCACGTGTAAGCGTGTTGCAAACAACCCTCTGCACTCTACATCATTCCTACTATATATCAGTCCAGACAGTCACGCCGAACAAAGCTTTTGACCATCAAAAGACGGAGTGCCAACTCATATGAGCACATTTGCAGCGTGCATATAAAATAATTAAAACATCTTTATTTAGTAGAAAAATCAAAAATTTTCAACACATTACAGAGATCACACAAATCCACTATTCTTAAAATCAAAAGCACTAAAATTGACAGATCTGGTTCATTTTCTCACTGCACAAATTATATATAAAGCAATAAACAACCTACTTCCTGACAATATCATAAAGTTGTTTTCTAAAAGGGAACGGGATACAATTTGAGGGGGGAATTAAATTTAAAACATCCTTGTATCTGTACAACATTAAAAAGTTTTTGCATCTCTGTGTGTGGAGTGAAGCTGTGGAACAGACTTAATAAAGATATGAAGCAAAGTCCGAGCATGGCGCAGTTTAAAAAGCAGTTCAAGGAAATGATTTTTGCAGGGTACAGGGAGGAGGTAGAGATTTGATAGGGAGTTCTTGTCCAATATTTTCACAAGGCTGATGTGTGTGTGTGTGTGCAGGTGCACGGGTATGTTGGTATGGGTATATATATCTGTAGGTTGTGTATCCTTTGAGGTGTTACTGGGGTTATTGAATATTTGTATATGTATGTATATGTGTATGTACATATGTATATGTATATAGATAGATATACATATAATTAATACATTAAAAAACATTGATTACTAGATAGTGGAAAGGGGGTGGGATTGAATAAGCGCATGCTTCCTCCTGCTCCTTTTTGAACATGAAAGTTATTCGTAGTTGTGGGTGCTCGTTTTCCTTCTGTTTTGCTTTGTTCGTTTGTCTCTTTTTATTTTCATGTTGTTTAACTTCTTCAACATATTCAAAATAAAGATTCAATCAATCAATCAATCAATCAATCAATCAATCCTAACAATGCTCAGGTAAATCTTTATTCAATTCAATTCAGTTCAATTTAATTCAGTTCAATTTATTTATATAGCACTCTTCACAGGATAAAAACCACAAAGTGGTTCACAGTAATATAAAAAAAGAAATACATAAAAAACAAACAAACAAAAAACAAACAATCAACCCCCCCCCCCCCCCCCAGCACAATCAAACATACAGCACAAATCTAATTAAAAGCCAATCTAAATAAATGAGTCTTAAGCTGCTTTTTCAAAGAATAAATACAATCAAGGCAACGTAATGATGGAGGGAGAGCATTCCACAACCTGGGGTCCACTGCTCTAAAAGATCTTTCTCCTCTGGTTTTAAAACGTATTTGGGGGATTACCAAGAGCCTTTGATTAGATGATCTCAGGCTGCGAGAGGGAGCGTGGGGTTCTAAATGTAGGCAGGGGCATCACAATTCAAAGCTTTAAAAGTCAGTACCAAGATTTTAAAATGAATTCTAAAATGTACTGGAAGCCAGTGTAATGAATGTAAAACTGGTGTAATGTGCTCTCTTTTTCGTGTCTAAGTTAAAAGCCTTGCAGCAGCATTCTGGACTGACTGGAGACGGTCCAGATTCCTTTTGCTTAAACAAAGAAAAGGCTGTTACAATAATCTAAGCGAGATGATATAAAAGCATGAATAACCATTTCTAACGCAGATTTAGACAGCAAAGTTCGAAGTTTGGAGATGTTTCTTAGCTGAAAAAGGCAGTTCCTAATTAACTGTCGAGAGTATTGTTCTCGGGACATGGCAGAATCAAAGATCACACCAAGGTACCTGATGCTCAGGTGAACAGATGAGCCAAGAGAACCAAGATGCTGTTTGATTAGAGATATCAATGGTGTCAAAGGCAGATGTCAAGTCCAACAAAACCATGACTGAGGATGCTCCGGAGTCAGCTAACATGATAATGTCACTAGAGACTTTAAGTAATGTGGTTTCTGTTGAGTGACTTTTACAGAAACCTGACTGAAATTTGTCATAGATTTCATGTTTTTCTAAAATAGAAGTAAGTTGATCTGCAAATACTTTTTCCAGAATTTTCGACAGTAACGGGAGCTTAGAGATAGGCCTATAATTCTTAAGCTGAGTTGGATCCAAACTGCTCTTTTTTAATATCAGCTCAACAACAGCATGCTTACAGAACCTATGGACCACACCTGTTGAAAGAGAGGCATTGCATATCTCTACAATGACAGAGAGAGCATTTTTAAACAGCCCAGCAGGTAGAATGTCATTTGCACAAGTGGTAATTTTCATTTTATCCAGCAGGAGTGAAAGGTCATGTATGGTCATTGGGTTAAACACTGACATTAAATGAGGGGGAGGTGGCCCAGAGACACAAACAGACAGTATTGAAGAACCAATGCTCATACGGACATTATCAACTTTATCCACAAAGAAATTCAGAAAGTCATCACTCTCAGATATGGAGGTCACGGGTACTGGGTGGACCACGGGGGAAACAATAGAGTTTATGGAGTTAAACAATACCTTGAAATTTCTCTTGCTTGATGAGATTAACTGAGAAAACTATCCTGATCTGGCTGTTTTTATGGTTTCATGTAGGGAAACCCAAAGTTCCCTAAGGTGGAGCCTGTGAACTTCGAGTTTAGTTGATTTCCAAAGGCGTTCTACTTTCCTACAGATTATTTTGACCTTCCTTATGTCATCATTTATCCATGGATGAGCTCTTTTTGGGGCAGCAATGACAGATTTCATAGGTGCCACTGAATTTAAAATCTCCAAGCAGTGATTGTTAAAACACTGAGTAGCAACATCAGCATCAGTGCAGCCACTGATCACATAACGGTCCAACAAATTAGAAAACTTCAAAGCAACATCCTGATTCATGAACCGCTTATGGAACATGAGATTAGAAGGTGGTGTGTACAGAGGGAAGCTAAGATTAAAAATAACACAGGAATGGTCACTCACCTGTGTCCTTAACACAGACATTAGTTTTGTCTAAGCCAAGAGAAAACACAAGGTCCAAGGTGTGGCCTTTAACATGGGTGGGTCCAGAGACATGCTGAATAAAATTAAAAGAGTCTGTAATGGATAGAAAGTCAGAGGCCATGCTACAGCTAAGATCATCCACGTGCAGGTTGAAATCCCCAATCATTAAGACCTTCTCTAGTTTAATAATGCAAGCTCAGTAGGTAGTGTGGTCGCCCCATGATTGGAAGGTCAGGGGTTCGAATCCACTACCCTGAGGTATCCCTGAGCAAGGTACCGTCCCTACACACTGCTCCCTGGGTGCCTGATTTGTGGCTGCCCACTGCTTCACTAAGTAAATGGGAAAAGACTAATGCAGAAAGAGTAATTTCCCCACGGGGATCGATAAAGTACACATTATAATTATTATTCTAAAAAGTCTGTAAAATCTTGAATAAAAACACCAGCGGGGCCGGGAGGGCAGTAAATTAAAACACAATAAAACATATCTGATGAACCAACTTTAAGAAGCCGTGACTCAAAGGAAGGAGGAGGAGTCCATAGCTCTGCAAGCAAAACTGTCCCGGTGAACAGCAGTGTTCAAAGCAAGTTACTTTGAAAAAGTAATTAATTATAGTTACTAGTTACTTTTTCAAAAAAGTAACTGAGTTAGTAACTGAGTTACAAGATTCTAAAAGTAATTAATTACTTGAAGTAACTATTGCGTTACTTTAAAAAAAAAAACATTTAACCCTCTGGGGTCCAGGGTATAATCGGCCATTTTTAACTACTTTTGATGTTTCCTCCACATTTTACCTTTAAAAACTATTTATTTGCCTCGTTTGGTATCATCCTTTTCAGCACAACCTCACGTGTCTGAATTTACAGTTTTGTTTTCATTTTTACGGACTGTATTAACACAATTGATCTAAAATCAGACAAAAAACATAAAAATCAGAGTAGAAAAAGTTTTTTTTACTGTAACAACCACAAACATGTTTAATGAATCATATTTCATAACTTTAAATGTAAATATAAATTGTCAATTTTAAAATCATATGCACAAGTTTTGCAAACAACAAAGTTATTTGCATCCATTTACCTTTTACCTTGATTTTTTAAATAACCATTTCAAACTATTTACAGAACAATCAGCTGTTCTGCATTCAATAAGATGCCACACACATTATTTGTGCCACTCCAAAAGAAATAATTTCTGTCCACTATAAAGAAGAACATCACAGCCTGATACCTGCAGGTCTGACAGCAGCAGGTGTATCACTCCTGTTTCTACCTGGAGACAGCAGTCGCCTCATTGTTCTCACACACAACACAAAACTATCCACAACACTACACACTAACTACACAAGACACAACATTAACTACACACTCCAAACACGCTAAACGTCACGAATCTCTCACATCTCAAAACTCGCTCTCTCTCTCTCTCTCTCTCTCTCTCGCCGTCACTCCTAAAACTTCCCCTGTTTTTTTTTTGTTTGTTTATTTTCTGTTTCTCAAAGGGAGTTAGCTATGTACCAAGCCTATTGTGTGCTGTGCTCTGGTAGGAATCCAGTCTCTCTGAGCACTTTGTTCACAGCTGGTGTGAAGTGGGCGCTGTAGCTCAGCAGTCTGCCATCATAAATCAGCTTGTCTTCTGCCAGGTTGGGTTGTCTCGGAAATCTGCAAAAAAAATTGTATGAAACAGGTTTGTATGTGCTTAATACATTATAAGAGAGACAAAAGATTCAGAATAAAAATATCTAAAAATTACGTGCTAGCAAAGATGCTGTTGGAAGTATATCTTACAGGTAAAAACACAGTGATAAATAAGTAATCTTTATTTAGACAATTGTTTTGTATAAAGAAAAATTTCCAAGTTGTTTGTAATCAGATTTGACTGTAAATACATTCTTTACAATTTTCATCAAATCCTCCTGGAACTCGGTGAGTGTCCTTGTTTGGCTACCATTATAAATTCTTTCTGACCCCAGAAAGTCTAAAGAAACAATAGATCTTAATGCACAAGGGTGAAATCTGTAAAATGTATAAATAATATCCACAATATTCAGAACAAAAGGAACTAAGCGTTTAATAAATTAAAAGTCACTGCTCAGGAACAAAAACATGAATCTGTTGATAAAGAGAGGAAGGTGAAAGAAATATTAGTGTGGTAAACAAACAGATTTAATAATGGGTTTATCCAGTGAAGCACAGCAGAATAGCATTAAAAGGGAAACAGACTATCATGGGATTGAGCACAATTTTTGCTGGTTTTTGTAGCAACTAATGATGAGGAATTGTTTAACTAATTTACCTTGTGTGGTACATCCGTGCTATGTTCCTGTCAATCCAGGAGCAGCCATGCTGTGACTTCAGAACCCCATGAACAGTTGTGGAAAACACTGCTCGAGGGTTGACAATGATCTTGAAGTTACTGTAATGAGTCTCCTCAATGATTGGTTCTTGGTACAGGTGAGCCAAAATGTTCACACCAGTGACATTCTTCCAGTCAGTCTGTGGTGGCAGACTTTGGGATGCTGGAGGAGCCAACATGATATTGATGGGGAACACGTTATTTTCAAACATGTAGCACTTGTTGGCACCATATTTGTTCTCCAGCAGCGGCAACAACTCTACCCAGCTGGCAACAGAATAACAAGATAGTTATAACATGTAAAACCACTTGAACAGCACACAAGCAATTAAAAGATGACTAACCACAGCAGGAAAGTTGAAAACAATTTCAATAATGTGTTTTAAGTGATCTCTAAGTGATCTTAAGTGATCTCTCAAAGTTTTTCTTTGGATTTTCCCATATTTCAGGACCAAACCTTGGACTTGACCTTCTACTTTTAATGTTTGTTTGTTTGTTATTTCACTAACCTGGGAATCGTTTAGGCAAGTCTACTAACTTACTATTGGTGTCATGAATCCAAATTTTGGCTGACATTGTCATCAATACACACCAACAGGACACACCTTCTTATTTAATGGTTTTTCTTTGTTTTTACTCCTTTCTACATCGTATATACATACTGCAGACTTCAAATTTATAAAGCAAGATATTTGTCATTCCTATCAAAGAAAAAAAAGATAAATAGCTGATCAAAGTGTTGTATAAAAGAAATATAAGAGAACACATTTTATTTATTTATTGTACTTTCAAAATAAAAATCACTTATTCCTAACTTTAATAAGCTGAAGTTCAAATGAAGAAAAATGTTCAACATTGACTGAACAACAAGAGAACTGGTTTTGAGATGACTGGATGTCTGATGCTGACTGATAAAGAATTGACGATTAAGGCAAAGCTTGATGAGGCATAAAAAGTCAAAGCCAGATCGTCAGGTTTCCGAATTTTTTTTCAATACATAAAATCGTTCAATAAGAATGTTTTATTAGTTAATGATCAGTTAATGATGGGAGCAGGTACAAAATAATAATATAAAGCAGGGGTAGGCAACTCCAGGCCTCGAGTGCCGGTATCCTGCAGGTTTTAGATCGCACCCTGGGTTAACACACCTGAATCCAATGATTAGTTCATTACCAGGCCTCTGGAGAACTTCAAGAAATGCTGAGGAGTCATTTAGCCCTTTAAATCAGCTGTGATGGATCGTAGACACATCTTTTTTTTTTTTTTTTTGTCCCGTTTGGATCTATAGCCATCAGAATTGTTGTCTTAAGGCCAAGAAAGATGCCAAGCGGATTTATTTTACCAAGTGGATCATCATGGCCTTGCCATATTGGTCCATTTGATTGACCTTTATTATAATTATGAATTTATTTTATTTTCGGTTGCTACAAACGGGACAGACATGACTGGGGGATAGGACAGGGGGAAAGAATGAAAGAAAGAGAGGGAGAGAAAGAAAACCAAAGGGGAGAAGAGACGGTGAGAAGGGGGGGAAGAGAGAAAAAAAACAAACAAACAAACAAAAAAAACAAAACACCTGGGTCACCTGTATGGAGAAAAAAAAAAACAGAAGAGAAAGCAAACAACAAAGAGCAACATAATAAGAAAAAAAAAGCACCATCACAATAAACTAGCTAGCAGTAGATATCAATAGTTACTAAATAATAAACGATATTGTGCAGCACGCAAGATAGACAGCGCACAATGTGCTTTGAGGCAGCAGCCAAGAAAGCTGTAGTCCGCGTCTGTGAACACCCATGTGTACACCTGTGTGCATACCTGTGTGGATCAGCATGCTTGTATTCCAAAGGTTTCTCCATGTAATGATCTGCTAGGGAGTGTGGGGAGCCACAGCCCTGTCCTCTATGGTATGAAGCAGGTATGGAGGAGATCAAAACTCCAGACATCCAGAGGCCCCCAGAACACAAGAGACCAAGGAAGACACACAGAGGGGCAGCCGCGCCACTGTCCCAGTAAGAGCTGAGGAGAGTCCCAGATGAGGGCTCATTCAGCAGCCGCGGAGCAGAAGCCAGGGGGAGTTGCAGTGACACGCCCGTGAGCTCCGCCGGCAGCCAGCTGTGCCTGAGTGACCGAGCCCCAGGCCGAGAGGCCGGGGGCACCCCACCTCCGAAATGGCCCGAGCGAGCCCCAATAAGCGGCCGCCAAGGAGTGAGCCGGTGTGTACCCGGACGCCCACCCCCAGACACAAAGAACCACCAACGCACCGACACCTGAGGGAGTCCGCCACCGGCAGGGGAAGTGGTGGTGGGTGGAGATAGGCCCTCCAAGGTTTGGAGGCCTGAGATGTCCCCAGAGAGGTGGCGTCTGATACCCAACCTGACATATATACACAGACATACAGGCACACACAGACACAAACATCCATTCCCACCCTCATGCTCTCATATGCACTTACACCACACTCAACCGACGTGGAGACAGACATAAAGAGACGCTGTATACACGATCACACTCCCCAAGCGTACTCTACCAACCGGGTCTAGGTACCCTTGCCCCTGGAGGGGGGAACTGCACCCAGACCCAGGTGGTGTTACCCTTTTCCCTGCGGTGGGGAGAGGCAGACCGCCCCGACTCCGCAGCAGCAGGGAGGCCCCACACCCCAGACCGCAGTCGGACGGCCAACTCCTCCTAGCCCCCCCGCTCCAGCAGGCCGCAGAGAATGGGGGTGGGAGAAGACTCCAAACCTCCCTCCACCCGCTCATTGTAGTGTTGATGCATGTGTGTTCTAAGGTGCAATTAAAACCCAGGAGGGCATGGAGCTACCTGCCAGAGAGCAGCAGGTAAGCGCATAGTCCCTCCTGCTAGCCCTCAATGTCTACGTGTATTTAAAATTGAGAGGTGGGCAACGATGCCAGGGGTGAGGTGTACACCCTGATGGTAACTTGGACTCCGTGTATCGTGCCCACCCCCAAGATCCTATATGTATGTGTAATGAGGGTGTGAGTAATGTGAATGTCTAAGTTGTGGGATAAAATTGAGGCAGAGGCAGCCAGAAGGGGACAGAGGGGGGGGTAGCCTCCTCTGCACCCTGGTGACATACCCCTACTCCAAGGCCCTGCATGTGTGGGTGGTTGTGGTGGAGCGGGAAGAGGGAGGCAGCTGGAGATGGGGAGGGAAGGAAGGGAGGGGCAGGTGACCCCTCCCTGGGGCCAGCTCCCCCGCTGACCCCAGTAGGCACTCCCATACTCCGCGACCCGCCAGGGAAAGGGGGCCCAGGCCCATCCAGACCGGGGCCCAGCGCAGCAGCGCCCCCCGGCCCCACAGAGCCCGGGACAGTCCAGTCAACCCCACCACAGAGAAAACTGCACCCACCCCCCCATCCACTCATCTTCCAGATTACATGAGACGATAGACGCCCAGGCTGAGATCTTCCTCCACCTCTCCTGTATCTCCCCCTCCTGCAGAGAGTTCCTGAGGAGAGGAAAGCTCCTGCAAGGTGTGACAATCTCCCCCACCAGTTGAAGAGCCCCCCAGGTGGCTCGACACACCGGCGGCACCATGCGCCAGGGATGGGCCCCCAATCATGGACACATCTAAAACCTCCAGGACACCGGCACTCGAGGCTTGTAGTTGCCTACCCCTGATATAAAGGAACAAAAAGCCTGTGACTAGAAACCTGGAACATGAAACATAAAAACCTGAGACAGGGAAATACGGAAGCACCGCCGCAGTTGTGGATATCAGGGGGACCACCTCTGTTCACCGGGTGGTCCCATCAACCATGGACAAAAGGTATGTGAAACCCTGTGACTGCGGTAGAGGAACCACCAGATCAACATGCACATGATCAAAAACATTTGCCAGGGATGAGAAATGGTTCAAAGGGTGCCTTGGTGTGCCTATGGACCTTTGCATGCTGGCATGGAACGCACGCTGCAGTCCATTCACTAACAGACCTGCGAAGGCCTGGCCAAACAAACTTGAAGCTGACCAATTTAACAAAGGCCCGGAACCCCAGATGTAATAGAACGTGCACTGAGTCAAAAACGTGACGACGCTATGAAACGGGGACCACCAGGGTTAGGGGATTATCTTGACAGAGGACAAAACGAAAGGCAGCAAACATCCAAAGAAGAGCTTTGAATGTCCTTCAAGAAGCCTGGAGAACTATTACTAAAGACTACTAAAACATTATAAATATTGACTTTCAACCTCATTGACCTCTCTAATCATACAAACTGTTCTTGTTTTGTCTTATATTTTGTATTTCCATGTATGTTTGCAGCACATGTTTTAGTATATCACTGCACATATTTTCCATCTTCATAATAAACCATGAAAATACACACACATACCTGACGACTTTCTGGGGCAGTATGAGCTCATCTATATCATGTAGAGCCACATATCTGGACTGGTACATGTATCTGTAAAGGCAGTCATTGAGAGCAGGAATCTGACCAAAGTAGTGAAGTTCACCGGGACCATGTTCAGGCAGCCAGCCACGAGACACGTTCACATATCTGGACAGAGACCAAGGAATCACCTCCAGTAAACCTGAGAAAAAAACATTGGAAGCAGTTCAATGTCAGTAATTAAAACTAGACATTACAATTACTGCAACTCCAACCTCAAACTGAAATCATTGAACTGGTGAAATGCATTCTGGATCTTTATGGTGAAGCAGACACATGAAAACAAAACATTACCTGTTTTTTTTTTGTCTCAGTGAATAAGACTAGAGTAATAAACAACCTGGAGCAGCAGCAGTGACATGGCTAAGAAACAACCCAACGCAAAAACTTAATGATCTCATTAAAACAACCTAAGGTTTTGGCTGCACTAAAAACAGACAAAACAGACTCTCATCTGTTGCTCTCAAACATGATCCAAGAATGAATGCTAGTTTTCATAAAGGTTTCCAATATTAGAACTGGACTGTGTGACTAAGTGAAAGGCTCTGTTGTTAATTGAAAGGAAGGTTGTGTATAGGAAATGAATTACTGCTGTATCATGTGTGAAACAAAAAAAAATAAAAATAAAAAATACATAAATCCACAGAGAACTATCAGTTCTTTTAGGTACTTAGTTTTAGTCATTTTTAATGTTTCCATTAAACATTAGAGAAACCAATATTAAGTATAAATCCAGTTTGTGAGCATGGCCACGGAAGGATCCTGTGAGAGCTCATGCAGTCTCAATACTGAGACCACCAAACAGTTCCAGGTCTCTGTAATACACAGCAAGTCAAGATGACTCACTTGCATAAACAGTGGAAACATGAACATAAAGACACGGGAGAATCTGACAAAATGTGTAAGACAGTTTTAACTTTCACTCATTTCAGCTGCAGCCCTGATGGTGTTTGATGGTCTGAGAGCACATAAACAATACAAACTTGCAAATTTGATAGATCTATAAGTACAAATTTGTATCCTGTTTTAGAATTATATATCAAGTTTTATAAAACAATACAATTGTTATGAAAATGTTTATAGCCAGCATTAGATAAATAAATAAATAAATACATAAATAAAATAAAATAAACATCAGGTGATACAGCTGCTTCTATTGATGTGTGTCAGACAAAGACCAAAACTTTAGATGGGGGGAATTTGTATATCTGTGTCTGAGTGCATGTGCATGTGTGTGTGTCCAACTCGAGAGAGTGCCCTTTCACCAGTTTTAAACAAAAGTCGACAATCCCCAAGCCGACGCAGGTGATCTTGAAGAAGTAGGAGGAAAGGGCAGAGAGTCATACACCGTCTTGTTATCTGGGAGAATTTGTTGTTCCAGCTTTGGCCCTGGAGCTTCCAGCTGGTTAGGGGAGGCCACATAAAGATAGTGGTTGTTCAGGTTTGGTTTCTGCATTCCAGTTCCATCATTGGTTCACAGATCTATCAATTTCCCGTTGCGGAGTCGCAAGCTTCTCTATGATTTTATCCATATTGCGTTCTACCCACGGCATCAATCCAGCCGGCCTTATGGGATTTTGAGCAGCTGTAACCGTTTCCATTAGTCGTCAGTAAACCAGGGCCGTGCCAGCTCCAATCAGCAAGAACCCCGTTATCATGGTTCCGAATAGGTAGATGTCTTCAACGCCCTCCATTCAGCCTGCCCCAAGCCCAGGCTTCTCATTGAGAAGAGGATGTCAATTGCATCAAGAGACCAATTGATCAAATCCGTAATTTCTTGGTTAGAGAACAAGACAGAGAGAGTCTCTTTGAGTTAGACAAGACTAGACAAGGACAAGAGAAGCCAAGCAGGAAAGATGAGGGAGAAAGACGCGACCACCTCTGCCAAGAGCCAAACGACCCAGGTTAACATGTTTAATATGATGTCATTTTCAAAAGAATTGATTGGTCAGTAATGATTTCACACTTAACCTCTTGTTGATCTCTTATCCTACAAATGATCTGCCCCTGAGAAGGTTAGGTTTTCTGTCTATGATGCCATATTGATATTCCTTGTTTAAACACGAACCATTATCATAGTACTGAAAACTCCAGGCTAATCCTGAAGTTGCCTGGAGAAGTCCAAATCCAGTACAAACTGGAGTGATTTATAGAGGAAACTGTAGTAAACTAGTGTATGTTTTGATCACAAAACATTAGTTGTGATTAGCTGAAGGAAGGAAGTTCAGGGTGTTTGGCAACTTCACTCAGTGTTCACTGTGGGAAAATGCCTTTAGCTGGTGATGTGAGGTCATAAGGAAAGACACACTCAGACAGAAAATTATACCATACTCCACCTTTTTGTGTGTAGTAGTCCAGTATTCGTTGCGTTTCAGGACTGCAGCTGGTTTTATAGACAACCACTCTGTTCACTCCCAGTAACTGCAGCATCTCAAGACTCTGTACCAGCTACAATCCAACACATTTGAACAACAAGTGTTAATATGCAAGGATGGCAGAAATGTCTTGTTTCTTTATTATTATTATAACTGTAAGGAATACTGGGAAAAATATACCTTTTCTGGTTTTATTTCTTCCTGTCTTAGTCTGCATACTTTAGAGAATGAGTTTCAAAAATCTATTTTTTCTGTCTTCTGAAAGCAAGAAAGCAAATGTCACTGTACCTGCAGCACGTTGGTAAAATCAAACATGGTGGAGATGCAGACGGTGAAGTTGTAAGGAAAAGATTCTGTCTTCTCCTGCTGGTTCTTCACCTCTAAAAACTCTTGGTTGGGATCATCTTAAGAGACCACACAAACATACACTTTTACCATCTTATTTTTGTAACTGAACTCCAATTAGTAATACTTTTTGTGTTAAACAATCTTAAAGTCAAACTAACATATAAAAATGTTTCAGGTATCAGTTACTCCCTGAAGCTTTGTTTTACTGACAGGCTATAGAGTAGATATTGATATTTCACAAAATGAGTGGGAGTCTAAACCTGGTGGTGACATAGGAGGCAAAATGAGAAAATCACTAATGTCAACATAATGTAAACCTGAATGGTCATCAAATAGTTCACTTAGAATGTAAAGTTTAGAAAAATTATTGTAGAACCTTTAAAAAATTAAGTAATTATTTACCTTATTATTTATTTACTTTTTACATCAATATTTTGGTATTTAATTGATCTCATGCACACCATAAACTGGGACTAGATGTATTTTTGAAATCCATTCATTAATTGCTGAGATATTTCAACTTAAAGCAAGCACCAAATTGACAAACAGACTGGCATTTACATTAACATGCCCCACAGCAAGGTTAACATTGTACTTGTACTTGTAGAGCTGGCATCAGCGGAGGTCACGGCAATAGAAGATGGTGTCTCACAGCCTGAGGGGAGGGGGCACATGATGTTTGCTGTCCCATAGGCAAAACCAAAGTGATGAGTGTGGATGTCGGCCACACCATTAGAGAGAAGCTGCTTTTCCTGGCAACGAAAGACACAGCGATAGGCCACCTTCTCACTCCGCAGCACCACTGCAATGGCACAAACCTGGAACAAGAAAAAGGCAGGAAGGAGGGTTTAATATAAGAGAAATTACAGGACAAGCATTATGTTTAACCACTGCCACCAAAGTGCTAATCAACAGCCTTATTGGACTCATACAAGCCAATCATGTTGTGTTACTCATCTGCATAGTAGATGTGCATGACAGAAAATATCCTTGTTCCTGTAAGTGAATATGTTGGTAAGTGCTTTTTTTTCTTGGTTTAATCTAAAATAAGGCAAATGTGATGGAAGGACAGGTAAGTGACGGAAGTGACGGACAAGGTAAGCGACTCATGTTGTAACTGACATCAGACGCCGGAGATTTTGGCGGAAAATTAAAGCAAATGATAGTTTAGATTTGAACAAATTCATTTAAGCTTCAGTATTACCAAATACACTTATCAATTGTCTTATAACTAACAATATTTGTCTAAATAATCTCCAACACCCTGGAGAACAACGGGGAGAGTTTAGAGACTCTCCAAGATTACATCGATCAGTGCTTTCAGGATCTCGTGATGAAGAAGGCCCAGTGTGCAGCTTCCCCGGCCAAATCTGAGACGCCGTCGTCGAAAAGACAACGCCCGGCAGATTCCCCCGGCTCAACATCGCCAGCCAGCAAAGATATTGCCGACATACTGGAGTCAATCGACAAGTGATTGTCCAGTTTCGACACAAGGCTGTCCTTGGTGGAGATTCTTCACCGGAAATTTAAATGCTTGCGAGAATCCCTGGAGTTCAGCCAGCAGCAGGTGGAAACGCTTGCTGCTGAAAATGCCACGCTAAGGGAGTCGGTGAAATGTCTCACAGAAAATGTTACCCAGCTCAATAGAGAAAATAAAAAAATTAAAGAAACAGTTATTGATCTACAAGCTCGTAGCATGCGTGATAATCTGGTATTTTCTGGTATTCCAGAAGCCGCTGGAGAGGACGCGGAGACCACGGTAAAAAGCTTCATCAAAACCCACCTGAAGCTGCCGGAGGACACGGTGAAGAACATCGTCTTCGATCGGGTGCATCGCCTCGGCCCCATTCGGACTACGGCCGGGAGACCACGTCCTATCGTGGCCAAATTCGGCCACTTGAAACAAAAGCAACATGTGAAAAGCCGCGGCAGGGAATTAAAAGGAACGGACTTCAGCGTGAACGACCAGTTCCCCAAAGAGATCTTGGAACGACGCAGGGTCCTCTTCCCAATCCGAAACTTTATTTCGACACATACGCACCATGCGCTCAACGGCAGCACATTTACTTCAGTCAGACAGCGCACACAGTCGTATAGGATACACACACTTAAGCCAAGCCTACTCAGATTAGTAAATATGCACACATATAGTCAGACTCAGGGAGCATCTCGCCACACATTTTTTCTCTCTCTCCTTCTCTTTATTTATGAAAAAGTGATGTATTCTCTCCACCTGTCTAAGCGACGCACACAGCATACATCTCTAGTTATACACAAACATCTATGGGTGCACTGAGGTTCGTTACATGGAATATAAATGGAGCTGGCTCCAGAGAAAAGAGGTTAAAAATATTTAACCAACTCAAAAAACTACAGGCAGATGTTGTCCTTTTTCAAGAGACCCACAGACCTCTTAGAGGTTCGAATGAACTTAAAACACCTGAGTTTCCTAATGTGTTCTCAGCTTGTTATAATTCTAGACAAAGGGGAGTAGCAATTTTAATACATAAAAATATTAATTTCACAGTACTCGATACAGTTATAGATCCAGAGGGCAGATTCTTAATCATTAAACTATCTATACTTGATAAAAAGCTATGTATTGCAAGTGTATATGGTCCAAATGTTGATGATCCCTCATTCTTTCACGTTTTTTCAGTGCACTCTCTGAACACTTAGATGGCACACTTGTTCTTGGAGGCGACCTCAACCTTGGACTAAATAAAGAAATGGATAGGCTCAATACAGCGGGAACTCAGCGTAACTGGCAGTCCACAAATATAATCAAACAGTATATGAGCGACTTTGGTCTTTGCGATGCATGGCGCTCCCTTCACCCCACCAGTAAGAAATATACTTTTTTCCTCACATGTCCATCACTCTTACTCTCATCTGGATTATTTTTTTGGTCAGCAGCTCACTGCTGAACGACATTTCAGACACTGAGATTCATCCTATAGCTGTCAGCGATCATGGTCCTGTGTCACGGTCCTGGGTCTCCTGACCCAGCGTTTTTAGTTCTGTGGGATTTTTGTATTATTGTACTTGTTTGCGATTTATTCTATGGTTTCTAGTTTTGATCCCTTGCCCTTCATGTCTCTCTGTGTCCCCTCTGTTCTGTGTAATTGGGTGTCTTTGCATGTTTGAGTTTCTTGTTTTCTGTCACGCTGCATTGTGCATTATGTTCTCATGGTTGGTCTTTTGTTACTCCCTCTAGTCTAGTCTCTTGTGTTCCCAGCTGAGTATTTCCCTGTGTATTTTGGTTCTTAGACCTCTGCCTTATGGTTTATGTCTCTGTGTTTCTTAGTTGCTGTCTCCACTGTGTCAAGTTCGCGTCTCTGTGTGATACTTCCTGTTTTACTTTGATGGTCCGTGTCTTATGTGAATGCGTCCTGCTTTGCTTGTCCCGTCAGTCCTGATTTCTCCCAGCTGTGCCCTCCTTCTGTGTCTCATTCCCCTCGTTACTCCCCAGTGTATTTAAACCCTGTGTTTCTCTGAGTCAGTGTCGCGTCGTCCCTCATGCTGTGTGTGAGTCTCCCCGTGTCTTCTGGTATGTGTTACAATTAGCTCTTCCCAGTTTAGTTCTGTATTGCTTTTGTATCACTGCTATCGTTTGTCACCTGTCAGCAATAAAGCTGCATTTTGAGTTCAGTTCTGTTTTCCCGTGAGTTTGCGTTTGGGTCCTGTTTCCTGCCTGCCACACACCGATACATGACCGTCCTGTATCTTTAACACCAATGCACAAGAATAATACTACGCCAAGTAAAAACTGGAGATTTAATATATCACTACTTAAAGATGAAGACTTTATTAAATATTTTAAAAAAGAGTGGACTTCATATTTGGACTATAATGACACTCCCGAAACATCAGCTTCTGTTCTATGGGAAGCAGGGAAAGCTGTGATGAGAGGTAAAATAATTTCTTTCTCATCACATAAAAAGAAAAAAGAAAACAAAAATATTCACGAATTAGAAAAAAACATCAAATCACTAGAAGAAGCCTACGTGTACCACCAAGATCAGGAAACATTGAACAAAATACGCAAAACAAAACTAGAATTAAATGAGATAATTGATAAAAAAAAACAAAATTCTTAGTACAAAGACTATGCTTACAAAATTATGAACATGGTAATAAATCCGGTCAATTTCTAGCAAACCAGCTAAAAATAAATAAAGAAAAAACAACTATATGTGCTGTTCAAGATTCATCTGGGAACACAATATATGAACCGATACAAATAAACAACATTTTCAGGGATTTCTATAAAACGTTGTATTCACCACAAATAAACCCATCTAAAAAAGAAATTGATCAGTTTTTGGACAACATAACTCTTCCAAAATTATTAGACACTCAAGCAATGGCACTGGATTCACCACTGACACCAGGCGAACTCCAGGAAGCCCTGATAAGTATGCACAATAATAAGGCTCCAGGTCCAGACGGCTTTCCTGCAGAATTCTACAAAGAATTCTGGACGATTCTAGCACCAGTTTTTTACAGAACGTTGTTGGAAATCAAAGAAAAGGGCAGACTTCCATCAAATATGAATTCTGCAAACATTAATCTCCTGCTAAAACCAGGCAAAGACCCTGTATATCCCTCAAGCTATCGTCCAATATCCCTTATAAATGTAGACCTTAAAATAATCTGCAAAGCTCTCTCAAAGAGACTGGAGAAAATAACCCCCCTCTTAATTCATCCTGACCAAACTGGTTTCATAAAAGGTAGGCACTCATCAACAAATACACGTAGATTACTTAATTTGATAGACTACTCATACAGTAAAAACCTAGAAACTACAATATTCTCTTTAGACGCAGAAAAAGCATTTGACAGAGTTAACTGGAAATTTCTATTTGCAACTTTACACAAATTTGGTTTTGGATCCTCTTTCATTAACTGGTTAAAAATATTATATAATTCCCCAACAGCTTGTGTCAGAACAAATGACCAGACATCCTCCAGCTTCTGTCTCTTGAGGGGCACCAGGCAGGGATGCCCACTCTCCCCTTCACTGTTTGCAATTTTTATTGAACCACTAGCAGCAGCATTTAGACAGAATTCAGTAATTAAGGGCATAAAATGCAAGAACGTGGAACATAAAATCAGCCTTTATGCAGATGATGTGTTACTCTTTCTCCAAAATTCACAAACCAATATCTCTGGGATGATTGAATTGATAAACTCTTTTGCAAGAATATCAGATTACTCAATTAACTGGTCAAAATCTACAGTCCTTCCGATTAATTGCTCCCTCCATAATTCCTCTTCTACACCACTGCAATCGGGAAATATAAAATATTGAGGTATTAATGTTTCTCCCAAGCTTGCAGATCTAACTAAATTAAACCATATCCCACTTTTAAAGAAGGTAGAAGGCGATCTGGCTAGGTGGAAATGTCTACCCATATCACTCATGGGAAGGGTTGCCGCTATAAAAATGATGGTCTTACCAAAAATAAATTAGTTATTCTCAATGATCCCAACTAAACCGCCACAAGATTGGTTCAGATCTCTAGATTCATGTATGTCCAAGCTCCTTTGCAAAAATAAACCCCCACGTATAAGCTTAAAAACACTACAAAAGACCAAGGATAGAGGAGGATTAGAACTACCTAACTTTCAGCACTACTTCTTAGCCAACAGGCTTCAGTTTATCTCAGGATGGCTAAAACATACCCTCTTAGATGAACCTTGGCTAGATCTAGAACAAGCACTTTGCAATAATCTAGAGATTTCAGATCTATCAGCTCAAACATCCAACGACATGAATGCTTCAAAAGCATCAGCATCAGCTCTTCTCTGACAGCATGGTGGGAGTTTCTAAAATTGACGGAGTCTTCATTAATCCCATGCAAACGTACACCTATCTGGAACAACCCTGACATATTACAAAACAATAATATGATAAACTTTTCAGATTGGAGTGGTAAAGGAATCAAATATTTAGAACATATACTAGAAGGAACAGAATTTATTTCATTTGACAGACTAGTTACACAATATGGGATCAACAAGAAAAGATTTTTAGAATATCAACAAATTAAATCCATAGTAAAAAAGAAATTTAAACCGGGTCAAGTTGAACTACAAACACCACCAAGTGTGGTTCAATTTCTTACTCTTAAAACCCCCAAATTACTATCCAAAATATACAGAATGCTTTCTAAAATAGATGAATCAATATCACTTCCTATTGCAAAATGGGAAGCGGATTTATCAGTTAACTTAGACCAAAACTTCTGGTCTCAGATTTGCTTAAAAACCTTTCATCTAATTAGAAATCCCAGTCTTCAATTAATTCAATACAAAATATTACATAGAGTGCACTATACAGGTCATCGGATGTTCAAGATGGGCTTTACGTCTACCAACAACTGCTCACACTGTCAAACCAATACACCGGACAATTATATCCACGCTCTTTGGTGCTGTCCACCAGTGCAGATGTTTTGGCGCGAGATATGTGAAGACTTATCAAAGTGTCTGAACTGTAACGTTCCAACTTCCCCTTTAGTGTGTTTGTTGGGCAGCTTAGATAATGTCACTACAGAAAAGAATATAGTCCATATGGTTTTTACTGCCCTATGCATAGCCAAGAAAACAGTCCTCATGAACTGGAAAAATAAAAATAATCTTAATTCTAACCAATATAGAAATTATCTATTAGATTACATTAGTCTTGATACAGCCTCTGCCACCACATCAGATCAATTGCTCTGGGCTCCTTTGATTAGCTCCATCACCTAGTGGGGGTGGGGGGGTCATAGTTTGGTCCCGCCTTCGCTGTTGTGATTGGTGTGGGGGTAGGGACAGGCTTAGAGCGTCGGGGGGTTCCCCAGGAGCATCTTTCTTGGGGGGGCTCAACCCGGGGTAGCGGTCATGGCCTATTAGGGGCTCTGTTGGCTCTTAGGTGACTGTTTCCTCGTGGCTGCGTGCAGCGGGGCTAGGGGAGGGTCTGTGCTGACGGACGTGGGTTACTGACCTGGTAGCCTGGCTGCCCCTGGGTGGGTCCGGGACGGGCGTGAGGTTCTGGGGGCGCTCTGTCTCTGGGCTGGGGCCCTGGCTGGGCCTCGGGGGCTTGGGTCCTGGTTGGTATGTTGCTGGGGTTGTGGGCGGGTGGGTGTATGGGGGCCCGGCCCTGGCGCAGGGTGCCGCCAGTGCATCAAGCCACCTGGGGGGCTCTTCAACTGGTGGGGGAGGTTGTTACACCTTGCAGGAGCTCTCCTCTGTACAGGAACTCAATCTGCAGTAGGGGGAGCTCCATCTCCAGCTGCCTCCCTCTTCCCGCTCCACCACAATCACCCACACATGCAGGGCCTTGGGGTAAAGGTGTGTCACCAGGGTGCAGGGGAGGCATCCCCCCCTCTGTCCCCTTCTGGCTTCTTGTGCCTCAATTTTATCTCACAACTTAGACATTCACATTACTCACACTCTGCGAATGATTCGCTTCCTTATAAACCATTGAATCAGATACCGAAGCAGTTAGGTTCTAAATGAAGCTTCGGACGTCACTGATCACGTGACTATGGCCAAACGAATCAAGCTTCGACACAGTGCTTCTGAAGCAGTGTGTTGATTTTTTTGACACACGCACCGGAGCTTCAGCTTCAAGCGGACCATCACTAGTAAATGGCCTGTATTTGTATAGCGCTTTACTAGTCCCTAAGGACCCCAAAGCGCTTTACACCACCAGTCATCCACACATTCACACACCGGTGATGGCAGCTACATTGTAGCCACAGCCACCCTGGGGCGCACTGACAGAGGCGAGGCTGCCGGACACTGGCGCCACCGGGCCCTCTGACTACCACCAGTAGGCAACGGGTGAAGTGACACAACGACTGAGACTGTCGGAGCTGGGGCCCGAACCGGCAACCTTCTGATTACAAGACAAACTGCCAACTCTTGAGCCATGATCGCCCAATTATTGTCAATTTGCTGTTAAATCCTAGCATTTTCTGAATTTTATTGACTCTCAGATTTACATTTAGTATTGTAACCAACAGAGCGGTTTAAATAATGCAACATTTATCTTTTCACTGACCTCCTTTTTGTCTGTGCGATGTTCCAGATAAGCTGATATCAGAACGGTCTTTGTCCCTTTAACTGCTGCAAGAAATGCGTATGGTCTCTGAGTGTATGGTCCCTGGGAACCTCATTGGTGGAAAAAAAAAAGGTTATTACAAATTGTTTAATAATAATATCATAACTTTGGCACATAGGGATGTTTGGTCTAGATGCTGCACATCCAAAGTCATCATATCAACAGCTTTATTAGGAGCATTGTCAATGGCAGCTGCAAAGCTGTAGACTTAAAATTGAACATAGGCCTTTCTCCATAGAGATCTCTGGTTGTCACGGCCAGGCGGATCAGCTGCACGCTGATCAGCTCTCTCACTCTCTCTCGCCAGGGCAGAACTCATTGTGGGTTCACACCCTCGACAGATGAGACACCTGGGTCTCATTAAGACGATCAGCATTTAAACCAGGAGGCGACTGCTGTTCATCGCTGGATCGTTGTCTACCACGCGTTAGTGAAGTCAAGCTACAGCAAGTCTAGTTAATAGTATTTTCCTTTGTGCGTTGTACTTAACCCTGTCTCCCTGTCTACAGAGCTTCCTGGATTTTCCCCTGTGTGATTCCCGTGTGGCAGTGTCGGAGTGTGAGCCTGTGATTGTGTGTGTGGATGATCTGAAGAACGCGTGCTTTCCCCCTGGACTTCCCTGGAGACCCCTTCTTAACTCACTCAGCTGTATATAGCACCCCCCGCACCTTCTTGTATATACACCTGGTGAATTGTAAATAAATCCTTCTTGTGAGCATCAGAACCGGAGTCCTGCGCTTGAGTCCTCCTCCAAACCGTAACACTGGTAGACCCCCACCAACTCCAACTTAAATTACAAATTTTAGGTTACAGTAAAGGTCAAAACTAACTAAAATAACTTCCAGTATCTTTTACTATAACTATATAACTTTTGGCAGTCATATTTTAATGCATGTATAGTCATATATATTTCATAGCAGTTCTGTATTTTCACCGAGGTAATCTTTATTTATTTTAGTTTTGTATCACCATGCATTGCATTGTATTTTTATGCAAATGAATAGATTTCAAATAGATTTATTGAAATTGAGCTAATAATTATGACACAATTTTTTAAAGTGTCATAATTAGTCTTTTGATGCTTCTTCTTCATTTATGTGCAGAAAACTTTCAGTTTATATCTCCTGAGCAACGGCCACCACAGTTGAGGTTTCCTCACTGACGTAACTCTTTTAATAGTTTGTGGTGATTGGCCTGATCAGCCAATCTACTAAAACACACCAATGATTGGACTGAACTACATCCAAAACACTGATAATAGGAATCTAAAGAATGATCAGTAATACGAGTGGGACCAATTACATTTTGTACCAAAAATCAAATATATCAAACAAAACATGAATTATAGTGAGATTTGAAACAAGAACAAATAAGTAAAAACATTATAATAATTGATAGCAATATCTAACAAGTAAAAAAAAACATTGTTTTATATTTTAAAAAAGAAAACCATTCTAAAAAGACACTTAAAATTTAAAATGTCACAATAGAGGGTTAAATAAAAATCAAAACAACAGAATTGCTGTAGAAAGATGAAATGATGATTTAGTGAGTGAGCAGGAAGAGGAAAGATTTCTTAAGAACATACAAGACAAGGCAAGACAAATATCTTAAAATAATGTAAAAATATAAAATGCAATGTAAAATCTTTTACATTGAGAAGTATTCAATAACAGTAAGCTTACCAGCATGTTCTGGACTACTGTTGTGAGTCATATTTAGCTCATCTAGAATTGTTGGGACTGTTCCATTGTACTTCCAAAGCATCCAATGGTAGAATAGTCCTGTGCTACAGAGGTAAAAAATGACAGGGTAATGAAGACATCCAGAATAGCAGCAGCTACCACAGTGTTGTTTTAAGTACTTTAATGTTATATAGTACTTTATACTGTCTGTCTGCAGGGTCTGCTTTTGAAACCTGTTTTTCTACAAAAACATTTTTCCCCATTGTTAAAGTGCATTAAAAAGTTCAAGGCTAAATAACTATAACTGCTAAGGTAGGATCGTTTTGTTAATGGAGATCTATTTATACAACTTTTTGTCCCACGTCCAAAATGATTGAACACTCAAAAAATGAAATTGAAAGTCCAACTTGTACTTTTTACAAAATATTTTCATGTTTCTATGGTGAACGTAAGTAAATCATGTAGTATCTGTATGAAATTCAACAACTTAATTTGTTCTTGTTGAGATGACATGATACAATCTAGTAAGAGTGGTTAGTTGCCTGCACTCATGAAATTCACCAGACCACACAAGATTTTAAACCACAGGAAAATCACCAGAGTTATAAGAGGCACACATCTATACACACACCGTGTGTATGCTATTGCTATTTATTGTGGTTTAACTGTCAAGGACAAAAACATACAGAAAATTCTGCAAGCTTTCCTACTTTTGTGAAGTCTGCATCAACAGCTTGGTGGTGCAGTAATTAGTACTGTTACCTCACAGCAAGAAGATCAAATCCACAGTCTGGCTAGCTTGCTGTAGGCCTTCTGGTTTCCCACAGTTAAAAATTATGCAGTTGTTAGAGCTAGGTTAATTGCTCATTGCTAAGAAGTAGGAGGCACATATACAAACTGTCGTAATTCCTACACCCTTCACCTGATTTGGATTTAAATACCCTCAAATAAAAGCTGACAGTCTGCAGTTAAAGCATATCTTGTTCGTTTCATTTGGAATCCATTGTGGTTGTGTATGGAGCCAAAAATGTTAGAATTGTGTCAATGTCCCAATATTTATGTCTCTGTGTTAGCCCTGTGATAGACTGGCGACCCCTTACCATGGTATAGGCCACAACAACCCTGATAAAGATAAGAGGATGGATGGAGTGGAAGTTGTTGTAACTCCATTGAAATTTTATGTTAACCAGAATCTAGACTTTGTTGAACATTATGTAATATGAAGACAACATGTGGTATTTAAGTGTTGGGGTGAAGGTTATTGAATAATATTGGAATACAGTGAATTAAAGAAAATTGTGAAGGACTGAAATATTTCAAGAGCTCAACTTACTCCATCTAAAAATGTTTCAATCATGTTTTATCAACACAAAATGCACAGATTTATTGAATATGAATAAATTGTGTTGATTTAACTCAGTTATTTAAGATGCTGCCAAAGCAAAACATTTGTGTGCAACTAATGTCCACTATTGAATTAAGCAAATCCAACATGTTCTTTTGTTTAGTGAAGGATGTCCACAACTTGTGTGTTTATATAGACAAGCCAAGCTCTAGCCTCTCTGAGAATCTGAAGTGTATAAATTCAAATGTGTCTCTCCATCGTAATGGAAGCATTAGCATTTGTAAACCTAAAACTGTAAGAGTGGCTCCAGTAGATTCTAGGGTTTCTGCACAGAGCTGTCTGTCTGTGCAGTATTAGGAACAACTACAGATACTGCACAGGACCTTCAAACTCTCAGGCCTCTGGTAGATAACATGAGTGGGGGTGAGAAGGAGATTTTTTGTCATAACACTTGTCATGGTCCTGGGTCGGTGACCCAGCGCTTTAAGTTTATTATTATCATTTTCTAGTTTATTATGATGATTATTATTGTTTGAGTTCTCTTCTGTCTGCCTCTGAGTCTGCGTCTGTATCTCTGTCTGTCTATGGTGTCACCCCGTCTGTTTGTGAATCTGTCTGTTTAGTTCAGCGTCTTGTCTGGTTCCCTGTGTCTGAGTTTCCTGTTTTATTGTGAAGGTCTGTGTCTTATGTGAGTGTGCTCAGTTTACTACTCCCTTGTCTCGTCAGTTCTGATTTCTCCCAGCTGTGCTCTCCTTCTGTGTCTCTTTCCCCTCGTTACTTTCCATTGTATTTAAACCCTGTGTTTCTCTGAGTCAGTGTTGTGTCGTCCCTCATGCTGTGTGGACCTCCCTGTGAGTTTTAGTGTGTTGTTTCCCAGTTTAGATTAGTTTGTATGTTTTTTCCCTGCCAGCAAATAAAGCTGTGATTTTGAGTTCAGCCCCTGAGTCTGTGAGTCCTGCATTTTGGGTCCAACTCCTGCCTGCCGCGCAGCGATTCATGACAACACTTTTACGCAAGGAAACCAGTCAAATCACAAACAGATAAAAGTACTTTAAACTTCACAGGGTTTTAATGTGTTTTGTGTGCTACTACACATTAAGGTGGCACTGCTTTTTCAATTGTTATCAGTTTTTAAATGGATGAATATAGATCTGATTACAACCAAACACTGCTGCAACTCCTGCTGACTCCTGTAATTTCACTCACCTGTAGGTGTAATATATTAGATAGATGACGGTAATGACATAAATGATCCACATAAACTGTTTGATCTTTGGCTTGTGGCCCATCGCAGAGATATTATTTGCTTTAGCTTAGATGCTTCTTTTCAGTCTGGAGTCTGGTGAAACCTGAACAAGCAAAAGACAATGAATGATTTTTTATCTTTTATCAACTTCTGCTTTAACTCATACAGGAAGGTGCTGCACACAGAGCAAACGAAGACAAATAACAGCATTTCTAGAAAAAATGTTGAAGGAATAAGCATTTAAGGCATTTAACACACACATTGACTATACAAATAAATCCAAAATAAATGAGAAACACACACTGAGATGCAGACTGATTAAACACAGGGAACACAGAGAGACAACAGAGAGCAGACTAAAATAAACAGGCCATGAAAGGGAACAAAACTCAATGAAGGGCCATGGCTATCAATATAATATAAAAATAACTCCATAAAGAAAGAACAAGACCAAAAAATTCAAATCACATACAAATGTCACATGAACATTTTGTACCTTATAAAGATGAAAGCACAATGCATGACAGGAAAAGCAAGAATGACAAGTAAAATCTGATGTAACTCATTGATGGAATTTCTTGCCTTCTTAATGGGGTTCGGACCATCACAGTTGTGTTGTGCAGAAGTTAGGTTGGTACACAGCTGAAAGCCCTATTTTATAATGTTAGCATTAATATTATGGTTAGAACCAATCAGCTAAAAAGTGCACGCAAACCAGTAAACGAATTAAAACGAATAATTACTGTTGAGAAACTATGATTCAAAAATTACAATTAAAATCCTCAACAACAAAAACAACAACTGGTGAAAAATATAAACAATATGTAAACAACTTAACAACCTATCTCTCCAGGCTAGTATCAATCCGATACCGATGCTGACTTGTTATCGATACAATCGATATTTGGATTGATCCTTCCACCACTAAACGGCAGTCCATCATTACTAGGGCTGGGTATCGTCACTGATTTCTAGAATCGATTCAATTCCGATTCACAAGGTCCCGAATCGATTCGATCCACGATTCGATTTAATTCGATTCAATTCGATTCGATTTAAATCTGGGAAATTTTGACAGTCAGAAATATAATTCAGATCAGTACATTTACATATTTTTGTATCAATAAAAAGGAAGCTGACACACGCAAGACTTTATCAAAGGTGTGAGCATCACAGCAGATGCCTTTGTGTCAAAGTAGCTGTAGCGACAGCGCTGTAAGCAACAGTAGACTTGTGCGTAACAAGCAAGCGAATAATGAAGAAAGGGAAACTGTTCTTGAAGTAGAGAGAGAGAGAGAGAGAGAGAGAGAGAGAGAGAGAGAGAGAGAGAGAGAGAGCTGCGCATCGCGATGGAAGCAAAACAGTAAAAGTCAGAGTGAATTCATGACGATGTTTATGTGAAGCGTAGTTTGGATCTTCTTTTGCTGCTGGTTCGGTCAACATTGTTTGGAGAGACATCAAACTAACAGCTTTAGAATCGGCGCATAAAGGGCGTGAACACAAAGCGCCGACCCGCCGACAGATCAGAATCAGCGAGCTGTCGGCTTTCAGCCCCGACTGTGAGAAAGGCGACATCTAACTGATTCTGATCTGCGGGTCGCGCTGTGTATTTAAGTCTATGTGCAGAATCCCTGTACCTGCTCTCATTTACTGTCTTAACTGTTTGGTGGTTCTTGAAATTTTGTGAGATGTCACCAGAGATTCTGGCATTTCGGGCAAAATAAATTTATATTAAAAAATCGATTCAGGATTTTAATGAATCGATTTTACGTTATCCAAGCCAGAATCGATTTTAATCGATGAATCGATTATAAAAACCCACCCCTAATCATTACTTTAAGAACTGAAGGTCAGGCAGTCAAGAAAAATTGCTAAAACTTTGAATGTGTCCACAAGTGAAGTCTCAAAAACCATGAAGCTCAACAGTGAAACTGGCTCACATGAGGACTGCGCCAGGAGAGGAATATGTCATGACAAGCATCACTGTGAAGTTGCAATTTTAATCAGATGGTTATTACCTCAATTATTCTAAAGAGTATACTGAAAGCTACATGAAAATATGAGCACTAATAATAATGATATCCATTAATCAAAGAATGAACATGTTACTTACATTTGTAATGCAATTATTTTTTGTACTTATTTAGAACCAGAAGAAAAAAATCTTCTTGTTCTGCTGGTGAAGCATAGATATGTCAAAAGTAAAACTGCAAAAGCATCTGACATTCAGAGCCGCATAAGATTTCCAAAGAGCAGTGGAGAAGCAAAATGGCAGTATGTCGCTCTGACAAACATTTATAACGTATGTCAGAGGCACTGGGCTACGCCCACTTTCACAGCAACCCGGACTCTCAGAGGCAGTTACTCGGTCAACAGTTTCAGCTTTATTGTTAGGACACACATTTTTCATTAGAAGGATGAATGTGATTTATAGATTAGCAGAACTCAATAAATTTGGCCTCAAGAGACATTTTGTCTGATCTGCGCAGAAATGTCACTGAAACCTTGAAATTAACAGAACTGGCATTTCCACACCCTCTAGCAGATCATTACATGAAGGAACCTTTTAAAAAAACAAGCGCGTCCATGCTCACAGGTGTACACACGGGTGATCACACCCACAAACTACACCCCTTTTGGCTCCTACCTCAAAGCACACTGTGTTCTGTTGATCTTACGTGCTGCACAATAATGTTTAATATTTAGTATTTACTGTCATATTCCCATTTTGTCTCACAGCAAAATGCCACAGATGCCACAAGCAATGAGGGAGCGTGCAATTGGCATGCTGACAGCAGGAATGTCAACCAGATCTGTCACCCGTGCATTGAATGTTCATTTCTCAACCATAAGCCGTCTCCACAGGCGTTTCAGAGAATATGGCAGCACATCCAACCGGCCTCACAACTGCAGACCTCGTGTAATCACACCAGCCCAGGACCTCCACATCCAGCAGGTTCACCTCCAAGATCGTCTGAAACCAGCCACCCAGACAGCTGCTGGAACAATTGGTTTGCACAACCAAACAATTTCTGCACAAACTGTCAGAAACCGTCTCAGGGACGCTCAACTGCATGCCCGTCGTCCTCATCGGGGTCTTGACCTGACTCCAGCTCGTCGCCGTAACAGACTTGTGTGGGCAAATGCTCACATTCGATGGCGTCTGGCACGTTGGAGAGGTGTGCGCTTCACGGATGAATCATGGTTCACATTGTTCAGGGCAGATGGCAGCTGAGAATGTCCCAGTTCTTGCATGGCCAGCATACTCACCGGACATGTCACCCATTGAGCATGTTCGGGATGTGCTTGACCGGCGTATACGACAGCGTGTACCAGTTCCCACGAATATCCAACAACCTCGCACAGCCATTGAAGTGGAGTGGACCAACATTCCACAGGCCACAATTGACAATCTGATAGACTCCATGCGACGATGTGTTGCACTGCATGAGGCAAATGGTGGTCACACCAGATACTGACCGGTTCTGGGTCCCCAGACCCCCAATAGCGCAAAAAACTGCACATTCCAGGGTGGCCTTTTGTTGTGGGCAGTCTGAGGTACACCTGTGCACTACTCATGATGTCAGATCAGCATCCTGATGTGGCACACCTGTGAGGTGGGATGGATTATCTCAATATAGCAGATGTGCCCACTACCACACATTTGGACTGATTTGTGACCACTGTTTGGGAGGGATGGTTATATTGTGTATCTGGAATGAATTTTAGGTCTCTACGTCCATCCCATGGGGAATGGGAGCAGTAACAAAGGTGTTGCGTTTATATTTTTGTTGAGTGTATATTATATTGATATAACAACAAATTATCATAGTAGAATAGAAGTCTGGAATCTGAACATAATCCAATCTGTTAGTGAGGATGTCTACATCAGTGTTCTTGATGTTGTGGAACGAGATGAGATGGGTTGGCTTGGTAAAAAAGCAGCAGAGAGTGAGGTTAAATGAAAGGAGTAAATGGTCAGTTATGGGGATTTCAGCAACGGAAAGATTTGAATATGAATGTTGAAATCTCTCAACATTTGGGGAGAGAGATGAAAGGTGGGTTAGTAAGTTAGCAAAATCTCTGAAGAAGACTGAGTTAAGCTGGGGGGGGGGGGGGGGTTACAGTAGCTATGATGGTGTCAGTCAGCTCACATGCAAGGCACTCTAGGGAACTAAAGGTATCAATATTGAGTGGCAGGACTCTCAAGTGCTGTTGAAAAATGTTTGTGAGACCATCCCTTCGATCTGAGCAGCGAAGTTCCAAAAAGTAAATAAACCTAAAAGAAGTAGATTTATCCAGTTAATATAAGTCATCAGGTTGTTGCCAAGTTTCAGTTAAACAGAAAAAGTCAATGTAACAGTCAGATAAGAGGCTTTGGATGAGAGGTCCCTTATTTGTCAGTGAACAGATGTTTAAAAGGCCAAAGTTGAGTGGAGTATTTTCTTTTTTGCCAATTGCGGTGGGCGGCCTGGTCAGGTGGACTAGAGACCGGTGGTTGACAACATGATAAGGGTTCCTGCGAGGGAGGAGAGTAGCAGACCAAAACGATTTCATTCCACTGGAGTTGTGGAAAATCCTGCGGGACCCACGATAGATGTATCTCCGGCGAGGCTGGAAAGTGATGTCTGGGGTGGATGGGAGCGACAGCTAGCTGCGAAGGTGCAGGAGCTCAGCGCTTGTATAGCGGAGAAATCCAGGCGTGAGCTTTAGGAGAATCCAAAATAGTGCAGACCAGCTCAAGAACATATTGGCCCACATCTTAGAAGATGTGGAGGAAAAAGAGCCGAGGTGGCCGGAGCAACAAACAGTAGACTAAAGTTAGCTCAAACAGTTAAGCTAGTACAGCTCACTGGGAAGTAGATGTCAGAGCATTTAGCTGAATTAGCAGATGTTGAAGGCAAACGTTATAAATGAATCCCTGGAAGAGATTGATCTGGTCCTGAAGTGTCAAATCTGGAATCCAAGTAACACCACTAGACCAAAACATGTCTATAAACAGGTATACACATATTGCGTGTATTCTCGGAATTTCCGGGAATACACGCTTCTTTTGCGGTGGCGGAACACCAAAGTAATTGCATACGGAGCTTGCTTCTTCGACATATTTAAAAGTTCTGAACAAATGTCAGTTCTTCTACAGAACATCTTATGTACGCAAATGCGCGTTCCAACTTCTTATCTGGTGCGCATCTTTTATTTTGACAGCGAATGCGCACCTGCGGACCACTTATGTGCAGCCCTGTCTATAAATCATGGACAAGGCTGCTCTCTACTGTGCTGAGACCAAACTAGCACTAGAATTACTGAGCCTTTTTTTCCCTGGTGCAATTCACCATGGTAGTTTCTATGTGCAATATTTTTCATATGCAATATTAGTTCTTGTCAATCCTTGTCACTACATTGCATGCCTGTCCATAAACATATATACACAGAGTTGTACATATATTTATATAGCCACACCTTACATAATATGCATAAAGATGGCGAAAGATGTACCCTTAATTTGCATAATTATGATTGAGGAACTGACCTCCCAGCCCAATGTCCCTTCAGTGGGCTGGTTTCAGTCATTATGCAACTGTACTGTTTATAAGATTTGGGGAAACCTGCAGTCGGCTGAGACTGAAGAAGTCACCTGGATGAGTGACGAAACATTTCCCCCACAAAACGCTACGTCCAGATGAACACAATCAACTTTTGGAGGCAAATATAAATGGTCAATTTTAAAATCCTATGCGCAAGTTTTGCAAACAACAAAGTTATTTGCAGCCATTTACCTTTTACCTTGATTTTTTAAATAACCATTTCAAACTATTTACAGAACAATCAGCTGTTCTGCATTCAACAAGATGCCACACAAATTATTTGTGCCTCTCCAAAAAAATAATTTCTGTCCACTATAAAGAAGAACATCACAGCCTGATACCTGCAGGTCTGACAGCAGCAGGTGTATCACTCCTGTTTCTACCTGGAGACAGCAGTCGCCTCATTGTTCTGACACACAACACAAAACTATCCACAACACTACAACACATTGACTACACACGCCAAACACGCTAAACGTCACAAATCTGTCACATCTCAAAATTCGCTCTCTCTCTTTTTCTGCTGTCTCTCTCTCTCTCTCTCTCTCTCTCTCTCTCTCTCTCTCTCTCTCTCTCTCTCTCTGTCACTCCTAAAACTTCCCCTGTTTTTTGGGGGGGTTTTGGTCATAAGCAGAGAGTGCTTGCTAGCGCTGTCCTTAGACAGTAAACGTGACGAAACTATTGAGGAATAACACGCGTATATATTGTTTATCACGACTCTGGTTTTACGTGGCCTATCAACACAATTTAAAAACTGGTATATATCACCTTGTTGCTTTGTCATCTTAAAGTGGTCATGTGATTGGCTTACCACAACTACTTTATTCTTCCTCAGTCAAACAGCAGCACTCATGCGATTGTTTTGCCCCCTTAGCTCCAGGTGTTGTGCTAGACAGTGATCGTGATTACTGTCTGCGGGAGCGCGCGCAGCTGCTTAAGTAAATGTTTAACTACAGCCACCTTGAAGGCCTGTGGTACATAGCCGATTATTAGAGATAAGTTGATCATATTTAAGATTGAAGAATTAATTAATGGCAGGACTTCTTTGAGCAGTTTTGTGGGAATGGGGTCTAAAAGACATGTACTGTTCTCTCTATGTGTTAAACTCCCTGAGTGTGAACATAGATAAACAGCCAGCCAAACTCCTTTTCAAGAGCCAGGAAAGTGAGCGTACTTGCTCCTTTAATGACTCCAAACATAGCAATCATCTTGCACTGACATCATTGAACTGGAGTGAAACTAGAAAAACACATAATACAAAACTCTTAATCGATTGTCATATAATCAGCAGGTAAATATATTCAGGCACTTACACAGGAGACTATGAAATAAGTATACTGTAGATATGCAAACTGATATTACTACAAAGAAAAACAAGCAGGAAGTGGGTGAGCGTACACTTCTATTATTAGCTCAGAAGCTACACCCTATAACTGCACTTCAAAGAAGGTACAAAATAATATCTCAAAACACCCTATTATTAATTGCTTAATATACAAAGAACTGACAAAACTTACGACTATTGCTTTCTGAAGGACTCCTTTGAAGGATTGCTTTGAATTTCACATGAATGACTACAAAGGTGTGGCCTTGCTTTTCACATTGTTCTCTGCATTTCCTGCTTCTTGCCTATGCACATGTCAAAATAAAAGCCTTCCTGTCTGTGGAGCAGGGAAATTATTTTACTGCTATTGTTAAATAATTATCATCATTACCATTGCATTAATAATATAATCTGCAGTATGATTATTGCTCTAACAATGTAACAGATAGCTTTAAGATGGCCTTAAGATGTTTATGCATACAGTTATTATATTAACTTTGTATTCCAGGTGCAGTTATAACTATTTTATACACAATGCATATTTGTGCTTATTTGAGTTGATGTTCAGGTTTATTAAGGGTCTTAAGCTTCACTGGCGTGACTGTCCAGATGAGACATGTTGAGGGAAAACTAGAACATAGAAGGAATTGCAATACATGCTTACAAAACACTTATATCAGGTTATTTTTAATATCTTTTATATGTTCATATTCTTGTATTAAGCTTTTAGTAGAGGTTCCTGATTAAAACATTTATTTAGTAGATGACACATACATAGTTTCAGTTCGGTTATTACATATCTGAGAGTGGTTTCTGTCTCTCTGTCTGGTTAGAGGTCAGGAGCTAGTCGGCGAGGTGAGACAGGGTGCAATTGTGGTTAGCGCGCACACACACACACACACACACACACACACACACACACACACACACACACACACACACACACACACACACACACACACACACACACACACACACTCAGTTAGAGAGAATCATTTATAGATGAAAGTTTAATCATGTTTTGCTGGGGTTGCAAAAGAGCAGTTTGTCGCAGAACTGCTGCTGAGGTGTCAAGATGACAAGCGAGC
This sequence comes from Rhamphochromis sp. 'chilingali', assembly GCF_963969265.1. Classification (NCBI taxonomy): domain Eukaryota; kingdom Metazoa; phylum Chordata; class Actinopteri; order Cichliformes; family Cichlidae; genus Rhamphochromis; species Rhamphochromis sp. 'chilingali'. The sequence goes on along the minus strand of NC_137935.1, from coordinate 3,552,470 downwards.
ATCCAGCAGTGACAGGATGTACCTGTCATGAAGATAGAAGACGATGTTCTTTTTAAACTGTGGTAAAAGTCATTGTGGTTTTGATTTGACGTATGTATATATCCTGTCTGTGACGTATGAAGGGGCGTCAGTAATTCAAACCCTGATGCTATAAAAATCTGTGTATGCTTTGATTAAGTTGAAGATCAATTGCTGTCTGCGTACAGAGTGTTCTTCCCACACGTGTGTATTCATTAAAATCATTGTTTGACCAAGATCTTCTGGACCATGGTGGTTTGTACTCTCCTTCCTCAATTTTTGAACCTTAACACCAGATGTCAAAATAAAAGATTCAACATTTTTCAATATATAACAATAGAAATACACTTTACACTTATTTGTGTCATTAGCATATGAACATATTGAAAACAGAACAAGACACGTTGATGGTTTGGAGGAAGTAATTATTGAAGTTAACTCAGAAAGATCAATTGGAGAAAAAGAGTCTAAATGAATATCAATGGTACTAAGAGTAGCTGTAGATAATATTACATCTGTGGGATGATTGTTGGTAATTTTTTCTCAAATGATTAAAATTGTGCCTGTGAAGAAGTTCATGAAGTCATTACTAGTTAACGTTAAAGGGATGGTTGGCTCAAAAGAGCTTTGAATTTTTGTCTGCCTGGCTACAGAGCTGAAGAGAAACCTGGGGTTGTTCTTATTTTCTTCAATCAGTGATGACTAGTAAGATGTTCTGGCTTTGCGGGGGGCTTTCTTATAAAGCAGCAAACTATTTCTCCAGGCTAAATGATGATCCTCTAAATTTGTGACACGCCATTTCCTCTCCAGCTTACGAGTCATCTGCTTTAGGGTACGTGTTTGAGAATTATACCACGGAGTCAGGTACTTCTGATTTGAGGCCTTAGTTTTCACAGGAGCTACAGTATCCAGAGTTGTACGTAGTGAGGAGGTAAAATTATTAACAAGATGATCGACCTCTGTTGGAGTAGCGTTCAGGTAGCTGCTCTGCTCTGTGTTGGTACAGGTCATTGAAGATGATAACAGTGGGTGGATTATATTCTTAAACTTAGTTACAGCGCTTTCAGAAAGACATCTACTGTGATAAAGTCTACTCTCCACTGCTGTGTAATCAATTATTGTAAATGTAAATGTTATCAGGAAATGATCAGACAGGAGAGGGTTTTCAGGAAACACTGTTAAATGTTCAGTTTCTATGCCACATGTTAAAACAAGATCTAGAAAGTGATTAAAGTGGTGGGTGGGTTCTTTTACATTTTGAGAGAAGCCAGTTGAGTCTAATAACAATTAATGCCATGTTGAGGCTGTCATTTTTAGCATCTACATGGGTGTTGAAATCACCCACAATAATTATTTTATCTGAGCTCAGAACTAAATCAGATAAAAAGTCGAGGCGAAGCATCAGGCTTTCAAATGAATTTAAAGTCTGTCTTGGTCTTTGGTTGATTAATAGGCTGGTGTGAAAAATTGCTGCCACACCGCCCCCTCGGCCTGTGCTTCGAGATTTCTAGTAGTTAGAATGACTCACGGGTGTTGATTCATTTACACTAACATAATCATCCTGCTGCAACCAGGTTTCTGTAAGGCAGAGTAAATCGATTTGTTGATCAATTATTAAGTCATGTACTAACAGAGACTTGGAGGAGAGAGACCTGATATTTAATAATCCACATTTTACTGTTTTACTCTTTGGTTCAGATGTGGATACTGTATTGTTCTTTCTTTGTGATTTTTTATGTTTAAGTTGTTTGTTGCTGGATTTTAGTTTGTTTTTTGTCTGTTTGGGAGCTGACAAAGTCTCAATGGAGATGGGTTTTTGGGGGTAACAGGAAGAGAGAAGCTGCAGAGAGGCATGTAAGACTGCAACTCTGCTTCCTGGTCCCAACTCTGGATAGTCATATTTTGGGAGATTTAATAAATTTGTCCATATTTCTAGAAATGAGAGCTGCTCCATCCAAAGTGGGATGGATGCCGTCTCTCCTAACAAGATCAGGTTTCCTCCAGAAGGTTTGCTAATTTTCTATGAAGCCCACATCGTTTTTTGGACACCACTCAGACAGCCAGCAATTTAAGGAGAACATGCGGCTAAACATGCCACTTCTGGTCTGATTGGGGAGGGGACCAGAGAAAACTACAGAGTCTCACATTGTTTTGGTAAAGTTACACACGATTCAGTATTGATTTTAGTGACCTCCGATTGGCGTAATCGGGTATTATTACTGCCAATGTGGAGGAGCACAGGACAGACTCAATGACTGCAGTGTAGAACTGGGTCAGCAGCTCCTGTGGAAGACTGTACTTCCCCAGTTGTCTCAGGAAGTACATCCTCTGCTAGGTCTTTTTGAGGATGGAGATGATGTTGGTCTCCCACTTCAGGTCCTGGGACATGGTGGTCCCCAGGAACCTGAAGATCTCCACAGTCGACACAGGACTGTCTGATGTGGTGAGGGGAAGCAGTGTTGAGGGATGTCTCCTGAAGTCCATTGTCATCTCTACAGTCTTAAGCATGTTCAGCTCCAGATTGTGCTGACTGCACCAGAGTACCAGCCGCTCAACTTCCTGCTGGTATGCAGACTCCTCACCATCCTTGATGAGTCCGGTTGTGTCATCTGCAAACTTAAGGAGTTTAACAGCCAAGTTCTTGGAGATGAAATCATTAGTGTAGAGGGAGAACAACAGTGCTGAGAGGACACATCATTGAGGGGCACCAGTACTGAGGGACCGAGTTTCAGAGGCAATGTCCCCCAGCCTCACTTGCTGCTTCCTGTCTGTCAGGAAGCTGGTGATCCACTGACAGATCGCTGGTGGCACGCTGAGCTGGGAGAGTTTGGAGGAGAGAAGTTCAGGCACGATGGTGTTAAAAGCCAAACTAAAGTCCACAAACAGGACCCTGGGATAAGTTTCCAGGTGGTCAAGGTGTTGCAGGATGTAATGCAGCCCCGTGTTCACTGCATCATCCACCTACCTGTTTGCCTGGTAGGCAAATTGCAGGGGGTCCAACTGGTGGCCCGTAATAGAATAGAATAGAATAGCCTTTATTGTCATTGTACAGAGTACAACGAAATTGGAGTGCCACTCCCTTGGTGCAAGTTTCAATAATAAATATAAATGTAAAATATAAAAGTACAAAAAAAAAAACAATCGTAAGTACTCAAACAATAGTATGTACAATATATACAGGATAGCAGCATTAATATAATGACAGTATGAATAGCAGCATAATATAATGACAGTGACGGTATGGAATAGGTTTAATTGTTTTTGTGCTTATTTACTACGGTGATAGCTCTGGGAAAGAAGCTATCCCTGAATCTGTTTGTCCTGGTTTTATGTGACCTGTACCGTCGGCCTGACGGTAATAGTTCAAACAGTTGATTGCTGGGGTGAGAGTAGTCCTTGATGATATTGCCAGCTCTGCTGAGGTACCGAGAGTTTGCAGTGACCTCCAGGCTGGGCAGAGAGCAGCCAGTGATCTTCTGGGCTGTGTTGATGACCCTCTGCAGTACTTTCCTGTCCGCAGCTGAGCACCCTGCATACCATGATATTATGCCGTACGTTAGGATGCTCTCTATGGTGGTTCTGTAAAATGTCACCAGCAGCCTCTCCTCCAGGTTATTCCTCCTGAGCACTCTCAGAAAGTGGAGACGCTGCTGGGCCTTTTTAACCACCGCCGTGGTATTTGCAGTCCAGGAGAGGTCATCAGAGATCTGCACGCCCAGAAACCTCATGGAGTGTACCCTCTCCACACAGTTCCCGTGAATGTAAAGTGGGGCCGGGTCTGCTCTGCCCTTCCTGAAGTCCAAGATAAGTTCTTTAGTTTTCGTGGTGTTCAGTTGGAGGTTGTTAACTGAACACCACTCAGTCAGTCTGTTGACCTCATCTCTGTAGTCCGACTCATCCCCCCTTGAGATGAGTCCAACCACTGTGGTGTCATCCGCGAACTTTATGATGGTGTTTGAGAGATGGGTAGGGGAGCAGTCGGATGTGTAGAGCGTAAACAGGAGGGGACTCAAAACACATCCTTGTGGAGACCCGGTGCTGAGTGTGATGGTGCTGGACCGGTGGGGGCCGAGTCTGACAGACTGTGGTCTATTTGTCAGGAAGTCCTTGAGCCAGAGGCAGATGGGGGTGGAGAGTCCCAGGTGAGACAGTTTCTGGACAAGGATCTCCGGGATGATATGATTGAATGCTGAGCTGAAGTCCAGAAAGAGCATTCTCACATAGCTTCCTCGGTGCTCCAGGTGACACAGCGCAGTGTGGAGCGCTATGGTGATAGCGTCCTCGGTGGATCGATTTGTCCTGTAGGCAAATTGATGGGGGTCCAGAGTGGGAGGCAGACCGGCCCTGATGTGCTGACAGACCAGTCTCTCAAAGCACTTCATCACCACAGGCGTAAGTGCAACAGGCCTGTAGTCATTTGGGCTGACCACAGCTGTCTTCTTGGCGATGGGGATGATGGTGGAGGTTTTGAGGCAGGGCGGGACGGTGTTTGATGACAAGGAAAGGTTGAAGATTTTAGTGAAGACTCCGGTCAGTTCGTCAGCACATGCTCTGAGAACCTTTCCATGTATTCCATCAGGACCTGCCGCCTTCCTGGGATTCACTGACTTTAGAACACACCTCACTTGATGCTCCCTGAGTGTTAGTGTGCCAGTGCTGGGGGCGGGTGGAAGTGGTGTGGCAGCTGGGGGCCTGGTCGTCTCAAAGCGGGCGAAGAAACGGTTTAGATCCTCAGCCAGTGAGGCATCAGTCCTAGATGTTGCCTGGTTATTGCTTCTGTAGTTGGTAATGTGATTGATCCCCTGCCACATTTTTCTGGGGTCGTTGTCAGCTAAGTGATCTTCAATCCTCCTCCTATAGGCAGCCTTAGCTTTCCTGATGCCTCTACTCAGGTCTGCCCTGGCCGCCCTATACGCAGCCCTGTCCCCTGACTTGAATGCAGTGTTGCGGCTTTTTAGGAGGGATTGCACTTCGCTATTCATCCAGGGTTTTTGATTTGGAAACACCCTGACCTTTTTGTTAACGGTGACATTGTCAACACAGTTCCTGATGTACGAGAGTACAGTGTCCGTGTACTCCTGGAGGTTGTGGCTGGAGACTAAATCCCATACAGTTGTTGAGAAGCAGTCCTGCAGTTGAGAAAGGGCTCCTTCAGGCCAGGTTTTTATTGTCTTTGTCTGGGGCTTTGTTTTTCTCAGCAGGGGGGTGTAGGTGGGGGTGAGGGACATGCAGAGGTGGTCAGATCCAGCCAGGTGGGGGAGGGGTGTCGCTCTGAAAGCATGCCTGATGTTTGAATAGACATGGTCCAAAGTGTGTTCTCCTCTCGTAGCTGTCATGGTCCTGAGTCTGAGGACTCAGTGTTTTGTGTTTCCTTATGCTTTTGTTCATTCCGAGTGTGTTTTCTGTTGTGATTTTGCCATTTGTTAGGTTTCTGTTCTTTGCCTGCCTGCTCCCACTTCTCTGTGTTCCCTCTGTCTGTCCATGGTGTTATTGTGTCTGCTCATGAGTCTGCCTGTCAAGTTCAGTGTCCTGTCTGGTTCTCTGTGTCTGTTAGTTTCCTGTTTTATTCTGAAAGTTCATGTCTCATGTCAGTGTGTTCAGTTTTACCTCTCCCCTGTCTCGTTAGCCTAATTGCTCCCAGCTGTGTCTCCCTCCTGTGGCCCATTCCCTGATTACTCCCCGTGTATTTAAGCCCTGTGTTTTCCTGTGCTCTCTGTCGTGTCGTCTGTTTAACGCCGTGCGTGCGTGTTTGGTTTAAGTTGAGTTCTTTAGTTTTCCCCAGTTTAGGTTTGTTTTCTCCCCGCACTGCTCCTCCTGTTTTTGTCACCTATGTAAATAAACTTTCACTCGCACCCCAGCCAGTGCCTGCATTTTGGATCCTTTTCTCAATTCACCACATGACTGCTGCGCAGCCGTGACAGTAGCAAAGTCCACAAACTGGACAAATTTAGGAAGCACAGTCTTTAGGCACGCTTTGTTAAAGTCGCCGGCGACAATAAAAACCCCATCGGGGTGGGCAAGCTGTTGTTTGTTTATGGTGTTTATGGTGTTGTTTGTTTATGTCCTTCAGATAGGCTAACACCAGTCTTTCAAAATCCTTTGAAAGACTGGTGTCTTTCAAAGGATTTCATGACCACAGACGTCAAGGCGACAGGTCTGTTATCATTCAATCCTGTAATGGTGGGTTTTTTGGGGACCAGGGTGACGGTGGAGCGTTTGAAGCAGGAGGGAACTTCGAACAGCTCCAGGGATCTGTTGAAGATGCGAGTAAAAATGGGAGCCAGCTGTACAGCACAGGTATTAAGGCAGGAGGGTGAAACACCGTCTGGTCCGGGGGCTTTCCTGGGCTTCTGTTTCTGAAACAGTCGGCTCACATCCTGAGTGTGTATTCTGAGTTTCAGGGAGGAGGAAAGGGGGGTGAGAGGTGTGATGGAGGTCGTTGAGTCTGGACTGGGGAGGGTGGTGGTGGTCTGCAAGTCTGCAATCCAGACTCAACGAATCTACCAGAGTGTTCTGGCATACCAAACATGTCCTAAGGTTATGAGAGAGGTCGTACCTTCTCTTTCTGATATATAGTATGGGAGGACACCTACTCTTTATCTGTTTGATATAAGAGCCCTTTGTTTAGGTGGACAACTGGACTCCTGGCGCCGGCTTTTAAGGAGGCGTTCACAGGGTCACCAGTGCTACAATGTTGGACTCCTAGCGCCGGCTTTTAGGGAGGCGTTCACAGGGACACCGGTGCTACAGTGTTTTCTGACGTGTGCTATACAGGCCTATAGAAAAAAGAACATATACTCATGACTCTCTCTCTCTTTGCTTTTACAGTGTGGTGTAGACGTGTTGGACCAAATGGCACGGATGTATTCCGTAAGAGCAGCAACACGCAGGTGGCCAGTAGCGGTTTTCTACAATATGCTGGACCTGGCGGCAGTGAATGCCTACATTTTGTACAAGGCATGTATAGGGTGGACAGGCAAAAGAAGATTATTTCTGAGTCTTCTAGCCAAGGAACTTTGTTGCCGGCTCATGCAGCACAAGGAAATATTAGCACAGAGGCAGGCTGCTGAAGCTGCTGCGCCAGGGACTGTAAAGACAACGCAGTGCCAGGTGCAAGAGATGACTGATGATGCCATAGCCCTGACACTACACACTGCCCTGTCACACCTGGAGAAGAGAGACACGTATGTGAGGATGCTGTTTGTAGATTACAGCTCAGCATTCAATACCATCGTTCCCTCGAAGCTGGACAGGAAACTGCAGGATCTAGGACTGAGCAGCTCCCTCTGCAGCTGGATCCTTAGCTTCCTGTCTGACAGACGCCAGGTGGTCAGACTGGGCAGCAGGGGCGGAGCGTGGGGGTGGCTTACGGGGCTTAAGCCCGGGTTGTTTTGTCAGAAGCCCGGGGTATTTTGGAGTGTAATTTTTTCATAGTTAGATGCCTGGCTGACAACTGTATAAAACAAAAAGTACACACAATATTCGAAGCACATAGTGCACACTGTGGGAATTTACGACTGTGCGTGAATCCCCCCCTGATATTGGTATGATCCAAGCTCAGGCACTAAGCGACTGAGCGAGGGGGCGGGGGGAGCTGCTGCCCGTGAGTGCGCTGTTGGAGAGACGGAGCCAGCCATACTAAGGAGAGCTTAAGTTTGACCAGGTACCAAAGCAAATCATTCGTACCGTACAAATAATGTAAATATGACGGTGCATCACGAAAGATTGATATGAAACTGATCACTTGACCAATATTATTTTACTTGCTCTTCAAGTGAATCAACAAATGGCGAAATGAAAAGCCGAACAAATGCTATTTTTTAGAGAGTCTTAGCTTACGTGTGTTTATTTCATATTTTCAGTTCTTACCCTCCCCGACTAATTCGGTTTCAGTTATGTACTGAAATATAAGAATGGACATTAGAGGGTTCTTTCAAAGAAAAAACTCAGGTAAATGTTATTTTATATATTATGCTTTGTATGTTGTTCAGTATATTTCTATGCAAAACAAGAGGGATTTCAGTACACAGCAGGATATTCACATTTGTAACCAGATATTTACATACACTTTAGGGAGAAAACATAAAACA
>NC_137935.1:1447309-1452309 GCF_963969265.1 Rhamphochromis sp. 'chilingali' | reverse complement strand
GAGTGATTACAGGCTCGGACAGGTTCAGTGAAAGTAAAGAGACGTCCTGAGTGTTTCTGTGGGCTGATCTGGGCTCAGTTACACGGCGGCTGTGACTCAGGAGGCAGAGTAACTAATCTGCTAACTGGAAGGTTGGTAGTTTGATTCCTGGCTGCTCCAGTCTCCATGCCAAAGCGTCCTTGGGCAAGATACCGAACCCCGAGGTGCTCTGTGATGTGTCGGTCAGGGTGCCAAAGTTCAATGGGAAACATCTTCCACCTGCAGGAGCTTCTGTCGCTTCAGCATGAAAGGATGAACTGGACTGGCGCTGGGTTGCAAAGTGGCTTGCAGATAAAGCAGCGTAACCTTAAAATATAACCGTTAATCAAGTCAAGAAGATGATCCTGGTATCAAATGTAGTGTTCCCCTTCATCATTCAACAGTCCCAAATTCAGCCCCTGCTGTGAACTCGGAGGGTGTTACTGTAAAATTTCTATTCCTCATCCTTATTTGGTCATCAGAAGCCCCACCCACCTGCTGCTTAAACCCTAATTTTTGAGGAGCAGCCAATCAGAAGAATGACAGATGAACTGAAGCCCAGTGTAAGCTAAAGAAGGATTATTTTGAACTGTGAGTCATGCAAAGCTGCTGTAATCCACAATAAGGTGGAAATGAACGGCTCTGTGATGCGTCTGAGCCGTGTGACTGTGGACCCGCCTCCTGCTCTGCAGTCAACCCGCCGACACACCGCCATCAGAGTTTTGATAAAAACACATTTCACTGCATTCAACTCTTTAGTCTTCGTCCTCGTCTCAGCGCGTTTCTGAGACGCCGCTCAGTCAGCTGCTGTTTATCACTGCGTTAAAGAGCCGGCGCTCCGAGGGAGGATGAAAACCAGACCTGTGTTTTCTTGGCCCCAACCCGCAGGGGAGAAGGAGGAAGAGGTGGAGGAGGGGAAGGCCCAGCTCGGTGTTTTGGGGGTCACGGGGTCCCCCGGGGTCAAGGTTAGGTTTGCTTATTTAGTGGGTTAAATTCCTGGGAAAAGAAGGGAGGAGATAAAATGTGTTGATGAGCTGAGGTGTGAACATCCAGGAGAAACAGGCGGGAAAACGTCATCTGCAGAGGATGGACAGGAGCAGCAGCCAATCAGAGGACTTCCCATAGACGAGCGCCATAACACCGTGTGTGATCACTGGACTTATTTAACTCAGGCATCAGGACGCTCCCATTATCACTGCCAAAACATTAAACACAGCAAAAGGATATTCTGCTTTATTTTAATAGATTTTAATTAATAAATTGTCTAAATTAAAAGACAATGAAGCTGCGTCTCCATGTCGCTGACCTCGTGCTCTTCCTGCTGACGGCGAGGGGAAGCAGCTCGTCTGCTCCTCAGGTGCACGCCTCGTCGGGATTGGTGGAAACCCGTGGCCCGCCCAAGTCTGCGTCAGGCTGTGGGCTGCGTGTTTGTAAAGCAGGAAATGAAGACGAGCAGAAAGTTTAGCTTTAAAACTCAGTAAACCGGACCGTTGTTGAAAGGCTTCGCTGAGCGTGGACAGGACGTGTGCGTGTGTGGACGCCGTCGCCGTGACGAGCGCTGACAGCTCGGCGTGCTGCCGGTTTGCTCTCGGACTGACCTGACAGACCTGCCTTAAATGCTGCTTCGTGCACATAAACAAACGTGCGTGGATCAGCGTTGTGATCGTTTCCATTTCCTTTGCCGATATCTCTGTTTTTCCCCGACATGCTTGTCGTCCGACATTAAAGACATTTTTCCTTCTGTCTTTAATTATCAGCTCCGTCTCTCTGTTTACTCGCGTCGTCGTCCCGTCTCTGTGCTTCCTTCACTTTTATTGTGGCGTCTCTCTCTCTGTCTGCCTGCCGCTTTGCCTCTGACATCCCGGCTTTTCTGTGGTCACTCCATTCCCAGAATTCCCTCTTCCTTTCCCATAATCCCCGGCTAATGATGTCCGCCGGCCACAAAACGAGGCCTGACGCCAGAGCCGAGCGAGCGAGCGAGCGAAGGCAGCGAGGAAGAGGAGGTGGAGGAGGGAGCGTGTGTGTGTCGGTCCATACGCACGGATATGTGTGTGTGTGGGTTTGTGATAATGAGAGCCTCGATCGGAGCTCGTTAGCTGAGAATGCAGTAAGAGTTTGCAGCGTGACCTCATATAATCTCCTCCTATCTCCTCCTCGTCACGGCCGCTCGCTCGCAACACCACCACGCTCCTCGTTTTCCCAGAAATAATCAAAATCAGCTCGTTTCACTGTGAAACAGTGAAAGTGGTATTTCACAGTAATCCGTCAACGTACGTGAAACACGGACGATGCTTTTCATTATCAGGGCTCTGAGCGTTCGTGGGTTCGTCCTCAGTAACCGAAGCTTCTCACGTGGTTTGATCCGCAAACTCCAACCTGTGGATGCAGCTCGTCCTCCATGTTCTGCTGCTCAGACCTCCTCCAGCTCTTCTTCGGGAAAACTTCCAGAGGTCTCCTCTCCAGCTGGATGTGCCTGGAACACATCTGAAGCATCCCCGTCAGACGATGTGGCGGAGCTCCTCGCCGTCCCTTCAGACGAAGCTCATTTACTCACTTTAATCATCCAGAGATGAGCGTCAGACAAACCTGCACAAACGAAGGGTCCTCTGGTGTTACCAGATGGAGGCCTGCTCCAATATGGCAGAAAAAGATCATCATCAACTTAAATGTCTTGTTACAGGAAAGTAAAAATGAATGAAACAGCAGTTCAGATCAGTGAGAGGCAGCTGGAGGACGATGTCTCCTGTCTGATCTCAGCTCAGATGGATCCATGTTTATCATAAACTCATATGAGCTGTCGGCGTGTTTCGTTCACGCCGCCTCAGTCGTCCGACGTCACGTGAAATATGTCCAGCAGTAAAAGTCCCTCCAGTGAAATTCTCTGAGGCTCCGCTCGTTCCTGATGCATTGTTCAGAGAGCTGCACTTTTTCAGATAGTCATCAGACATTTGGCTCGAGTTTCTGCCTAGCAACAAACATCGGCCTCGCCAAATAAAAACAAAGCTTCTCAGAGACGTTTTCAGTCTCATGCAACAGTTTGTTTTACTGCTCGTGTTATTTTTAAACTGCGCGGTGGGGAAATAACCAGATTCAGCTGCGCCGAGGTCATCAAAGCTCCTCAGAACGCACGGTCAGGACGGAGACTTCGACTTCAACCTAAATCCACTTTTCTAGGGTAGCTTTGCATGATTCACAATTTGATTCACGTCGACCTGACTCACTGTCAGATGCTCTTGTGTTTCTTCGCTGTTGGCCGTGTTAGATTAAAACGCCTCGCTCTGTTCAGCGTCACAGCGAACAACAAGTTTCCTGTTTTGCAACAAATTCCTTCTTTCCCAAATGTTCCTCATAATTCATTTTGGTTTGGAGGCCGGCAGCTTTCAGGCACCCATGGGCCTGAAAACGTGCACGGCTGCACATAGATCTCAAACACACGGAGTCTGTTTCAGAGAGAGACCAAGTTAGAGCATCGGGACGTTAAACCCGACGAGAGAGAAAGAGAAGGTTTGTAAGCAACGCCGCGACCCCAGCGGGCGTCCGAACGCTCTCGCTCGGCACGATAACCACCGTCAAAGCTTTATGATGAGTCCTCAAAAAGACGAGGCGAGCGTAACGCGCTGACGCTTTCTGCTGCCACTCAGTTGTTTCCAGCTTTGCTTCGTCCTGCACGAATGACCTTAAACGAGTATTGATTAAAACCACAGACGGAGACTCTGAGCTCAGCAGCAAACAGCCAGCAGGTCAAAGGTTATTCCACAGAATCTGGATTGGTTTGGCATCACGCCGCTGTGGCTTAAGAAGTGCACAGTGTGGTTAAGATGGATGGAGAAAAGAGAGGACGAATTAAAACAAAGCGATAAAGAAGGTTGTTGTACTCGGCCGGGTGGAGGGACGAGGGTGGAGGGACGAGGGTGGTCAGGGGGAGAGTTTCCCTGAGTTGGTGTAGCATCATGCTAATCTCTCTCAGTCGCAGCGCTCGCTGTGACTACAGTATGATGGTTAGTTATTACAGCATCAGACCGTCTGTGCTCGCTCTGTGGACAGTTTGCAAGCTGCAGGTCCTTCATGCTCAGGATCACCCGGATGATGCGTTTAGGGAACCTCAGCGGTTCCGTGGTGGGGTGGTTAACACCTCTGCTTTACATGTGAGAGATCCTCCTATTCAAGACTGGGAGGAGAGACAAACCAGTGTAGTCCTGGTACTGGTCCCAACCTACAGGGTTATACCTGCTAATTATTGCTCAGTAACATCCAAATAAAGTCCTACACAGCACAACTGGGACTCCAGTTTGCAGAGATAAAGCCTAGGAGACAGCTAGCTACAGCCACCTGTGTCACGATCCACGTGTCAATCAAAGAGACCACGCCCCTTATAATGCAAACTTTATGCTTTAGTACAATTTAAACAGGTGGGTTATTAAAACAGGTAAAACAGTTTGTGTATCAGGCTGTTTGTTTCTGCTGGAACGTTTTAACATGGGAGTCTATGGGACTGACTCACTGCTGCCTCTGCTGGACGTCAGAGAAACTGCAGGTTTTGGGACGTCATTTAAGAGGTTTATGGGGACTAAAGGTTCCCAGTGTGGATGAAGCTGATGCACCGACATCATCATTAATACACAGAACAAGTCCCTGTTGGAAGATTAGCCTGACCTTTGACCTCTGTGTTTGTGTCCTCAGTGATCTGCTGGAGGATTTAGAGAGAAGCCCTCACGCTGCAGCCATCGCAGAGTGCTTCGTAGAGAGGGTGAGTACACAGCGTGTGTGTGCGTGTGTGTGTGTGTGTGTGTGTTCTGTTTTATGCTCTCTCACCTCTGTGGTGTCAAAGCTCTTTGATTCCTTTCAGCGCACGAACCAAATATGAGTGTAAAAGCTTTTTTCTTTTAGCGTTAATAATAGTAATGAACCCAGGCCTCGAAAGGGGGAGGAGCTTATTCGGGACAGAGAATGCACTGAGGCCCAGTTTGAGATAAAGAAGGATT
>NC_137935.1:1349809-1442309 GCF_963969265.1 Rhamphochromis sp. 'chilingali' | reverse complement strand
ACATTACAGTAACACTTCATAAGACGACCCACAAATAAGGCACAAGTACCCTGTACTTAGGTGAAATTTCATGTAACAATGAAATAACCTAAAATTAAATGAAGGAATTTTAGGTGCTGGGTTATTTCATGGAAAATTTCTGGAAAAGCAAACAATATTTCCCCATCTTACATCTTATGTTCCTGCAAAATGCACGTAAGTTCTGGGTACTCGCGCCTCCTCTCCCCCTCATGGAGGAAAAATACTTTTATGTGTGAAGCTCTGGTTAAGCTGCGTGAAGACACTGAAACAACCAGCGAGGAACAAACTGTGACTAACAAATCATCTCTTTCTGTAACTCAAAATCTGTTGGAGCTGCAGAAGTTTGGAGAACATTTGGAGACCAACACAGCCGAAAAATATCACCAAAAGCTGGACTTTAAGTTAAAGGGGAATAAAAACTCACAGGTGTTACACCCGTAACACGCCCAACACTCAGGGCCGATAACTGCTGAGGAGATCCATGTCTGATGTGTGGATAGATCTAAGATCGATCTGCAGGGAGAAAATCGGTGCCAAAAGTTAGAATAAAAGCAACTCTGTGCTTTAGTGTTTCACTGTTCCAACACAAAGTAACACAATCAATGTGAAACACTGTCTCCTACAACATCACGAGTTAGAAAACAGACCTGTTTTATGCCTCTGTGACACCTTAGACAAGCTCCTGTTTTAACATTTCTTTAGATCCACAAGAGCTGAATTACACAATTATACCAGCAGGTTGCTTGGCAACCACCTAGCAACAGCACAAGTACAACAAGCACAGGCATGACGTTGTGATAGTTTCATATATTTACTGTTTGTCTCTTCTCCTGCAAACACGTCTGCTCATCTTTGGTTTCTTCTTCCTGAGCTTTCAGTCGTCTGTTAGCGTTAGCCTAGCCTGCAGAGCGTTATTCAGGCAGTGTTAATGTAACTGGGAAACTCTGCACGCTCATCACAAATGAAGCAGATCACAAGACCGTGCGGTTGTAACTTGAGCAGAGAGGCTGATGTTAATGTGGTGAAAAATCCACAGATCCAGCTTCAAACAAAGCACGCGCCCACGTTAACCAGCTGCACGTGACGGTCTCTGCCACAGCGTGCAGAGCTCTGCGTGGTACGATGCTCTGAAGAAAAGTCACATTTATTTTGGTTTTTGCCGTTAATGAAGTAAGAAGTAACACGAACGCAGAGATCTGAGAGCTGCGTGTGAGTGATAGATGTGAACGAGAGGCACAGAGCGCAGCGTTACCCTGTTTCACTGCACGTGTCTGCGTCCGCGGCTGCTTCGTCTCTTTATTCTCTGCAGAGTCAAACAGAGTCACTGTTGATCTCACGCAGGTCTTCTCTCCACCGTCTGACCGACTGCGCTCGGCCTGCCTGGATCTCTGCCCGGCCTCCATCTGTCTGCATATTGATGCACTTAAATCACTGCATACATGCGCAGTAAAAGCTTCATCGGCACCCATATGTGCCTCCCCGTGTGTTTAAACCCTTCGGCACGTACCGAGTCTGCCGGGGTGGAAGGCGACCCCTCCTTCACCTCGCTCGCTCGCTCTATCTGCCTGTCGCCTCCTTAAAGCTCCATTAAACACCAATAAAAATAAGTAGGTCAAATGCTTTCAGACCACCAAACCCAGAAACTCTGTCTCTGTCAGCGCGTCTCCAGCTTTTCGAGCTGCATTGCTGCCTTCTCTGCTGGACCCTTCCTGGCCTCTCAACTGCTGATTTTTTCAGCTGCTGCGTGTTAGGATGCTCACGGGTGCCAAATGTACTTTTTCCCAGCCTGAAACACAGGAATCTTTCAGCAAACCCGACACATGAAAACTTTGTGTGTTTGTTACTGCACATAGACAGGAAATAATGTGAAACACTGACAGATCACTGAACAGCATGTTTGCATGCAAGGATGAAACCATAACACATGTCAGGTGATCATGTTCCTAAAAAGGGTTCGTGAGAAGATATTTAAGTCTGATGTGGATGGCGAGAGTGTGCCGGCCACCGTCAGTCAGCAGACGTGAGAATAAAGAGCCAGCGAACCTCAGGGCTCAGATGAAGGGGTGGATGTGAGCCCAACCCCAGCTGTAAAGAGGTTAAAAGTAATCAGAGTAAGTCTGAGCTGATCAGGGTTTATTGTGGCTGAGGGTGCTGGAGGCAGCGCTGCATGCTGTGGTTGCTGCTGAAGGTCCGTGAAGGCACCAGGACGTCAGTTCTTCAGCTTCTCAGATATGCTCGAAACCAGTTTTCACTCATGTGGTCACCTCGCTGTGTCCCACAGGAGTCTCCAAGTCACCTGCGTGTGCTGCAGCCATCAGCACAGGGGTCGTGGTTTAAAGATCTGGAACCAAACTTTCTGCTGCTTTAAATCTTTCGGTTTTGGGTCAAAACTTTTGTCTTACTAGCCAGAATCAGCCCTGTGGAATATTTTAGCTCCGAGCGTTCAGCAAACTCGCAGTAATGCGATCACCAGAGGAGCAGACTTTCGGTCTCTGTCAGCCCCTGCTCTGCATTTTTCCACAGTGATCCGCTGGGTCAGATTTGGAGGGAAATGTGCTGGATTGCAGGTTTCTGAACTCTGCTGTCGTCCCGCTGGGAACACGAGACGAGAGGCTTTGTTTGCCCGGGGATCCTGCACAAAAATGAAAACGCACCAAACAACAGATCGGCTCCAGGAACGCAGCTTCTCTGCCATCGAAAACCATCAGCAACAAAACCGAAGGAGATATTTGTCTTTATAATATCACAACACTGTGCGTGTATCATGAAACTGGCTGCCAGCAGAATGATTTGAACAGATGTGGATGTAATCTCAGTAGGTAGCTCCATGGGGAGAACAGAGACAGATGCTGAGGTAATTTATGCCGCTAAACTCCACTTGGATGCAAGCACAGTTTGTAATGCTGTAAATTGATGAGCTGTAGAGCCAGCGGGCTTTGGAGGCTGGCAGGGGGTCTCCTGATTAACGCCAACTTTTAACAGAGCAGAGAAATGTTCCAGGAATGATCAGACTCAACACACATGAAAGCGAAAGTACGTCTGGGAAACAGAGCAGGTTACTGGGTTTATGTCCCAGCCTTCATCTCCGCCCCGTCACAGCACGGCAGGACTGCCCAGGTTAACCGCCGGACTTTAAACATGGTTCTGTGTTGAAATCTCGGGATAGCTGGGGTCTTTCTGCCCCGGTGCTGCCTGCTGACTGACTG
This sequence comes from Rhamphochromis sp. 'chilingali', assembly GCF_963969265.1. Classification (NCBI taxonomy): domain Eukaryota; kingdom Metazoa; phylum Chordata; class Actinopteri; order Cichliformes; family Cichlidae; genus Rhamphochromis; species Rhamphochromis sp. 'chilingali'. The sequence goes on along the minus strand of NC_137935.1, from coordinate 1,439,082 downwards.
CTGCACTTCCGAATTCGGTAGTCGGAGCAGATAGTTGGGAAAAGCAGATCCTCAGTGTAGAGTGCGGCATATCTGTGGAAAACTCATCTGGACAAATAATCAGGCGTTTTATCCCAATGCAAACAAAGCTTACAGGTAGACGCACGGGTGGGACTATTTAAGAGGTTAATAGTGTTTTGATTGGCTGTGCAGATTGCAGGTTGGTGTTTTGTTACCTCTGATTGGTGGAGATGACTTCGGGCTCGGGGGAGCGGCTGCGATTATCTGCAGTCTGTGAAACTGACTGCTTTCCTCTGCTCCGAGCATCCGTACAACACGAGGTGAAGCACAGCGACCCTGGAGACTCTGTGGAAGTTTGGGCTGAAGGAAGTCCTCGGTGTGTTCCAGTGGATGAGTTCATGGGAATCTTGCCAAACGCAGTTTCTAGGCATGTCTCTGGTGCACATTTTTCATATCTGCCATCTGCTTTAAATTCTCCATGCAGAGCTGAGTGTTTATCTGAGGCTGAAGTCGGCTTCCTTCAGTCCGAGATGACAGATTACAGCTTCATTTCTTGTCTACAGAAAATTTGCGACTTAAATTTGGCTGTTCATTCTGTGACATTTTATATGAACCTAACATTTGTCACTGTTGTCATCCCAGCGGCTGCAGGTTTCATTATAGCACAACTGTGAACAGTGACTCTTCTTTAAGCCTTTTATTGCTGTAAAGTTTACACATGCTTTACATTAATATACCACACCATTTAAAACCTCCATGGCAACAAACAATGCTGTTTTGCTTGCATGTCTCAGTTATGTATAAGCTCAGAAACTCTGCAGGTGACTGTTGAGATGTGGCGTAGCTGACACCGAACTCCAATTCGTGCTCATCCAGGTACGGAAATCCCAAAAGGTCGGTTCTGTTCATCTGGATGTTTCGTCATCATCAGGTGACGTCTTCAGTCTCAGCTGACTGCAGGTTTCAACCTTATAAACAGGACATTTGCACAATGACTGAAACCAGCAGCACCGAAGGAACAATGGGCTGTAGCTGCAGCTGAGACTGAAGAAGTCACACGGATGGATGGATGGATGGATGGATGGATGGATGGAGGGATGGATGAATGGATAGATGGATGAATGAATGGATGGATGAATGGATGGATGAATGGCTGGATGGATGGGAGGATGGATGGATGGATGGATGGATGGATGGGAGGATGGATGGATGGATGGATGGATGGGAGGATGGGAGGATGGATAGATGGATGGGAGGATGGATGGGAGGATGGATGGGAGGATGGATGGATGGATGGATGGATGGATGGATGGATGGATGGGAGGATGGATGGGAGGATAGATGGATGGATGGATGGATGGATGGATGGAATAATGGATGGACAGATATATGATAGGCTGTCCAAACCCTTACAGTGGTACATTAGCCTTTCAGTGTGGTTGGACAGGCACATTTCTGTGACACAAGCCCAATGGCCTCACCTGGTTTGTGCACCAAACCAGTGCCTTAAAATCAATGAGCACCTTTTTAGGAGCAACACACTGATCCTGTGCTGGGCCTCGCTCTGTCCCAAAAACATGGGACCACAGCCTGAAGCTGTTCTGCTGATGTTCACTGGAGAATAAGTCATCGTCCACAGAACCAGTCTGACTTTTATTTGAGACATTAGACGTTTTCTGTTGAAAGGAGCCGGGTGGTAAACTCTGGTGATAAATGTTTGCACTCTGCCTGTTGGCGCTGTAGGGTCCAAAATGTGGCAATCGGGGTATTTGGGTCGATCCATCCATGATCCGGCTGAGCAGGACAGAGCTTTATCAGACCCGGCTCCATGCTTCCAGTCCTTGATGTCCGGGTTTGGTAAGTCTGTTCAGGCTGCGGCCTCGGTGACCACGGTGGAACCGGATGTGGTCGTCTGCTTTTATAACCCGCCCAACTGTGGCTAGACTTAGAGTAGGCTCCCTGCCTGACCTCTGACCTGTTCTGTCTGCTTGGTGTTTGGTGTCTGGGCTTAAACCCCGCAGAGACGGAGCAGACATCATCAGCAGTCGATGTGACACTGATGAACTCATTATGACTGGAAACAGAACGCTTCGCTCTTTTCACCGTAACAGTCCGGTACAGCGTCAGCATCGCTGCTGATGCCTCGATCTTCCGGTCCATCTCATGTTCCACCTTTCCATCAGTTTTAGAGATCCGTCTGCTTCATGCTCTGCTGCAAACCACCCCAGCATGAAGCCAGAAGAACCCCCTCATGCACAAAAAGTAGGCACACCATTCGGGGGGTCCCAAAACATCATATTAACTGTGTTGCATCCCTCTGATGCCCCTGCTGGCCATCCAGTGCTGCTGCAGGACTCTTTGGGTGGTGCGCAGGTTCAGCTGCTACAACTTACCTGATAGGTTGGAGATAAATGTGCGCCTGGTTTGGTTTGGACAGTGCCGGTACCACCGCCTCTTTGGTTGGTATGAACGTGTTTCTGTGGTTAAGGTAATCTTTGTCTGGCTGCAGGATGAATGTGGGCCTATCAGACGCCTCCCTGATGATGTTTGATTAGATTAGACTGAGAACCTGTGAAGTTCCTTTTTGTAAACTGTGGTTAACGTTTCAGCTGTGAGTTTGCAGATGAAACTCTTTAATTATCCGGGCGATATTCTGGTTGGTATCACCTGTTGTGGTGTTTAGGACGCTGTGGGGAAGAAACAGATGAGCTGCTGTGTTTGAAAGCTCGTTTCAGACTCTGCACTTCACTGATGTCTGCAGAAGATATTAGCACTGCTCTGAATCCCCCCTCTTTCCTGTGGAGAAAAAGAGCCTGATCTCTCCTCTCCGTCCCCATCGTTACCTTGACCTCCTTCCTCCCATCCTCTTTGGCCCCCTATTTCCTCATCCCTCCTCATTCTTCCCTTCCCTCCTTCCCTCCAGTCCCTCCACCAGCGTCCAACATTCTTTGGCTTCCAACTGTGATGAATGTCTGTCAGAGGACCCGACAGCCGAGTCTCCACTGTCCTCCATCATCCTCTTTCACCACCATCCCCGTCCTCTCTCCTGTCGCTTCTTTCTTCATAACCTGGACCTATTTTTAACTTCCTGTCTTTCCATTTTTCCCTTCCTCAGACTCTTTGTTGTCTTCTCTTTCTATCTCGTCGTCGTGGACATGTGGCCCTCCCTCTTCTCCTCGTCGTCTGCTCTTTGTTCTGATTGTGATGAATGTTGGTGAACTGGATCCAGAAGCTCTCTGTCAGAATCTTTTCTTTCTCTCTGATCTCGTCAGTTTCTCTCGTTCTTCTATAAACTTGTAATGAATGTTTGTCAAAGCTCCAAACAGCTGTGGAGTCCTTTTGCTCTTTAGTTTGTCATAATCGCCTCCATCTGTCTTCTTCTTCCTCCTTCCCTCCATCATTTCTTCACCTCGTCCTCTGATGAACGGCTGAGGACATCCCTCTCACCTCCTGCAGCTCCATTGTCTTCTGGCCTTCCTCCACCCCAGCTCATCTCTTTGTTCCTCCTGTTAAAGTTCCCTCCCCGTGCTTTTTCACCTGCTTGCTGCTACTACTGCACATTCACCCAGTGTGTGTATATATATATATATATATATATATATATATATATATATATAATGTTCTTCCTCTACATTTCACTGTGTGTTATACTTGTATAACTATGCATGTGACAAATAAAGAGCCTTGAACCTTTAAATGCTACGAGGTGATGGCTGAACTCTGTAGATGTCGGTAACCTGACCATCGACTTGTTTTGGGGCTTGCTGTTTGGCTTCAAGAGAATCTATTGTGGTTTTAATGATTAACGCCGTCTCTGCTGCTCTGTGTCCACAGCTCGGTGGCCGTGCTGAGGGAGTGCATGAAGAACGAAAGTCTGGTTCGTTTCTTCCAGGAGAGGCAGGCGACCCTGAGCCACTCCTTACCGCTGGAGACGTACCTGCTCAAACCAGTGCAGAGGATCCTCAAGTACCACCTGCTGCTACAGGTGACCCTTCATACCACCTAATACTACAAGTTATATCACAAATACTACCAAATACTGCATGCGGTGCCTGAAATACCTCCAGATATACAAGTTAAACTTCAAATACGATCAGATGTTGGACATAGCACCTCAAAAACAGCCTAATACAGGTTGTACTAATGAATACTGCATATAGAACCTCAAATACTGCAGGTGAGAATTTAAATGCTATCAGATACTGTGCACACGAAAGCCTGTTACTTGGTCAGGTGCCACCTGCAAGTGCATCCAAACACCTCAAATTCTAGTAGTTGAGAAGTAGCTCAACATCTCAAATACTAGCTTTAGTTCAGCATAAATGACTTCAGTCCTACCTGATACTGCTAGATGAGTACCTGCTTCCACAGGTAACACCAAACATCCTTAATGATGTCACTCCCTGTGGTTCCCTGAGGAAGCTGATTGGTCCTCGTAAAGCTTTGGTCTCCAGGCAACAGGTCTGTCTCCTGTCAGTAAACAGAGGGTCAGGCTGAGACCTCTCAGCGCGTCGCGTCTTTAAAGACGAGCGGTGTGTGTCCTCGGCTACGTGTGCGGGGTTTTTCCCAGGACCAATAAAACGAGGATAAACTCTGACATCATCTCAGAGTCCAAACTTCTCTTTCCGCTCTGCAGCTGCTCTGTCACAGCTTTGTTCTGTCCTCTGACCACAGGTCCTTTACCGTCTGTGCTGCAGTGAAGTGCAGTTATGCTTCTGTCTCATGACACGCTAACGTGTGTGCACGTGTAGGACAGAAGTGATTAAAACGGCTGTTTCAAAGACAGGGACCGACTGAGACCAGCGTGGTCAGTCGCTGTCTACAAAGCAACACAGCTGTGCAAAGACGGCGATAAAGGTCAACAACGCCGAGTCCGTGAGCAGTCACATGCAGTCTGTCAGAGATGAAATGGGGATTAAACCGTGAATCCGTTGCCATCTGCACGCACAGAAATTTGCATTATTTACTTTAATTCAGAGTCTGTGCAGAACGCAAAGATCTGAAACTGCAGGACGGCCATCTAACTGCTAAACATACACAGGATCACGACTGGAGGACAGTCAGCGAGTCGGCTCCGCTGTGCAAAGAGTTGGTTGAGGTTTGAAACTACAGCTGCCCTAAAACTCAACTTATCTGATTTCAGCATGTAGAAGAAGTAAAGCCAGCGGCCTCGAGTTAACGTGACAGGAAGACTCGTCGATCAGTCGTAAGCTCTGCTTCTCGTTGTCTTTGTTGAGTCAGTTTTGGCACAAACACCAAACAGATGCTGGAGCCCGTTTGTGCCGCAGTCAGCACCAGGAAACGGGGACTCTGTTAAATCACACGAGAGCGAACTGCAGGCTGGCCGTCGTCGTGTTCTCATTACTCTGAGGAGAAGCTCAGCAGACGTTTGAAACAGACGAGTCTCAGTTAAAGACTCGCAGCACAAAATAAACCCACAAATTCTAACAAATGAAATATTTACACACACGTGTAATTCTGCTCAGATACCACCTGATACTGCAGTATCATCGTGTGTATTATTGTGAACATGCAGAAATACTTGAGTAGAGTCAAAACGGATGAAACGATGGAAACAAGCTGAAGCGGTCCGGTTTAGGAGCAGAACCATTTGTTCTTCTGTGCCAAATTCCCATCGTTAATAATCACATCTGGCTGAATGGAGACTTGTGCTCCAGATGTTTAACATGACGCGCAAACACCTGGAAGAGGCGAGGACTTGTTCATCACGTCTGTTCACACAGAGCGTGCTTTAAAGGAGCTCCTACGGTGTGAAGCTGAAGCCGCAGAGGCCTTCTCACTCAGCCGTCTGCTCCGTGAAGCAGGAACAGCTTTCCCAGTGAACGTGCCGAGTCTCCTCACTGGTCCCAGTCCAAGCCCAGCTCTAGGAGCGGGCGGGAGGATGACACAGCTGAAGCTGCTCTTTGTTCTCGCTCGTTGGTCTGCAGGATTTGCCGCTGCCGCTCTGATGACGGCGGCCAGTTTAAACATCGGTCAAACACGTGTTTGGATCCGAGCTGGGATTTTCCCAGAATCCTCAGCTGCTCCCGTTTCAGTCCATTCTGTGCTAAGGCGCTTCAGGGTGCAGTGGAATGTAACTGCACACATACTCTGAGCTACTTGTACTTCCAGTCCGATGCTTCTCACAGGGAAGCGACGCTTTTGACCTCCAGAGTTCACAGAACGACTCCATGAGCACGAATGAAATGTGGCTGATCTGCAGCTTCAGTCACAACCTTTGCAGTCCAATGTGCTATCCGCTGCGCCACAGAGCCGCACGGTGAGGTGGCTCAGTGGCAGTTTAAGGGTTAATGATGCTTCGCGTCCTCGTGTTCACGGTGGTCTCAAAGACGTCAAAGCAAACTGAGTAAAAGTTATGAGGACACAAACCACAGTTTATCTGAGGCTCGGAGAAATCCCCGTCTGTGTTTTGGCCTCAGCAGGCGGAGGATCAGAGCGGGGAAGGATCTCAGAGTGCGAGCTGTCTTTTATGTGCGGGTCTCGTCTCGTTTCAGGAACTTTCTAAGCACTTTGACAAGAGCGAGCCCGGATATGAGGTCGTGGAGGATGCCATCGTCACCATGACAGCAGTCGCATGGTACATCAACGACATGAAGAGGAAACAGGAGCACGCTGTGCGGCTGCAGGTAACAATGATCATGCAGGACCCCAACGTGAAAAAAGCTGCTGAGAAACATAAGGCCCTGGGGCCAGAATCGGCCCACCAGACTCTAAAGTGGCCCACTAGATGGCTCTGGAAGATGTGAAGGAGGGCACTGATACTACTCAAAGTAATTAAGTAACATGAAAGTTCCTGTTTTTCATGATAGTTCAGCTTTTTACGACGAGTCCACAATAAAAAACAAAATGACACATTTACTCCCGACATGCTGACAGATTTCTTTCACTGATTTTTTTATCTGCGAAATCTGAGATGTCCTGTTGAAGTTACTCGTCTTTTTCTTATATGACGATGTTTCAGTTAAACGTCTTTACACTGACAGAATGAGGATGTTTCACTCGTCCAGTCCATGTGGCCCACGATGTAGAACACCTTGGACATCTTTGGTCTACCTACGAGCTACCATTCAGCAGCTATTAACAAAGACTGTATATGAAAGATGGACACAGCTACCATATGAGCTTGTGGATCGATATTTGCAGGTTTCATTGTTAGCATGTTAGCCATCGTTAACATGGGTTTGTGACCAGATTTAGCTGAGCTTTGGAGCGCAATCACTAGCAAGTTGATGCTAGTTAGCGAGTTAGCTTAGTTAGCATGTTACCTAGCTAGTTGTTGCATAGCTGGGACCCCCATGTGCTTTGAGAACCGATGAAGCCTTTCAGGTCTGAGGTGAAACATCTTTGAGAACCTAAAGACGTCCAGTTGCCTTCAGCACTGAGAACTTTGTGACCCATGCAGGCATTTTGAGAAAACTGGTTCTCTAGAGAACGCTGTGCTTTTCCAAAGAACCTTTCTGAAGATGAAGGATCGGTGCAGATCAGCAGGTTTAGGTCGGGTTCACTCCACTGTGGTTAGCCTGTGACCTTTCACCGATGTCTCGCTCCAGGAAATCGAGTCCCTGCTGGTGAACTGGACTGGGCCGGACCTCAGCGGGTTCGGCGAGCTGGTTCTTGAAGGTTCCTTTAAAGTCCACAGAGTGAAGAAGGAGAGAGCGTTCTTCCTGTTCGATAAAATGCTGCTGATTGCCAAGAAGAGGATGGAGCAGTTTGTCTACAGCACACATATTTTTGTAAGTAACAACACGTTTGAGGCCGTCGTGGGTTGTGTCTGCACTCCTGCATCACAACAAACACACATGCGACCCCCCAGGAAACAGAGGCTCATCGCCACAGCGATGCTCTGACCTTCAGGGTTCCTCACGTTTGTCTCTGTGTCTGCTCCTCCACCTGCAGTGCTGTAATCTCCTGCTGGTGGAGAATCTGAAGGACCCGCTGTGCTTCCGAGTGTCCGACCAGACCATTCCCAAACAGCAGCATGTAGTCCAGGTGAGGGAAACCTCGAGTCTCCGCCTTAAATCTGGATCTCAGATGCAGCGACCTCACTGTTTGTGTCTGGATCCTGTTTTTTTGTTCTGCAGACGAAGAATCAGGAGGAGAAGCGACTGTGGGTGCACTACCTCAAGAGGCTGATCGTCGAAAACCATCCCGCATCACTCCCACACAAGGTAAGCAGGTTCACATGTCCTGGTCTTCCTGTGTGAAGCTCCCACGTTCTCCCCACCATCCAAAGACACTCACATTAGATGCTGACTCTTACCTGCCCACAGGTGAAGTTCAGCACCGATCACTGTGTTTTGAAGCATATTGCTGCTCGCAGGAGATCCGATTGTTGAGTAGACCTGGCTGTGGTGGCTTTACGGCCTCTGTTAGCAGCTGATTGGATTGATTTGCACTGCAGTGAGAGCGCGATCTGTACCTGAGCAGCTGTTTATAATGTTCACAGCAAAGATCGAGGAAACATGCATGTAGTCGTGCTCCCAGCAGCAGCAGTAGAGTTTAGTAAAGAGTGCAGCGTTAGCAGCTTTTGTAGATCTTTGCTGCCCCCTGCTGGTGTAAACAGTAAGGAGCAGCAGATGTCCTGTAACATGAGCAGGATGGTGATACATCCATGTTTGTAACCAGGTTACAGTGGACACACTGACTCTGAATATTTAACATCCCACATCCAGCCAGCTAACTGGAGTCAGCGTCTCACCTGTTCATTTAAATCCACCTGGTTAATGTGAGGATTTGTCTTTGCTCACACGTCTGACTGATTCACTGATCGTTTCCAGGCGAGGCAGGTCCTGGGAGACAACTTCTGTCAGTGTGAGTCTCACACACACACACACACACGTATTCAGCATTTTTATATAACAGTTTTCAGCCTCTGCAGATGGAGTGACATCACTTCCTGTGTTTCAGCTCCTCAGTTCGAGCAGGACCACCTGAAGAAGTCATCTGCGTCTCCGCGGCTGGACGACATCCACGCCTATCACCGAGGCAGGCGTCAGTCAGGTCAGGGTCAGTCACCTCCTCCTTCTCGAGCTGCTCCTCATCTTCTTCTCCTGCTCACAGGTCATGACTGCGACTTGTTTGTAACACGTTTCCAAAAATGGGGAAAGCTGTGCATTAATCTAGCGTCTGTTTAAGTGGACGCACAGACTGGACATAAATAAAGGTTTTCTGAAGGATATGTGCTCATTCTGAGCTGAGCTTCAGTACACAACGCCGGACGTGTCTCCCGAACCTGCCTCATACGGCTCGGGCGTTTTTGGCTGCATGAAGTCAGCAGCAGATCTGGTCTGTACTCGGGTCAGTTTAGCCGGCGCGCTGGTTCGTGGAAAGCGAGCAGGGTGCAGGTTTGTCATCTGACCGAACAAAGAAAGAGTTCTCCGAGAAGCCTCAGAACCCGGAGGTGTGCGTCATCATTACTGGGACCTTCTCAGATGGCCTGGTTACCCCTGCCAGTGCGCTAATGGCCCCATCATGGATGCTAGCTTTGAACTGATAGAAGCCTCCGTCTGAGCTCTGAGTGGTGGAGGTCGAGCTTCACGTGTGACTGCAGAGGTGACGGCGGTCCCTGCTTACGGTGACGTGTTCCTGAACCCACGCAGCGATCTCCAGCACACAGTCAGCTCCGAGAGCCTGGCGGCCACGGCCCCCCTGAGCGATTGCACAACAACTGTGCTAAAGTTTGACCCCCACCCCACGGCATTACTAAATCTAAGAATCTGAAAAACACGCTTATCAGAATCAGAAAGGGTTTTATTGCCAAATGTTGAGCAGGTTTACAACATTAGGAAATTGCTGCGGTACTTACCCATATGGAAAAGATGTATATAAATCTTATAAAGTTTGTATCTGTCTTGTTTGAAACTTGTATGAAAAGCATACAAGAGTGAAAACAGATATAAGATCCCTTGAAAAATTATAAAATGAAACTTGTATGTTTTGGATACTTACGAAAACAATGTATGAAAGTAATGAGAAAGTGGCCACTTTCATGAGTAATCACATACAAGTTTTTACTATTTCTTTTCCATATGGGTAGTGCAAACATACTGTCAGATAACGCTTAAATAAACATAAAAATTAAAAGTTTTTTTCTGGTTTGTGTCTATTCCAAATGACAGACCCGATCACCTCGTCTTAACTGTTTGAGAAACCTTTTGATAATATTATCAACTTTTGTGCACCCAAAATGTAAGGCGGCTCACAGTCATGTAGTCTATCATACCAGGAACGGGACAGTTTGAATTTCAACCCTGACACGAGGGCCTCTTTCTGCTCTGTTTGTCCTGCAGAGCCTCCAGAGCTGCTCATGTACACGCCGGAGAAGTCCAGGAAGAACCTGCCTCTGCTGCTGGAGGGAAACCTGCCGTACCGACGCACCAGGAGGCAGTCAGGTACTCAGACAGGCTTCAGCCACAGCTCAGGCTCAGAGTCTCCACCCTTTATTCATATAAAACAGCAAACATCTGCTTTTTGATGCTCTAATCAAAGAGACACAACGAAGCAGCAGGGAAAGTGAAACTGACTTTATCCAAACGGTGACTCACAGCAGCCTGAAACACTGCAGCTCAGAGTCCTGCATCGTGGAAGCAGCTATGAGATTGTGCTTTTAATGAATAGAATAGAATAAAAAATATGGGTACAAAATATGGGTCTATTATGGGTATGTTGCAATGTACACAGTATGAAGGTATGTTATTAATATGTTATAACTATAAGTGTGTACAGGCTATGAACAGGATGTAAATATGAAAACTATACAGAAATATGAACTTTGCAAGTTATAAACAGTCGTAGAAGTATAGTTATTGTACAGAATGATTGTCTATACAGTATTTACAGTAGTGCAGTTAAGATAAGTGAGGGTGTAGATAGTTTCTACAGAGGCTATATAAAGTGCTAGTGGTTGTGAGTGGTGGTTCAGTCCATGTTATTATTGTGTGTTTGAGGGTACAGTTGTCCATTGTGTGTGTGTGTGTGTATGTTCAGTCCATGAGTTTAACGTGGGTCAGATGTCAGGAGGCAGAGTTCAGGAGTCTGACAGCTGTGGGGAAGAAGCTGTTCCGGTACCTGGTGGTCTTAGTCTGGAGGCTCCTGTGGCGCCTCCCAGAGGGCAGGAGGGTGAAGAGTCCATGTGATGGGTGACTGGGGTCTCTGATGATTTTCCCAGCCCTTTTCAGACACCGCTTCCTGTAGATGTCATTTATGGCAGGAAGTCTGTGTGGGTGAAAGTATTTCAGTCAGTAAGATGAAGATTCCTGACATAACGAGGGTGAATGCAGGAAACTCAAAAACATGTTCTCTTTCTCGTTTCCACGAGACCATGTGTTGTGTAACAGCAAATATTATGTTGCAATAACCAGCCTCCCCTCCTCTGTTCCAGCTCCTGCCAAAGACATCGAAGCAGTGTTTCATCCCAACGGTGAGACGAGTCAGACTCTTATCCACATGATGAGGCCCGAACCCAAACATCACCCTGAGAGCTAAAATGAAACAAAGCAATCAGAAATGAACTGTGTCCGATTTCTCTGCAGGTTGAAAAAGCCGTCGCTGATAAGATTGTTGTTTTAGTTCATCGGGTTTTAAAGCTGCCACAGCTCCAGGGTCACGTGGAGGTGGAGAAGCAAAGAAAGCTCCCACAGAGATTCCTCCGCTGCAAACGACGGCGCTTAGACCTGGTTAATGTTTTCTGGCAAAACGATGGACTTTCTTCCGTCTTTCATCCACACTCGTTTTACTTCAAAACTAAATAATTAAGAGAAATCCACAAACAATATTGGTGAATAATCCCTCTGCTTTCCAGAAAACGGGAGTTTTCCAGTCATTTTCAGGTGGATTGCTCCCTGTTTGTGCGTTTGTTACAAACCCCGGTTTAGTGCCACAGTGATGTATGAATTGTGGGTAATCGTTTGAGCGGAGCTGGCAGAGATGCTCAGAAAGAATCCGTGAGCTCATCGGGAACCAGTCTCCCAGTCCGAGTGTGCGGACTTTGGTTCTGGGCCTGGATCTCAGTAACTAACAACAGCTGTTCACCACAACTTGTTTTTCACAACTTGTGAATAGAAATGGTGCAGTTCCACAGCCAGGGGGAGCTGTTGCTCCTGGAGTGACATTTACCTGCTGAAGCGCAGAAATCTGAAAGATGAGCTCTGAAACATCACGTCTGTTTCTGAATGGGAAAGCTGAAAGCTGCAAAGCTGAGGGGTTGCCACAGTGGGACATGTTTGAACTTGGAAATGTGTTTGCTCCGATATGCATGTCGTTGACTGCGAGAAGCAAATTAGACCGGATTCATGTTTCCTGCAGCTCTCGGGGTGTGGGTTTGGCTCGGGCCTGCCTGGCTCAAGCATTGTTCAAACATGAAACTTGTGGTTATGTAGTTTCAGATGCCAAGTTGCTAAGTGCCTGAAAACAATAATAATACTTTGATAACACCATTCTCTTTGTTCTCATCCATCACGGCATCTGTCACCCGTCTCGCCCCACCGCTTCGCTCCACCCGGGAATCTCGCAGCTATGAAGGTGAGACCGCGTTCAGATTTCTGGCAAATGTGCAGCTCAGCTATTAAACGCTTCATTAACCATCAAAGATCCTCTGGTCCAACATCTCAACTACATCGTTTTTCACAATCAGCGTATAAACACGTATATTTATATATATATATATATTTAAAGATTTCTTGTGATAATAGTTATTATTTATTTTTATAATCTGTACAGTTATATTTTCATGAGGTCTAGCTGGCCCAGATTATTATTATCGCTTCATAAATTTGTTGGGTGCTGAGCATGTCGGGGAGGGAATGGGAGGAAACTTAAACATGAACATTCACATTTATGTCAATATATGTATTACATAATACATATATGCATTATATATGTATATATGTATTATGTATATTTATGTCCATTTAGACGTATGTCTGTAGTTTGAGGGAGATTTCAGTGATTTCAGTTTGGAGCGCTGAACAGTGATGAGTGTGAGTTTGCACTGCTGGTTTTATGGTGTTTATGCTGGACTGTAAATCTAAAGAAAACTGTTACTGTAACAGCAGGCGGGCAGTGAAAGCGAGCTGTGCCACGCAGACAGCCTGGGCTCAGCAGGCAGCAGCAGCACGTTGGCCTCCTCCGTCATAGAGGTGGAGTCCGAGCGAGGCGGCGCCAGTTTGAAGCCTCAGCTACGACCGAACAAGGAGGAGGTAACTTTAGCTTGTGCTAGCACTCGTCAGCACTGCAGCCTCAGAGGATGTATCTGCGTTAGTGCTGACCTGATGTCAGGATGGATGGATGGATGGATGGATGGATGGATGGATGAGTGAGTGGATGGATGGATGAGTGAGTAGACGGATGGATGGATGGATGGATGGATGAGTGAGTAGATGGATGGATGGATGGATGGATGGATGAGTAGACGGATGGATGGATGGATGGATGAGTGAGTAGACGAATGGATGGATGGATGGATGGATGGATGGATGGATGGATGGATGAGTGAGTAGACGGATGGATGGATGGATGGATGGATGGATGGATGGATGGATGAGTGAGTAGACGGATGGATGGATGGATGGATGAATGAGTAGACGGATGGATGGATGGATGGATGAATGAGTAGATGGATGGATGGATGGATGGATGAGTGAGTAGACGGATGGATGGATGGATGGATGGATGGATGAGTGAGTGAGTAGACGGATGGATGGATGGATGGATGGATGGATGAGTGAGTAGACGGATGGATGGATGGATGGATGGATGGATGAGTGAGTGAGTAGATGGATGGATGGATGGATGGATGAGTGAGTAGACGGATGGATGGATGGATGGATGGATGGATGGATGGATGGATGAGTGAGTAGACGGATGGATGGATGGATGGATGGATGAGTGAGTAGATGGATGGATGGATGGATGGATGGATGGATGAGTGAGTAGATGGATGGATGGATGGATGGATGAGTGAGTAGATGGATGGATGGATGGATGAGTGAGTAGACAGATGGATGGATGGAAACTTACATCGGCTCAGGAGCCCTGAGCTGAGCCAATTCCCACTGCAATCCCACTACAGTAATATAATAAAATGTATTTAATCAAACTTGTGCACAGATAGTAGGTTTGAAAACAGGACTGTATCAAACACTCATAGCATCCTTTTAATGGTGTCTTTTCATTTTTGTTTAAATGAGGAGAAGGAGGAGGAAGAGGAGCTGACCCCCTTCAGTCCTCCTCCCACTCTGTCCATCACAGAGGAGATCCTGGAGTTCATCAACCAGAGTAGAGCCAGAGAGGGGCTCGCTGCCATCCACACTCACATGACGGTTAGAAAACAGAACACCCACCATAACTTGACATGTGGTCAACCACGTTTGAGGACACGAGTCTGAGTCAGCCTCAAGTGGACTATATTTTTCTTTCTAGCCATACTTGTTTAGATTCATGAAACTGTCACACCATGTTGCGATGTCATTGATTATTCACTGATTTACTGAAGACCAACCTTTGTGAAACCTCACGTATAAAGAGGTCAAATCCTGGGTTTTGACATCTGAACATTGTGGCTTAAAATCTTATCACATGACAAACTGCATGTTTATCAGGAAAGAGCCTTAAGATAGACCATCCATTACCAAAGACCTCAAGCAAACAACTCCTTTACTGCACATGTTCTTGTTCAAGGTTTTATTAATTTAACAAAACAAACCAAATTCAGGCAGATATTTGAACAAATTCCAGTGATTTCCCTCTTTTTCTTTAAACTATTCACTAAACTGTTAAGTAACACACCGGTGGGTGTCCATATCCCACCAGCTACATTAGCACATGCTAGGATTCATATGACTGTAAGTTTCTTCTTACTTTTTTTCCCCGGTACAGATCAAGGATGAGCCCAAAGAGCCTCTATCCAACCAGACCAACTTCACCTGCCCGCTGCCCCCAGTCACCTCCAGCCAAGAACAAACACACACAATGCCACAGGAACAGGAAAGAGCAGAGATTGAGGATGACATCGTCCAAAGTCAGACTGGAGAAAATGAGACAACAGAAAGTGAAATCCAAGAAATTCAAGTTGCAGAAAGTCAGGTGGAAAAGGGAGAAGAAGTGCTTGGAGAAGTACAAGAAAATGATAAAGAGAAGACGAAAACGAGTGAAAACGAGGATAGACACAAGATCGTTCCACCCCAAACACTAGACCTTCATCGATTCGTCTCAGAAGAGGAGGAAAGCAAAAACAAAGTCATACCGATAGAAGAAGAAGAGTCCACAACTTCCTCCTCAAATCTAGGAGCCCCTAACCAGCCCAACAAGAGATATCACCCGCCTACAAGAGGTTCCCACCTCACCAAGAGAGATAAGAAGATCATTGAAAAGATAAGAAGTTACTATGAGGCAGCAGCTGAGGCTGAAGAGGGCGAGGAAGAGGATGAAGAGCTTGCTGAAGAAGTAGGGTCAAAAAGGAGAAACAGTTTCTCACAAATTCCCTCTGGCTTGGTAAAGGAGACCATGTCACGCTTTGATGTCGGTGGTCACCAAGGGGAGTCAGAAAGTGGACTGTCCAAGTTCGAAGAACCAGAAAGAGATACTGATAGGGAGCACCTTTCTTCCTCTGGTCCAGTTTCTTCCCCATTTCCAGTACTAGCAGATGCAAAGAGTGATGGACAGGCTGATAAACCAATGAGCTCTTTGGATTTTCGAGAAGAGGACCGAGTCAAGTCTTCATCCTCTGCTGCGAGTAACGACGAAGAGACTCCAAATCCGGTAAATTTGCAATCAAACCAAAGCAGGCCTATTGGAGAAGAAACAAAGATTCAGGATCAAAATGAGAATGTTTGCAAAGGATCGTTGGTGGAAAGACGGGAGGAGAAGGTGGAAGGAGAGTCCAGAGATCAAACAACCATGCCTGGTGCTGGAAACCAAGCTATTACAAATGGGCATGAAGCTAACCCACCAGGCTCAACAGAGGCTAATGGAAGCCATGAAGAAACCTCTACACCTGTGAATACGTGCGAAAAACCTGAGACAAAAACCCAGAACATCTGGACTAGAACCAGAAGCAGAGACCAAGCAAAGGCCATTGGGAACCTCGAGGACCTTCCCAGTCAGATAAAAGTGGGTCGATGGTCTCGCCACTCCAGGATTGTCACTGCTAACCGAGCCCTGTTCGAGACCATGGGATCGGATGTGGCTGGTATCGGGTTATTCGAGGCGAACCCCGTGGTAGACCCTGTGCTGATAGAAAACTCAGAGCGTATTCTAAGCAAGGTCCAAACACTGGCTCGAATGTACAGCGCCAAAGCCAGCACCATGAAGGTCCCCCTGCATCAAAAACGCTCCAATAGTGGACGGAACCAATCGGTGGTTTCTGCTAGTCTGTCTGGACCCGCAAGCCCGAGCCAAAGTAGAAGTCAGCTACAGGCTGAAGCTCAAGTTACAGCTGAGCACCAAAAACAATATGAAACAGAAACCGGTCAGTCAGAGTCGAGATGTGCAACCCAAACTTACTCCATGGTCAAAGTTCAAACCCAAAACGTAACACAAAGGCGGCAATGTCAGATTCAAGCTGAAGACCAGAACCAGACTCAAACCATGAGCTGGAAGACCAAAGAGATCCAGGAAGAGAGGACAGTAAAGACAGCAGAGAGCCTCACACCAGGTAAGCTGCCTTTTCTAAGACTTCCTCTAAGATGCTGTGACTTTGGGTTCTTTAAAGAGAGTCCAGGACCAAATTATTGTGTTAACATAAGATAAGATCTCTCTTTTTTGTCAGTGCTCATCCCACGTCGGCATTATGCACAACACAAACAACACAACACGGTAACTTAATAAATACAAAAAATGAAAAAATAAAAAGAATGAGTGTATGTGTAACACTCTATCCACGGTCTCAGAGGAAGTCTCTGATCCAGCTGCAGGTGGTAGAAGGAAGTCCGATATCCAGCAGTTTCACTATTAGTCTGTCTGTGGATTATCAAATTAAAAGCAGCGCTAAAGTCAAGAAAGAGCAGCCTGGCGTAACGGCCCTGTTGTTCCAGGTGAGAGATGGTGGTGTGCTGAACTCCCTGCCATACCTGTCCTGAGTTGTTGTTGCTGAAGTGGTCTTAAATCCTCCTCTTGTACGCTGCCTTCTCTGTTGCCTCTTTTCAGCTCAGATCTGGCTGCACTGTACTGCGTACCATCACCGGATCTGAAAGCGGCGTCACGTTGCTTCAGCAGGACCTGGGCCTCTTTAGTCATCCAGGGTTTCTGGTTGCAATACACCCGGAGACGTTTGTCCACAGTGACACTGTTGGTACAGAAGTTAATATATGAGAGCACTGATGCTGTGTGCTCTTCGAGGTCCTGGTGTTCAAACACCGTCCAGTCCTGCAGCTGATGTGATGCACCTTCTGGCCAGGTTTTCTTTGTGGCTGGGGGGCTCTCCTCCTAACGTGTATGCAGGGATCAGCAGTATTGAACTGTGGTCTAACAAACCTCGATGTGGTACATGTTGCTGTAGGCTTTATCCAGTGTGTTTTGCTGCAGCCAAGTCTCTGTGAGCAGTGTAATGCTGCTGTCCCATACACACCTGTTGATTCGTCTGTTTTGTTGGACAGGAAAATACTTGGAAGCAGTGGCTTAATTGTTTGTTTCATGTTTGGTTCATACTCTATATTTCATTGTTTTTCCCAGATGTCCAGGAGGCTGCGATGGAGCCAGTTGAACCTCAGTCGTTTGGTCATGTGTTTGTCAAAGAACAGATGACCACCCAGCAGACGAATGGAATTAGCCTCTCCAGGCCGAGAGACTTCATCTCTGCTTTGAGCAGAGAAAGAGACTCTGGTGTAGGCCGTACTCTGAGTGAAACTTCCCAGACCTCCACCACACCTCAAGAAAATCCAGCCCCTTTGTTAAGCAACCAATCATCCAGTCTGACCCAGGTGAACAGCTATGAGCACAGGTACACCTCACCTGGAGCATCCTCATCTTCTACAACAACCATTCAGCATCTCAGGACACAAGCTGGAGACTGGAGCTCCAGTTTGTGCTGCCCTGCCAGTAACAAGGACCCCTCCAGGGATGACCCCCTGAATGAGAACAGGGATGTGCATCCAGATGTGTGAGTACTTTACTAATTAAGTAAAAATGAAAGGACTATAACAATAAAGGATTGAGTACAAAAAATGAGTTGAGTTGATGATAAATTATGGTTAATCATATACATACATGAATAAACATTAGTCAGTACCATGGTAAATGACCAAATGTTTATAAATGATGGAAGGCAGAAGGAGTGAAGCTCAGATCCGACAGAAACCACAAGCGTGACATGAAATGGTCTTTCTAGCATTTTATAGGCTCACCACGGTGCACATTGAAATGAGTGAGATTAGCTAAATTTGGTTTGCAGTTCAGAGCAGCAGCAGCAGATTCATTCCCACTACTTTTCTCCTTGTGGTTGCCTGCAGGCCGGAGCAGCAGAGTGGTCGGCACCATGCTTATTCAGCCAGAGAGTCTGGAGAAATCATCACCCAACCCGCTCCCTCGCAGCCACCTCTGTGTGCTGAGCACTGCAGAAAAGTGACCAAAGATGGAGATAACCAAGACAAAGACAAGCAGGACGCAGCAGCTGAACAATGTATACAAGCTAGAGTAGAACACAGCTTCACAGATAACAAGGATACGCTGAGCAAAGACGTGAATGTTTACGCAGCGCCTGAATTCAGTGTTTGCACAGGAAATGCAAATGCAGACGCGTCTTCAGGAAAGTGCAACAGCTCTGCAAGACCTCACCCAGGGCCGAGCAGAGAGCAGAGAGAAACAGAGGCGGGCAGCACTGTGCTGCGAAACCAGCGTCCGCAGAAGACATCAGCAGAGGAACTCTCCAGCGATGAGGGTTCAGCAGGGCGCTTTGGTGAATGGAGACCCTTAGGAGAGCTTCCTGCTCAGCCTTCCCAGAGTCTTCCCTTACTCACAGCCTCTGGCTCTTCACACGCAAGCTGCCACGCACTCACAGAAACCCCAGGGCATCACAGTTTAAGAGAAAATGAACCACGTCCATCAAATCCCGCTCAGCTGCAGTCTGAAGACCATCTCCCAACATTCACCAGCCAAAGGCCGCTCGACCTGCTGACGACGCTGGGCGGACGGGCTTCATCTGATCCCCCGAATGTCAATAGCATGCCTGAAGGTGACCACAGGTGTGTATGGACCTGATAACTGACAAGCAAAAGTGCAGAAAACCCAGAATCTGTGCAAGCTCACACTGCTCTGACAGCTCCCAAAGGTTGTGACTGGCAGTTAGTCAAGAGCTGAATTAAGGCCCAGTATGAGATAAGAAGGGTATTTCTGAAGTGTGAATCATGCACAGTTAAATAACTAAAAGCATGCAGCAGGAAATGAGCAGAATAACTGCACTTTAGAGATTTCGTGAGCAATTGGAAGAGTTTTTACAAAGTAATAATGATAATCTGATGAAGGTGGCCAATAAGGGGAACCTGGTCTGTGTGTATGAACTCGAACCCCTAATAAACCAGCAAGCCCAGCCCATGCTTTTCAGTTTAACATATTTTGATCTGCTTCTTTTTTCTTCTTTTATATAAGAAATGAAACGTGGCTGTATTAACACGAAGGTGAAGTTCAAGCCAGGACACATGTTTTCATTAAAGCGTATGCCTCGAGGTTCTCTTGCTCTTGTAATCTTTGGCACTTTATTTCAAGCCAGACTAAATTTTATCTGGCTTCTGATCAGTAGAAGAATTTGCCTTCAGCCACATAATTTACCTTTGTTTGTCACATTACAACTTTCTGTTACCACTAAAACGTTTTATACAGTATTTTGTACAGTTCTAAAGAACTTGAAAGTCAATGTTTAGTATGATCAGAGATGGGCAGTAACGTGTAATCCGATTACTTTTTTCAAGTAACGAGTAAAGTAAGGGATTACTATTGCAAAAACGGTAATTAGATTACCGTTACTTTCCCGTAGGAACGCTGCGTTACTGCGTTACTAAAACCGTGATTTTTTGTGAGAATGTCTCATGACAGTGACGTAAGCGAGTGCGACGGTCGTGACAACAGCTGTGTGCAGATCAACAATGGATCATATATCGAGTGTGGGAGAGAGTATGAGCGTGCAGTGTTTAAAGCGTGGAAGTACTGACCTTACTTTGAGTTTGATTCCATAAAAAGTGACAAAAACATTAGTGTCCGCTGTGCGTGGGAAGAAAACTTCTTTTTACAGCGAAAAAACCCTAAACTTCCAACAAGCACCGAGTAGCTACGACGTAATGGGAAACTCACAGAGAAACTCACGGATTCTTCCACTGACCGCGGCACACCTGCACCAGGGTAAACCTCCGCCTACCTCACTCCTGCTTTACAGGTGAAAATAGAGCAACAGGACCGCTGAGTCTTTGACTTTATTTATTTTCTGCTGTGTTTTACTTGCATCTATTTGAAAGACTGAGTGTAAACACAAAAAATATTTTATTTTATGAGCTGGAATGTGCAGAAAATAGGTTTAAATGTTAAACTAATTTCTTCCAGTCAGAGAATGTTGCATATAATTAAATGTTTGTTTGATGCATAAAGTTAAAAGATTAAAACTAATAAAACAAGTTTTAAAAGGAGACTTTTCCATTTGATTACATTTTGTATGATGGATTATGCAGAAAAAGTAGAATTGGGCTGAAAGATCTATCACTTTATCACCTCTTCAGGTTGTAAATCGTGCTTTTAAAAAGTAACTAAGTAACTAAGTAATTAATTACTTTTGAAAATAAGTAATCAGTAAAGTAACTGGATTACTTTTTTGGAGAAGTAATCAATAATTAGTTACTGATTACTTTTTCAAGTAACTTGACCAACACTGAGTATGACCACCTTAATTCTCCGTGTTTCTTAAGGAATCTTCAGGAATACTTCTCTGGGCTTCTTGAAGGACGTTCAAAGCTCCTCTTTGGATGTTTCTGCCTTTTTGCTGATCTCTGTCAGGATGATCTCTCACTGCTTCAGTGATTTTGAGGTCTGGGCTCTTCTTTTTCAAATTTCACATATGGATCCATCGCTCCATCAGACCTGATTTTCAGTCCAGTTCTTGTGTCGTTTTCATGCCTCAGCCTTTGCACCACGTTTCTCTTCATTATCAACGGCCTTCTGGCAGACGTCCTTCCACTGAGAGCGTTTCTGACGAAGTTTCGGTGAAGGATGAAAATTTCTTCCTCTTTCTTATGGACGTCGTTTCAGACACTGTAGATCAAACCTATTCTTTTGTCCTTCACTTGTCCATTTTCCTCTGATTTTTAAGAACACGCTGCACGCCATGCTGAAATACTCTCAGCTAACAGCTGATCAGTTTGTACTGATCAATAGTATTTCATATCAAACTATCTTTATTGTTATTTTTGACATTTTTCATGGATTCATCTCAGGAAATGGGAACAAATGATGTGTTTCTGTGACTGGCTGCTGGCAACAAGGAGCCTAAAGATGCAATTAAAACTGCTTCTTTTCTAAGTTGTCTCTTATATGTAGAGACAACACTGGGTCATCGCTTTTTATGCTTGGTCAAAGTTCAGTGGCTTAACAAGGGGGAAAAAAATTCGTCTGGCAGAAGTAAGATCGTACCAGTCAAAATAGGAGGGAAAAAATCTAGATTTTAAGGAAAGAAACTCTCCCTAAATTGTGGTCAGTCAGAATAGTTTAACTCTCTTAAACTGTAGCTAAAGCCGCAGTGAAAGTAGAACATTGACATTATAGAGTACTGATAAGAAAGTTAGCTGACGGGGATCCGTCCGGCCCAGGAGCCGCTGCCAGTCGCCTCTGAGGCCTTTCCCAAACCAGAGCTTCAGTTCACGCTCACATCATTTGCCATTATTTACCGGAAACGCTGTCAAACCTAAATGAGGATGTGGTCCCAACTAGTGAACGTTCCTTACATTGAGCTTAAAGTGCCATTTTTGGCCCTTCTGCTGTAGTGTTAGCTGGGCTTTTATCACTTGGAAAGACGAGAGTCACAATGCCCCTGTCAGAGAAGCTTCTTTAAGTATAACTGCAGTGATTTTTTTATTTAATTCGATAAACTAGATGTTTTTAAATCTGTGCTTCTCTGTAACTTACAGGGACCCAAAAGAGCCAGGATGCCCGACCAAACTTCCGATCTTCAAGACTCAGGAGGAGAGAACTACCCAGGCTATTACCACGCCTGACCAGGGCACCTCTGCACCCTCAGCCTTCCAACCCAGCCTGAGACACCGCTCTCCTTCTCCTCATAGAGCTCCTCCTACCTCCTCAGTACGAGCACCACCTTGCTCCTCACCATTCAGGCTTATTCCAGCATCTTCTCCGACTCCTGTATGCCCAAACAACATCTCCAAGGCTCTTTCCAGCTTATCTCCGACTCCCCCTTTAACCAGGAAAGCCCCGTCTACCCCCTCTCCTGCATCTTCCTCATCATCTGTAAGAGGCCCTCCTCCCTCCCCTACATCATCCTCTACCCTTCGCTCTCCCACATGCTCCTCCCCCATCACCTCTTCCTCCACATTTACCAAATCCTTAGCTGCCTCCTGCATCAGTCAGTCTATCAGTCAGAGTATGGCAAAAGACAACACTGCCCGCAACAGCGTGAATCAAAGTCCCTCCTTACCTTCCTCTCACTTACGACGGCGTTCCCCTTCTCCCAAACCTCCTTCCAGCACACCTGCTTGTGCTCAGTTAGGATGTTCCAAGGATGGGTACCACCATCCAAGATGCCCACCGTCCACTCTCCGGACCTCTTGCACTTCTCCGTCCCTCATGCCATCTTCTCCTCCCTCTCTTTCCCAACGCTCTCCAAGTCCATCCCATTACCAGCCGGCCTACGCTTCATCCTCTTCACCACGTCCCTCATTCCTTCACAGCAAAACTGGTTCTTCACAGAACTCAAACAACAACAACAATCACAGCACAGCAATCAGTCAAGTGAGCTGCAGCTTGAGCAGTGCTCTCAGTAACGGAGGTTGGTTGGTAAGTCCACAGAAGGAGACATTCTCTAATGGGACCAGTAAAGCCGCGGTAAAGCAACAATCCCAAGATTCTCTCTGGTCAGGATCACACAACCGTGTAGCCCGGCCTTTCTCCGCATCCGAACCCAACTCACGAGTTCAGTCCCCATCTCCCTCTCCAGCTTCATTCATTCACCTCTGCTCTCCACCTCCACAGCACAATTTCTCCTCCCCCATGGCAAATAAACCGCCCCATCCCCGGAGCTCAAGGGTAGGAAGTGCAAGTTCCCATAACCCATTAGGTCTAACTTTGGAGCTACCCATCACCTCTTCCATGAGTTCTTCTTCATGTCCGAGCCCGCGGATCCTCTCCCCACCTCCTATCGGTGTGTCAGTGAATGTTTGGGCAAACAATGTTGCGACACCTCAGCCTAGAAACGCTAGATATGTTTCCTCCTCTGCCTCTCCTTCTCTTTCATCAACATTGGCGTCTTTCCCAACTTCTTCTTCGTCCTCCTTTGTCCCACAGAGTGGTTTCAAAGGATCTTTCCCTTCTGGACCCTGTCCTACCACCTCCCTAAGCCTCCGCAGGTCTTTCTCCTCCAGCCTGGCCGACAGACCTTCCAGCCCAGCCCGGCTCAACGCTGCTGCCCAGCGACGTTCCTGGGCAGACAGCAGCCGAAGGTCCCTAGGTTTCAGTGGAAATGCCCATCCTTCTTTTGACCAACACGAGTCCTGTCCGGTCAGTCCAAGGAGTGGATGGTCCTCTTACAGCAGCTCACCCGCATGCTTCAGCCCTGAAAATGGGCTTCAGTCCCCACCCTCATCCAGCAAGTTTTCCCCAGGGAACGGCACCGGGGGTGGGCAGCATTTTACCAGCGTGCCCTGGCCAGATGTGCGAGAGCTTTCAAACAAATACAATGGAACGGATATCCCGGATACAGGCGATACTTGCACCATCAGTGCCTCGTCTCCTCCCCCTGTGTCCTCCACCGCTTCATCAGACAGGCAGATAGACTGGGAAGATCCCGAGTTACAGGAGGGAAACTGTCGGAGCCAGCTGATCTGCGCCTACCTTAGCCGACCCTCCAGTGAGCAAAACCTCACCTCCTCAAGTCTGACTCTGTCCACCTCAGGAATGACCTCTCCTCCACCTGCCCCCTACCAACACCACCAATTCCACATCAAACCACCGCCTCAGGTTCAAATCTATACCACAGCACCTCCTGTGTCCCCAGTCTCTTCTCCCCTGCCCTCAAGAGCATCACCACTACCCAAACATGGCAACCACAAGGCCAGTTATGCCACCACAGTCAACCTACAAATTGCTGGAAGTGGCAGAATAACCTCCTTCAGCACGGCCCAAGTTAGCCTAACCCAAACCCTGCAGGGTGGAGCAGGAGCTGGAGTAGCAGCACAGGGGCAGATGGTGAGGAGAGTAAGCATCAACGGACTCTCACAGCTTCCTTCAGCTCTTCCTCAGAACTGTAACAGGATATAAAGCAGTGAGACTAGTCTTTCATTCATGGAGCCAGAAGGGAAAATATGTGCAAAGAACACAGCGGACGTGGTTTTGTTTCTCACGAATGGTCCCGCCCTCACCTCGCCGTGTAAGATAGATGTTTTATATGTGCAGTCTTCACATGTCGCAACAAACAAAACAAGTTTTTCACTGTCTGTTATAAAAGATGGACGTAGCCACAGTGACGTCACAGGTTGGTTACGAAACAGGAAGTGGTGAGCGAGGGGTGGGCCTGAAACAGCCCTCAGTCAAAACGTTAACCCACCACGAAGCACTGTCATCTTTATCCTCCTTTCCTGACTCTGATGGGACCAAAATTTCCACAACTCATAACTGAAGGTTCATCAGGAAATTGAGCCCATTGTTTATACGGGCCTCGCGTTTTTATCTGACTCTGAATGCATGCTGACGGAAGTGTTTGCAGAAAGGTCAGAATATGGCGCAGAAGAAAGGACTTTGTAAGTAACACTGTTCCTATGTGATCTCCCCGTCCACAGCTGGATGTGATGGATTATGACCAGCTAAAGGTTGGAAGATTGCTTTGATCAGTTCTGGACTACCTGTGGATGCGTTTGAGACTTTTTTTTGGAAAAGACTTTCAAACTTTTAGCATTTATTGAGCTGGACTACATCCCAACCCTGCAAACAGATGTTTTGAAGGTCCAACTATGCTGTATCCAATCATGTGTATTATTTTTGTGATCTTTTCTCTTTTTTTAAATATATATATATATATATATATATATATATATATATATATATATATATATATATATATATATATATATATATATATATATATATATTGTGTTGGACAAACATCCATATGCGGCTGTCTGAGGCCAGTGTTAAAACTTGTTAACTGTGGTTAATGATCCATCTCTTTTTTTAATCCTTTTTCCTTCTTTTTTATCTTATTGTTTATTTATGAAGTTAGTCTTATTTTCTTTGGCACTTAATATCCTTAAAGTAATTTTGGTATTTTTGCACAGTGTCTTCAGCTCTTGGGTGCATGCATGAGTGTGTGTATGCGTGTGTACGTTTGACATGACGTGTCTGGTAAAGTTTTACTTTTAACTTCAGACCAAGCTGATATCTGTGTTTTTGCTGAACTTGGTACTCACTCTGCTGATACCAGCGCCGTCCAGAAACCACCTCCGGAAAACTCGTGAACTCCAGAGGTTGCCAAGATGGATACTGGAGCATTAGCAGACTTGGGTCACTCCTCAGTTTGGACACATATTTTCACTGAGATTTTTTTTTCACTACACTTTTATTTATATAATCCCAAGACACGAAAACAGTTGCTTCAAACTGCTTCATATTGTAGGGTAAAAACCATACAGTATTATAAAGAAAGCCTAACAATCAGACAACCCCATATGAGTAGCAGTCGGAAGTCCTAAAAACTCCCTGAAAAGCCTTCAGCTGATCCAAAATGCTGCAGCAAGAGTCCTGACAGGGACTAGAAAGAGAGCAGATTTCTCCTGTTTTGGCTTCCTGTTAAATCCAGAATTCAAAATCCTGCTCCTCACATACAAGGTCTTAAATAATCAGGCCCCATCTTATCTTAATGACCTTGTAGTACCATATCACCCTATTAGAGCACTTCGCTCTCGCTCTGCAGGCCTACTTGTTGTTTCTAGAGTATTTAAAAGTAGAATGGGAGGCAGAGCCTTCAGTTTTCAGGCCCCTCTTCTGTGGAACCAGCTTCCAGTTTGGATTCAGGAGACAGACACTATCTCTACTTTCAAGATTAGGCTTCAAACTTTCCTTTTTGCTAAAGCATATAGTTAGGGCTGGACCAGGTGACCCTGAATCCTCCCTTAGTTATGCTGCAATAGACGTAGGCTGCCGGGGATTCCCATGATGCACTGAGTTTTTCCTTTCCAGTCACCTTTCTCACTCACTATGTGTTAACAGACCTCTCTGCATTGAATCACACTTTTTCTCTGTATGTATTATTGTAGGGTCTACCTTACAATATAAAGCACCTCGAGGCCACTGTTGCTGTGATTTGGTGTCATATGACTAAAATTTAATCTTTTAACAGGAAGAAACATCCAGCAAAACCAGGCTCAGGGAGGCACGGCCAGCAGCCTACATCCGCATATCTAAGGGAGAATTAAAATTTTCCTCCTGTTAAAGCAAAACACACTGTTCGAGTTTTGCAGCTTAGTCAATACTTCAAAGAACAGGCAGGAAAGAAATATGATTGCTATCTCAAAATCGTCCATAGCAACAGTGTGAAAGACTTTAAGGCCACTGAACGACCCACAAGCATCTCGTGTTGTTAGGTAAAATGTGTATTGCTGGAATCATTCACACTGATTTCTGCATCAAAAGCCTCTTTGTGAGAGCTCGACTGTTGCTAGCAGATCTCCTACAGATTGCGTGGAAGACACCGACTCATCTGCAGAAACTCGCCGAGCTGGAGTTGAACTTTAAAACGTGCCTTACCTCTAAAACCAACACTTTTCTAATGGCAGATGTTCTCCACTTCCAGTTTTTGTGTCACACACAGTTTCATTACCAGTTGGCAAATGTTTGCAGACAGGTTGGCATCCTCCTTGTCACCTACTTGCAACTGACGCAACTTGCAATAGCAAAAGGGGGTTTTGGTGTGGCTCAATTTCACGATACCAGCTGCCAGCAACCGCCCACAGCCACCTGCCAGCTGGTCAGAGAACACAAAGCCTTAGCTGATGTACTTCCCTGGTGATGCTTGGAGTTGAAGGTTTTTTCTTTTACAGTTACATTATTGTATCTTGAAAGATTGGTTATTAAAAGAATCAAAAATATGAAACTAATGCATGTTTAAAAACATAATAAAACGCTGAATGAGTTGTGAGGTTTCTGCAGGGCACTGGTGGCAATCTGCAGGGACCAGAATCTTACTGGTAACAGGTAAAAAAGGGAACTTCAACTAAATCTTCTTCCAGTAAACCTGAGACAGTTTGAGAAATACAGGAAATAAAAGTGTGAGTTTTAAAGCCCGACCTCCTGCCTCTGGCATCTGTGACATCTTTACCTGCCTTACCTGTGAGTCCCCATCTTGCCACACACCAGGTTACATGCCAACACCATCAGCGCCGTCACATTTTCTGATATTAAGCTTGGATTACAGGAGCCAGTTAAACCTGATGCAGTCCTGAGCCTGCTTGTTAAAGCAGATTGCCAAAGAGCTGCTGCTGACTGAACTCCTGTGATATGCACACTACTCCTTTAAGTATTTGTGCAGTTTCAGTTTTGCTTCTATTCGACTTTAACCTTTAGTTTCCGCATGCCTTCTCACGCATTCTTTGTTGATCTGCAGTTCATCATTAGCCGTCCTCACAACCGGACTGTTGGTAAGAGCTCGTTTTATTTCTAAGATTTAATGAGAAATCCAGCTGGTTTTAACTTCTGTGTACATGTTAAAGAATTAATGCTGGTGGCAGATATAACTAAATATAAGATGAAGCATTTTCACAGTAGGGTCATGATGGCAGTTAGGAGTATATGTACGGTTGGAGGAGGTTAAATCATAGAGTGAAGTATAGGAAACATTGGAAGGCTGAGGGAACGTGACTATCTGAACCTGAACCCTCCACAGTACATCCAGAACTTCTGTCTTCAGTCAGTATTTACAGTGGCAGCATTTCAAAATCATATTTATGAAAAAGGAAGAAGTTAGCATTTCTCTGTCTAAACATACAGTTAGGCTCATATATGTTCATATTTGGACTGACACAAGTTTGGGTTTTTACCCGTTTGTTGAAACATATTCCAATTATAGTTAGAAAACGGACATGGACGTGATGTGCAGACTCTCAGCTTTCATTTGAGGGTTTCCAAATTCAAACTGGCGTTAAGAGTTGCAGCTCCTTAACACGTGCCACCCTCTTTTTAAACGGACCAAAAGTAACTGGACAATGACTCAAAGGCTGCTTCATGTTCAGGTGTGGGCAGATCCTTTGTTGTGTCTTTATCAATTCAGCCGATAAAAGCCTGGAGCTGATTTGTGTTGTGGTGCTTGAATTTGGATGATTTTGCTGTGAACAGACAACATGAGGTCAAAGGAGCTCTCCATGTAGGTGAAACAAGAAATCCTTAAACTGTGAAAACAGGAAAAAACATTTGAGAAATGCTGTAATATTAGGAAGGGTGATATCTACAGCTTTGTACATCCTGAGAAAGAACAAATGCACTGGAGAGACAGCAACGCAAAAAGACCAGGACGTCCACAGAAGACACCAGTGGGGTGTTACACCCCGGCCTAGGCAACCGGCGTGCAACGCAGGAAAATAAAAATAAGGAAAAAACACACGACAAAAAAACCCCCACTAAGGCTCTCCACCAAATTCCCAAAACGGAAGTGTCTCAAAACGAAAGTATTGACAAAACCCATTTACAGCTATTTACAACAAACTATTTATTTACAACACGGGGGGAGATCGCGATCATGACAAACTGAAACACAAGGCTTAAATACATAGAAGGAGCAATCAGGGAATGGACCACAGGAGGGAAACACAGCTGGGGCAAATTAGACCTGACGAGACAAGGAAACGTAAACTGAACACACTAAGATAACACAGACTTTCAAAGTAAAGCAGGAAATACATGACAGTCACGCAAAAAACAAAACACTGACAACACCGAAACGTAACAGGGGTATGATGGCAGAATCGTCTCCATGGTGAACAGAAACCCCAACATTCGTTGGACAAATGAGACCAAAATCAAGCTCTACCAGAATGATGGCGAGAATAAGAATGGAGCAGGCGCAGAACAACTCATGACCCAAAGCACACACATCATCTGTAAGACACGGCGGAGGCAGTGTGATGGCGGCCTGTGGCGTTGGGACACTAGTGTTTACTGATGAGGTGAGCCGAGTGAACTCGAGGTGTTCAGAGACGAGCGTGAGCAGAGGAACGATCACGGAAACAAAGAAGGAGAACAAGAACTAAACCTTCACCAGAGAAACGACAGCAGGAGCACAGACACTACAAACAAAAAACACTGGGTCAACGTCCCAGGACCGTGACAGCCAGAGCACACGCTACATATAGCTGGACATTGTCCATGTGCTATATGTGCTCCACGGCATTGCTGTGTTTCCTGGAACATGTCTTTATTACTCATCAGCTTCTAAGCGGCATTTTGAAGCCTTCAGGGACTCATTTAGCTGAGGCGAAGCGTAACAGACCGCAGCCGGCAGAGCTGCCTGTATCACCATCCATCTGGCAGTCAGAGGCCACACCCCTACTAATATAAACTTACACAGGTGAGTTGTAACTGTACAGATGTTATGAGGGGGGGTATGAGATACTGGTGGAAGAGCGAGGAACATCTGTCTGGTCTCAGGCTGATTTTGCAGATGTTCCCTCAGCTGACACCGTCCCTTAGCCCCTAAGAACAAAACCGAAACCAGTGATTCACAAATGTGTCAGTTTAAAACATGAAGCCTTTAAATGACAAACAGCAAACATCTGCAAAAAGCAGCACTAGACTTCTGGGAGAGACGAGGAACGTTGTGCCATTCCAGCTGCTTTACACGCAGATCCTCCGCATCCAAGAAATTGGAGCTCTTGTTCCAGGCTGTTCCACGGCACGTTATTAGGTATCATCATTTATGTTGAAGGAGACACAACTTTCACCATAAATTATGTTGCTTTTACTTCCCAGAGCCTTTTCTCCCAATACTGACCTGAGAAATTCCTCACCGAGACATGTGCCAGGGCTTAGTCGAGAAAACTGTGTGCTTTAAGTTGACTCTTGTTAGCAGATATGGGTTTGAGAGTCTGCACAAGCTCACAGAAGCTTTCATCGCCCGTCTCTGAGAGATCATTGTTGTTTTTATCATTAGCCTGGTTGCGGAAACTGCTCCCATTACTGTTAAGTCCAACAGAGTATTCGTTTGTGTGCTTTATGTAGTTTTTTGGCAGCAGCGCCGCACTGCCTCCTCGATGTGCATACCAGCTCTGATCCAAATCAAACAAAAATCAAACTGTTGCTCACTGATATCAGGGGGTCGGAGCTCTTAATCACACACAGATTAAGTTCACAGTATCGCACGTTTGAACCTTTTCCTTCACGCTGTGAGAAGGCTGCTGATCTTCTGCTGATATTACCACGTGTGCTGCCTGCAGCAGAGTTTGGAAATATTTGATAAATTTCACAATGCCTTTACATGTATTTACCTCATTAACTTTCAGCACTGTGCTGCTTTGATTTGAAGTCAGTGTTGAAGTTGTCATAACACTGATAATCTCACTTCTAGCTCGTGATGTAAGCATGTCTTGGTCCAAAGTACGACCAACCGCTCAAGTCCCAGTACCAAACTCTGACGCCCTCACAAGTCCTGCCATGACTTTCACTGCGTTCGCTCCATTGTTGTTTCCATATAACATGTTCTTTGGCACTGGTTCCATCTCTTTACTTTCAGTGAAAATGTTTTATCTCAGGTAATTGCGGCCCTCGCAGGTTTTGATGATTAGTCAGTCAGACTGTTGGCAAACACAGAGAAGCTCCAGGATGTGTGTTGAGTAGATTTTGTTCCTTGCAGGGTTTAGAGGAAGAAACACTGCACTCGGGATCGCTGGGAGCAAAGGAAACAGCTGGAGAAAAGAGGTGGGATCTTGAAAGTAAAATGCAAATAATCCAGAGGAGGAGGAAGAGGGGGAGGAGTGAGAAAGTGAAAACTGGAGGGTGAGAAGGGACAGAAGAGAGGGAGTCCATGCTCTCCAACCACGTGTAGACCAGCAGCTCCGGATAACGCACCTTTTCCCCCCGAAGTGAACCATCACCTGCCAAAACTCCACCACACTTGTCCTTCTGGATGTTCATTCCTCTTTTAATTAATTTCTCTTTTCCTTGGATAGCCGGAGCCTTCCCCAGCAGCGGGACATACGACTGGAAGAGTGAAGGTTGGAAGTTTGACCAAAAATTCCTGAAAACTAGCAAAAGAAAGGATTTTTCTTCATTCTCAACTGCTGTTGAGTTTCAGCTGGAGTCCAGCAGAGGACAGACGCTGAAGACACTTTAAGCCATCTGCATCCTGTCGGAGGGTCGGGGAGTGGAAGCCTCCGGAGGGGCCTGCTTTCTCCCAGCTGTGATAGATTTCTTGAGGATGTTGCAGTGAGTTGTGGGGCAGCAGACAGCAGAGGATAATGTGACGCAGATGATGGTTTTGCCGCCTGTGCCATGCAGAGGGAGAGGCCAGCTCTCGTGAGTGTGTTTGTGTTTCTGTGTTCTGTCAACATCATCGCCATCACCCAAAGACCATGCAGCAGGGACCTCTACGTGCAGGTCGAGAGCCTGAAGGAGAAAGTCTCCAACATCTCCAAAAAGGTATGACTGCAAGCCTTTATGGCTCACTTAGAAACACACGCACTTCATCACGCAACATCACGCAACGTGAACGCTTTTTAATGCTCGAAGGTCAAAAGCAGCTTTAGGCTTTGAGATTCGTACCTCACCCTGCTCAGCTTTACAATCCATACTGCTGCACTTCACAGAACTCAGGTGTGTGAACTGTGAACTGCAACAGTATCTTCGGTGCCTTATCTTGAAGATATGTAAGCATGCGTTTATTGTTGAGGAGGATGAGTCATGTAAAATAAGTACAGCACACACCTAACGCACACCTAAGCTGCAGAGTGACTTCTGCGTAGAAAGAACAAGTTTGTCACACAGAGGACGAGCTGAGGGGAGGAAGGGTTGTTTTCACTGAGAGTCGTGGAAAGCTGCTTCGGCAGAATGAGCATCGTCTCTGAGTCCCAGACATGCAGATCGTTTTCAGTTGTGACTCATGCGAAATTAATCCACAGGAGTTTTTTTCCCTGGAAAAAAAACCCTCTCTTTTACATGACGTAAGCAGATGTCAGTGTCCCGGGAAAAATGAGTCCGCTCTAAAAGTATTTGCGCTGCGAGCTGGGTGGATGTGGTTGTAGCTCCGTAGTGTTGTTTGCTAATTAGCACTAAGCATGCAGCTGAAAGCTGAGCCTGCAAGCGCACTTGAAGAGCTCTTGGCTTCGGGGGCTTCATCGTGCACTCAGTCTGCAGCACACAGTGAGCTCTTGTATCTGGAAAATGTTCCGCTTCTCGGTGGTTACGCACATGTGCAGCTAACTTTCTCTTTCCCTTCAGTTGTCGCTGAACTGCAGCCTGTACACACCCACCATGGAAGACTACGAGGTATGTGCCTGCACAAAGCACTGACTCACGTTTCAGCCCGCAGCTAAAAATGCCTGACAGACTAATAACTACAACACACAGAGGCAAAGATCCTCCGCTGACTAATCGCTTCAGCTTGTGCACATTCAGGTTAAAGGTCAAGCACTGACTGTGGTCTTTGTGCTCCGTGTTCAGTGATCTTAATGTTCTGCTGGAGCCGCTGTTTAAACATTTCATGTGTAACAGTGCAACAGATGGATGCAGTGAGTGAGAGTGAACGCAGCTTCAGGAAGCAGACAAGCACAGCTGTGACGCCGGGGTCAGGGGTCAAGTTACAGAATAGCTTCATTAACAGGGACATTGGCTGTGTCGGGAACACTGCAGGGTTCCTTCAAGACTCTGGCATAAATATCAGTGTCCAGTCCTTCAGGGTGAGGAGAACGTTTTCTACATGAGGCAGAGCAAATGTCATGTCTGCAGCAGCTCCGTGTTGGTGGCTCTGCTGCAGCGGCTTCCTGTGGCCTCCACGTGCACGCAGTCACCCTCAGCGCTGTGCACCGCGGCTTGTGGACGTTTTTATCCTCGTATCATTAAAAAAGGAAATAAAAGTTAAAATATAATATTGATGTCATTTTTACGACCGTGACAAAATTACATTTTCATTTTTAAAGCTTTTTCAACATAAAATGGACACGTTTGGTTTCTTCGAGCTTGTCGCCCAACTCGTTTTGGGAATTCTTCAGATGATGAAAGCTGCAGAGACCCACAGGGTCCGACACAATAACAGGTCTCCTCAGTCTTTGGTATTTTCCCATCATCTCAGTTGTATGACATTTCCTGCCACATGAATGGTAAATGGACTGGTTCTTATATACAACTAATTCATTCACCCATTCACACAGGCACTGACTGAGTATCTAACACTCATACACATTCACACTCAGAGCAACATGGGGTTCGTATCTTGCCCGAGGATATTTGGCATGCAGGCTGCATGGGATCGAACCACCGACCTTCTCGTTAGCGGCTGGTCTGCTCTGCCACCTGAGCTCCAGCCACCCCTGACAGATAAATGAGCTCAGTGTGCGTTCAGTATAGCTCGGGCTACAGGCTGCTGTTTATCCCTAATATGGTCATCTCGTGCACAGAAGCTCCACCCACTTGATGTTTAAACCCTCTTTTTGTCAGGAGCAGCCAATCAGAGGACAGTGGTCTTTAAGAGGGAGGAGCTAAAACAGCATGTTTTAGACAGAGAATGAACTGAGGGGGTTCACCGCGGCCACGTGTCCGATAAAGAAGGATTATTTTGAACCGCCAATCATGCAAAGCTGCTTTCTGAAGCTGCGCATGACTGTGACTGCTGTGATTTTTTCCTTCATGGCATCATTCCTTTGCTCTCTCTCCTTTCTCTCCCTCCAGCAGATTTGTCCCAGGACCACGATGCAATGTTTTGCTTCTGAAATTATTGTCCTCACGCATGAGTGGGAGCTCGAGCCCAAGTGGAAGAAATTGAATAGATTGCTGAGTAGACTGGCGTCCAGGATAAACCAGGTATGAGAAACAGCTAAAAGAGGAATTCACATTACTTCTAATGTAAGAGTTCTTTTAAACTGTGCATTCAAAACTGAGGCCCTGATCATCCTGCTGACTTTGAAGGAAATTTCATGGAAAGACTTGAGATGTAGGGTGTTGGCTTTGGTGGTCTGATGGCTTCATCGAACAATGACCTCCAGCTCCGATTGTGGAAGTTTGCATTACGTATGAGACGAGAAGTAGCACGTCCAAGTCTGAGACCGCAGTTGTTAGCTGGACAAGAGTGAAGTGCCAACTCCAGGTCAGAGCCACGTTTAAGTACCTCTGGGGTCATTTAGGAGGGAGAGAGAGAGCCAGTACTCCTTTCTATCTGAGCTGTGTGTCAGTGGCCTATGATAAGGAGGCTGTGGTGGAGTCCCATAGTGCAACAAAGAGAGGCGCGACAAAGTTGTGGTCTGGAAAGACTAAAAACAATTAGACAGGTTGGTGTTACAATCAACATCTGCTGCACTGGAGAATCCATGACCCCAACACGACAGGCCCAGAGGAGAGCCAGGATACCCCAGAGTGATGAGCTCTCACAGTTGGCTTGGAAATATCTCAGGGTCGCCCCGGAAGATGTAGGGGGTGGCTGAGGAGAGGCATGTGGCAGAGAATGGATGGACGGGTGAGGAGTTAAAAATATCTAATTAATGAGATGACTGTTATAAGATCAGGAGCTGCTCAGGTTGTGGCCATACAGAGTTGTTTCCTGTGTAAAGCACAGTAACCACTGAAGGAAGGACTGATGAAGTAATACTGTGGTCGTTTATTAAGTAGACCAACTATGATTAAAGCCATTTGTTAAAATGAGCTCCTATTTGGAAACGGAAAACTTTATGAAGCTCAGTGGAACAGATGAGATATTTTCTTTGCGTGTGCTTTTGACCTTCTCACGTCACTCATGAATGTCACGGCGAGCTCAGAGCTTGTCTGGACTTTAGGAGGGTTTAGCTGCTGTGACTGGGTTTCCTGCACGTGTGATTCTGTGAGAGCAAAACTGAGAATCACAAACCTGGAACATATTCCCACAGATGACCTTCTGCCCCTGCTTTCAAAGAAAGATTGGGAACAGCCTGGATCAGCTGATATGCCACAGCTGCTGCTCTTTCCCAAAAAAAAGGACCTGATGAGAACTCACACATAGAACCCACACATAGAACTCACACATAGAACCCACGCGTAGAACCCACACATAGAACTCACACATAGAACCCACGCATAGAACCCACGCATAGAACTCACACATAGAACTCACACATAGAACCCACACATAGAACCCACGCATAGAACCCACGCATAGAACCCACACATAGAACTCACACATAGAACCCACACATAGAACCCACACATAGAACCCACACATAGAACTCACACATAGAACCCACACATAGAACCCACGCATAGAACTCACACATAGAACCCACACATAGAACTCACACATAGAACCCGGACACAGAACCCACACACAGAACCCACACAGAGAACCCACACAGAGAACCCACACATAGAACTCACACATAGAACTCACACATAGAACCCACGCATAGAACCCACGCATAGAACCCGGACACAGAACCCACACAGAGAACCCACACGGAGAACTCACACATAGAACTCACACATAGAACCCACACATAGAACCCACACATAGAACCCACGCATAGAACCCGGACACAGAACCCACGCATAGAACCCACACACAGAACCCACACATAGAACCCACACACAGAACCCACACATAGAACCCGGACACAGAACCCACGCATAGAACTCACACATAGAACCCACACACAGAACTCACACATAGAACCCACGCATAGAACTCGCACATAGAACCCACGCATAGAACCCGCACATAGAACCCACACATAGAACCCGGACACAGAACCCACGCATAGAACCCACACACAGAACCCACGCATAGAACTCGCACATAGAACCCACACATAGAACCCACACAGACACGAAGAGAACATGCAAACTCCACCCAGAAACCTGATGGAGTCCAATTTCCTCCAAATATTTATTTTTATTTGACTTATTATTTTAATATTTATCACGTTTTTAGCATGTCTGTCATTTTCAGTTACGTTGTTTCTCTTTTAGTTGTGTGTTCATTTTCTTTCTACTTGGATTATAACATATTTGCCTTGATGGAAAGCGCTCTGTTGTTTTTCAGTCACTGTACGAATAAAAACAACAACTAATAAAAACTTAAACGCTTAACAACAAGAAGTTTGTCTTTCCTCTGAAACATTTATGTGATGGACCGGGAAGATTTATTTTAATTTGATGACGATGACATGTACGCCAACACGTTGGCAGTTGTTAGCGCTGTTTCCTAACAGCAACGAGGTCGTGAGTTTGACTCCACCCTCTGACTTTTCTGTTCTCTGTGTGTCTGCGTGGTTCCCTCCGGCTTCCTCCCACAGTCCAAACCCATGCCGCTGGTAGGGTTGCGACAGACTGGTGACCAGTCTGGGATGTACCCAGCCTCATGCCCTGTGGTAGCTGGGATAGGCTTCAGCCCCCCTGCACCTGTATTGGATTATGCAATTTTAAAGTCAGTGTCTGGGATTTTTAAGGCACCTCACTGACTCCTTCAGAGGAGGAACTGCTCGTTTATTTAAGCACAAGTTCACATTTGGTACTTAGAAGTGAGAATTGTAATGATAATGTAACCATTACAGGATTAAAGCCCACAGTGAGGAGCATTGCTGGTAGATTACGTTACCCTCCCAACAATTTTTGTTTTCTGGTGGGAATCCAGCTTTGACTTCTGTGTCACGTGGAGAGATATCAGTGTTGCTTTTTGTCCCAACTATATTTACTTCAACACTGTGATGTAAGTTTTGTTTCAGTTACTGGTTAACAGCACTGTACAATCTATTACTGTACCATCTGCACTGATTTGAACATCAAGGCAGAACATTCGAGTAGAAGCTGAAGAGGACCTAGCATAGAGCCCTGGGGTACTCCAACATTACATTAAAGGCTGGTTACACCATGTCCCAAAGACTTATGGGTTGTAGGAAGTTTCTGGTGAAAACCTTGAATGCTCCAACTGCCCTTCAAGTCTTGGTTGTGTTCCAATCTTCTTCCAGACAATAACACGTATTTCTGTTTCTTCTCCGCAGACAGCGTCAAAGTGTCGTCGTTGTGAGGTCATGAAGGAGGAAAATGCAACGACCTTTCTTGAAAATCTTCTGTGGACTGTTGAGAAATCTAACAGTGACTACTGTTAGGACTTTCAGAAGAGACTACATGGCATGACTTTCTTTTCGTTAACTTTCTATTAAACCACCTGCACACAAATAAAGTGCAGAATACATGATGCAGCTCGGTGGTATTTGAGGTGCAGCTAGAGGCTAACGCAGAGTTCTGGGTGGAAAAAGCTTGCTTGTAGTCTCATATCAGCTAACATAAACGTCTCACTGATGTCGTCATAAAGAAGACACAGTCAGGTCCCAACTAAGCTGCAGTCAATTGCTGAGAGCACACTGGTCACTTTAATGTGCTTTAAATATCTGTGTATTTGTATCTGCTAATAATGAGTATTATTATATTAATAAGGCTTCTACCAAGCAGTTGGACAGTGGGTGAAAAGGGGGTGTTGGGTCAGTGTGTTTATTGGCCTTGGTAAACTGATGGAAGAACACCAAGGATGGCAGGAAACAGACCTGCCTACATATTTCACAACCATAGACACCATCACAGAAATGTGCGACGGTTTCTGAGGACGTGGGACTTCCTGAGGATCGGTCGAAAGCCACTGCCACATTATTCATGCATCAGACATTATAAGGCAATGGACAGCTGCAAGGACAGCACTGCTTACGCCTACTGTGGCCAAAATATGCTCCTATACAGCTCTGATGTAAACCTCAGAAACATATAAAGCTTTTTCCACTTGTCTAATAAGCTCATTCTCTCCCTGCTTTGATCTGATGCTCCTGTATTTAGTTCAGTACAATAAACTTCATTTTGAATGTAAACTGATACACGCTGTTCACTCTTATTTCTTGCACCTTCAGAATAAAATGACCCCCTTCTGTCTTTTTGTACAGCTTGGTTAGATAAACGTTCATGTAAAGTTAGATGGTAAAAATGAATTATTTCCAGGTAAGTGAGCTTCAAATGAGAAAGTCCCAGCGTCATATTTTTAGAGCTTGGAGTGTTCTAGTGTAGCTTGGCATCATATCTACGAAGCCCCTCAGTTCATCCTCAATCAGCATTGACTCTAATGGCCCACTTTCTCCTAATTGGAGAACTTTTGGGAGCCTGCTGTGAGCTAGTCTAGAAGAACCGTTCACTTCCCATTAATGGTAAATGGCCTGTATTTGTATAGCGCTTTACTAGGACCCCAAAGCGCTTCACACATCCAGTCATCCACCCATTCACACACTGGTGATGGTAGCTACGTTGTAGCCACAGCCGCCCTGGGGCGCACTGACAGATGTCAGTATAATCCCATTGTACATTAACTGGATCGACTCCACTATTTGGGAGTTTAGGCACTTTAGTATGAACAGCTGGAAACCATCTACCCCCTGAGACTGACAGACCGTCGGGTTTGTTTTTATCTTCAGAGTCTTATTTAAACCAGATGCTAACAAACTAAATGTTTGAGAGAAGATACGGCCTGTTTTCAAGTCTGTTTTCGTGGATACCTTCTACTCGTGTTCAGGTTCCGGTGGGTGAGCGTCCTTTTGCAGCCAAACTCAGCTGGCTCCTCTAAACTCCTTTAAAGAGCTAATCAAAGTGTTAGACATCGTTTCAGAGTGTGACACCGAGGTGAGGGTATGGTGGGTGTCTGGGGGGCTAAAAATGCTGTCCAACACACATGAACACACATGAATCAACGCTACATATGAGCGGGTGGAGGGAGGTTTGCAGTCTTCACACCCCCCGTTCTCTGTTGCCTGTTGGGGCGGGGGTGCTGGGAGGAGGAGTTGGCCGTCCGACTGCGGTCTGGAGTGTGGCGCCTCCCTGCTGCTGTGGAGTCGGGGTGGTCTGCCTCTCCCCACCGCAGGGGAAAGGGTAACACCACCTGGGTCTGGGTGCAATTCCCCCCTCCAGGGGCAAGGGTACCTAGACCCGGTTCGTAGAGTACGCTTGGGGAGTGTGATTGTGTGTACAGCGTCTCTTTATGTCTGTCTCCACGTTGGTTGAGTGTGGAGTGAGTGCATATGAGAGCATGAGGGTGGGAATGGATGTTTGTGTCTGTGTGTGCCTGTATGTCTGTGTCTATATGTCAGGTTGGGTGTCAGACGCCACCTCTCTGGGGACATCTCAGGCCCTCCAAGGTTTGGAGGCCTATCTCCCCCCACCACCACTTCCCCTGCCAGTGGCGGACTCCCTCAGGTGTCGGTGCGTTGGTGGTTCTTTGTGTCTGGGGGTGGGCGTCCAGGTACACACCGGCTCACTCCTTGGCGGCCGCTTATCGGGGCCTGGAGCCTGGGGCTCGCTCGGGCCACTTCGGAGGTGGGGTTAGAGACCATAACGCTCGCATCCTATCAGCTGGCTTGGAACATTGCACGGGCTAAAAAGCCACACAATGAAGGGGAGTTCGTTAAAAAATGCCTCAGTGACGTTGTTGAAATCTTGTCTCCTGAAAACAACAAATTAAAACGCATGGTATCAGACGTCCAACTGTCCCGCCACACTGTTGAACACAGAATATCGGACATTAACACGGCTATTAAATCACAGTTGCACTCTGACCTTCAAGCATGTGAGTATTTTAGTGTCGCATTGGATGAGAGTTGTGATATACAAGACAAGCCTCAGTTGGCAATATTTTAGGGTCTGTGTCAAACGATTGTGTGAAAGAAGAGCTCCTGGATATTGTGCCATTAAAAGACAGAACCCGTGGCATAGATGTGAAAGAAACCATGATGGCTGCATTTGAAAAAGCAAATCTGCCCATAACGAAATTAACTGCACCGCCACGGATGGAGCACCAGCCATGATGGGATCTGTGAACGGGCTTGTGGGGCTGTGCAAAGCTGACCAAACTATTCCTGACTTTTGGAATTTCCACTGCATCATCCACATGGAGCAACTCGTGTCTAAATCATTGAATTTAGATAACGTCACGAAGCCTGTGATGGAAATCGTCAACTATATCTGCACACATGCGCTTAACCACAGGCAATTCAAGAATCTCATCGCTGAGCTGGACCAAGGGCTTCCAGGTGACCTGCCGCTGTGAGGTGGCTGTCAAAAGGCCAGGTACTCTCTCGCTTCTTTGAGCTTTTGGATGCCGTGAAACTGTTTATGGAAGAGAAGGACTATCCCGTGCTCTCGGACCTCAAGTGGATTATGGATCTGGCCTTTTTGGTCGACATGCTGTGTCACTTGGACAGACTGAACCTGACAGTTAAGAAGAAACAGCTGGAAGCATCATATTGCAACTCATGAGCAGGAAAATCGCCAATCTACACAAACTGTGTTAACTGTGGAACACTTTCAGAGCCGGCACATCTGGAAAGGCTCCATCAGTGCTGAAAGGTATAAACAGGTTTAAGAGCAACATCTGCTCCATGCTGATGTTTCTCAGGAAGGCCTTTGTGTTTGAGCAGGACGATGCTGAACCGCAGACTGCTTCTATTCCAGCCTCACGGCTTCGGAGCAGAGGAGCCTGCAGTCCAGACCTCTGACCAGCTGACAACATCTGGAGCATCACGAAAGCAACAAGAGGACGAAGCAGAGCCAGAACTGCTGAGCAGCTGGAATCCTCCATCAGACTGGTGTTAGAGAGCAAACATGGACCTGTCCTACTTTTACAGACGTGTCGCTGCATCATGTTCACAAGGAGCTCCTATTTTTATCACCATGGTTCATGTTCACAGTTTGATATGTTTCTGTGTTCTACTGTGAATGAAATACAGTTTGAGACTTGAAGTCACTGCACTGCTTTTATTTCCATTTTACACAACAGCTAACTATTTTGTACTTGGGTTGTATAAAGATGCTCAAACATTATAGTGAAATACCACACACAGAGTAATAGTGCAGAAAATCCTGGTGTAATAACCAGACACACTGCAGGAACCTCTGAGCGCACTCAGTGCTGCTGTTTATCTCTAACATTCCAGCT
Source organism: Rhamphochromis sp. 'chilingali' (assembly GCF_963969265.1). Lineage (NCBI taxonomy): Eukaryota > Metazoa > Chordata > Actinopteri > Cichliformes > Cichlidae > Rhamphochromis > Rhamphochromis sp. 'chilingali'. The sequence continues at coordinate 1,397,741 of NC_137935.1, read as the reverse complement.
GGGAAACATTTAAACATTAAGGCTCTCTGTCCCGCGGCCTCAGCGTAAACTATTCTAGTTTGTTGCCCGACGAGCCAAAGTGAAATTAATGAGCGAGTCTTCTTCTTGATTAACAGCCTGCAGATGAAACTGATTCATTTTCTTGTGTTCTAGTAGCATCAGTCTGAATCTTGGCAGCAGATGACCTGTTTGGACAGCTGCATTCATTTACTGGTGTTACTGGCTGGATGCATGCAGTCGGTGTGGTGCTCCCAGCTGACTTTAAGCTCAAACTCTAAGCATTTGTCATGGTGAAAATAGCGCCACCTTCAGGGCACTGAAAACATTGACTCTGCCTCATGAGCTCATTAAGCTCCCTCCGTCGTACACCCCTCACAAACCGAGCCCAGGACCAGGCAGGGGTTTGATACGTCTAAGCTCCACCGGGATGTGAGCGAACGAAGCGCTTTCAGTGCAAAGCAGGAGCCGATTCAGAACTCTGGTCGTGTTTAACCTGAACGTCTGTCGCTGAAATGCAAGAATATGAGACAGAACTGCTCTCAACACTGAAAATACTCCGAATGATCAAGAAAAACCTGCAGAAACATAAAGAGAGACGTCGACCCGTGAGAGAGTAAAAACACACCATGTGCACGTGTCCTGCTCCAACACCGAGCTCCCTTTAATTCATTCGTACAATGCAAGATTGAGTTTTGCACACATGACATCAGTCGGAAGAGTTTTCAGCATCACATCTTATTTAGAGCTATTTATAGCTACAGGCTGCCACCGCTTCATAACGCGCACACAGGCCGTCATGGAGGAGCTTTAGCTGGTTAGTAATTGGATTCAGACAGTTTTAGCTCAGTTTCAGGGCTGACAGCAGCTCTCTGGGCCCTCTGGAGGAAAACTGGGCGGTAAGTGTCTCTGCTGAGAAACGAAGTCCGAACAGAGCTGTGCGGTAAAAGAGAAAAGCTTAAAATTAACGAGACGGCTCTTTCAGGGGCCGCTTCACCCTCTAACCCCAGAGACAGCAGCTTGTCCGCTCCTGCGCATGCTCGGTGGGCCTCGTGGACCCCGCTCAGTGTGGCGTACATTTGTAGGATTTCCCCAGCAGCCCCCCATCAGCTCTCAGGCTTGTCCTTGTTGGGCCCCATGAAGTCCACGCCGTCGATGGGGATCTCCTTCTCCTTGATGGCCGCCTGCACGCAGCGCTGGTACTTCCGGAAGCTCTCCGTGCACGGGTCGCCGCTCCGGTCGCCCTTCAGGAACTTCTCGGCAAACCAGCGGTTGAAGCAGGTGTCGTACTCCCGCTTCAGCTCGGTACAGGCCTCCCCCACGCTGTTCATCTCCGGGAAAAAACACCGCTCGGCTCAGAAACGACAGAGGAGCGAAACCTGGAGGACCTACCTGCCGTTCCAACCCGGTCAGCGACAACGACATGCGCACTGTGGCTCTCCTTGGAGTGCGCCATGTGATTGGCTGGTTTGGAGAAAACGGCGTACCTGCGTGAGGACGTAACAAAGATTTGTACAAAAGAGGTATTCACTCTGAGGAGAAATTACGAACCCGAAGTGTTTTTAAAAAATACATAGTTAAATAATGGAAATATTTTAAATGTTGATCTATTTACTAAAATGTACCTTTAAGGCTGCCATAATCATTTGTGGCAAATAACAATCATATATAGTATGTAGTTGTATTTTTCCTCTTCCGTTTTTCTTTGTAGCAAGTTTAAATTCATGTCCTCTTCATTTGTCAAAATGATTTCTAACAATTTGCGTTGCTTTTTTGTAGTTTTTATTTATTTAATTATTTTTAATAAATATTTTTTATGCCTTTTCTCTAATAAAACAGCTTAGTCTCTAAACTGAAAAACTTAAAGATATATGTGTTGGTTAATTTACTTTTATGTACATATACGTATACTTTTTGATATTTATGATTTATCTGTGTGTTTTTTACTTTAGACGTTTGATAAATTGAAGAAACAAACGTGTTCTCAAAACATGGCGGAGTGGCACCTCGTCATCGTTTACCTACCCATTGTGCAAAACCCCGCGAGAGTTTTTGAGCAGCTTTCCGAAATCTCGCTGTTCCCCGAGAATACGCAAAGAATCACCAGAGAGGCAGAAATAAGCTTATATTCATATTTATTCATCAAAGATCTGGATTAAACCGGCTCCCTCTGGTTGAAGCAGGTAAGGAAGACCCGCAGAGCTCGTTATTTAAGCTCTGACTGCAGCTGCTGACGGGGTTATTGGACCCTGCCTCTGTGCTATGCATTAGCCTCTCCTGCTGGGCCCTTCTGGTTGTTGTGGCCGCGCAGCCGGACTTCGATTCAAGCTTCACCGAGCTGCTTTGTGAATTTTTCCGTTGCTGAAAGTGCTTCTGTCCGCAGAGACGAGATGTCCGACAGCGAGGACAGCGACTTCTCCGACAACCAGAGCGAGCGCAGCAGCGATGGAGAGGCCGAGGAAGTGGAGGAGAATGAGGTGAGCTAGCCGGCAAGCTACGTGTGCTAACAGGAGGTAAACAGAGAGGAGAGCGCAGCTGCGACATGTGCGGCAGGATACCGAGGAAGAACGCAGTCAGACCTGCATAAAAACGGCACAATTTATAATAAAAAGCTAAGAAACTTTATGGGAACAAACCCGGTCGTGTGTGTATGTGTGTCTTCTGTCTACTGGTCTTATTTGATCCGGTAAATTTGCTGCAGTCGACTGGATTTATGGCGGGACTATCTATAAAATAGAGTAAATAACCAGTTTTATAAGTAACTTTATGACTGTGAGTTATTGTACCTCCTCTGTGCCCACGTTATAATCCACGCAGTCCTCTTCAGATGTTGGGGCTCATTCTACAGATGGAGTATTAATAACGTGGTCACTTGTTGGCTTCACATAAATCAGAGGTTAATGTTTTTAAAAAGTCTTTTTTGTACATTGACTTAAAGAGCTTTGGTGTTTTTGGCACCGGTGTTACTCCTGTGGCATTTTTAAAGGCTTTTATGAACTATTATTTCCTGAGTCGCAGCAAAATAATACATGTAATGCAGCAAATCAGGAGCTGATCTTTTATTGTTTTCACGCTGGTGTGTTAAGTGTGATCGTGTGATGTTTTTGAAGCTGTTTTTGCTACAATAGGGTGTTAAATATGAAACACACAAAAACACCAGTGACACAAAGAGTCACGATCCTCCTACCGGACCAAAGGAGGGTTAATAATGACCAAAAACGTAGAATTCTTTGGATTAAATGTTCATATTTAATGTAAAATAACTGTTGATAAAGTTTTTCTGCCCTCGGGCATCTGTGGTGTCACCCACAGTAACGGCTCTGCTCTTACTCAAAATGAAAGTAACACCTGTGACGGTTTGAAAAATCCCTGCGTGGCACCAGACCACAGGTACTTTACACCCACTCGAACTAAAAGAGAACATTTCTGATAAATAAAGGTGACACTGGACTTACCACAAGCAATGTTTTTATAGAGCATCAGGAAAGGGAGTTGAGTGACATCACCACCGCCGTGTTTTGATTCTGCTTTTTAAAATACTTACCTGCTGTTTGTGCCTTTGGGCTCGAACACTTCGGTACAACTGCTTTAAAAGCAAATGCTGTCAGACTGATGACCGAAGACTTTTTATTTTAATGTAAAATTAAATGTCCCGTTTGTGTGTGATGTTCCTGTAAAAGCTGCCGTCTTCGACAAAACTCTAGAATATAACTCTTGAGCGTTCATGAGACTTTTTACCCAGATAAGTAAAGGATGTGCAAATGTTACTATACAAATGTCATTGCAGTTTCTCCCTCTGACGGGAAATTTGACTTATTTATTCATCAGAGATGCGTTTGACTGACGATAGGCCAACAGCCTTTATGGCACCAAATTTCTGAGTGAAAAAATAATTTGCAGGGTCTGTTCTCAGATGAGGCTCAGATCTCTGAGGCTGTGTTTATAAACCATCCCTGGAAAAACAGAAGAAGCGGAGAAGCAGCGGACTCTCGCAGCGGGACCAGAGGGGATGCAGGAGATTAATTTTCATCTGCTTTTGTTGTTGTGTCACCAGGAGGAGACGGGCAGCCCAGTGGGCAGTGACAAGGTAGCGGATGAGGAGGGGGAGGACCTGGAGGATGAGGAGGAGTACGACGAGGAAGAGGAGGAGGATGACGACGACGACCGTCCGAGGAAGAAGCCGAGACACGGAGGGTTCATCCTGGATGAAGCTGGTGTGAACAGACGACGATCTCTCAGACTCCTCGTGATGATGATGCACGTCTGACCCTGTGTTTGTCTGTCCAGATGTGGACGATGAGTACGAGGACGAGGATCAGTGGGAGGACGGAGTCGAGGATATTTTGGAGAAAGGTAAGAAAGTGAAGATGAGAGCTGTTAGGAATCCTGCAGCATGAGATTGATTCTAAACTCCAGACTCGATCCCGAGGCTCCGACTGACGGATCGTGTCTGTTTAATCACGTTGCACAAACTGGTTTCATCCATTAAACTAGTGAACAGATTACTGAACGTGCTACACGATCCCAGTCTGCTGACAGCACACCTGCTGAGGTGTAACCTCAGCTCATTTCACGTTTGTGATTGAGCCGGGGAGCCGTCGCCATCCCGCCTCCGGACGCATCGCTTTTGTTTTTCTGCCGGTTCTTATTAAAGTCCGTGTTTCGCACACTGACGTTCAAAGAGTCCGATCGGTGTTCACAACCAAAACTATTGTGATGTCGCTGCTTTGAGGAGCGGGACGAGGCCCGCGTTAGTCGTAGCCCGTCTTCAAAGCGACTTCAGTGCATCAGGGCGGCGCTAAAATGGCAGTGAGCTGCGGTGTGTTTGTGACTGAGCGGAACAGGTTGGCAGTTACGTGAACCTCCACGAGCAAATAGCTGAAAATCACAAATCTGTTGCCGTCTACACAGAACATCAAATTAACTCCAGCCCGAGCCTCCGAGACGTGGAGCAGATTCAGAAATTGCTCCACGGCGTGGTCTGTGCAGGACGACAGTTTAGCTGCACCAAGACGGAGGTGCTGAGCGGCCCTCACCCGATCCAGGAGTAGAAGCAGAATAGAAGCAGTGCCCACTGCCAACATTCGTGTCGCCGACTCGGATCATTGCAAGCTGCTGGCAGCGGTTGTTTGCGGTGATTGTCCGCTCTCCCGTGAAGCTCTGGGTTAAGTTAGTGTGAGTCCTTCTTCCCCGTCGACCGAAGTTTTAACCGAGGAGCTGCGAACGCTCGGGCCTGCAGCCCCAGGCCCCCCCCCCAGTTCAACACAAATTAAGGCTTCTAGTGACAACAGTCACGTCAGGCCCACAGTGTGACTCCTGGGCAGTTTGCAGTAACCAGCAGGAGAGAAACAAAGTTGCACATTAGCTGGATGAAGAAAGCCAAACATGTGGCAACACTCAGCAGGAAAACAGCGAGCGTGTGATCTGCAGTTAATGAGCTGAAATGTGCAGAAACACCACAATCAACTCCTTAAATATTTATCCTGGTCTGTTCACCAGAGAGACGCTCGCTGAAAATTGGCTCCATATTTCTCGACCATCACTGTTTTACTGGAAAAGTCCTTTAAGCTTGTTTAAAAACAGCAACCAAACCAAATGTACGCCCAAAGACCAAATCTGTGTTTGTTCTCCAATCAGCTGTCAGCCTCGGATCATGTGACGTGTCATCATTTCAGTTTAATGTGTGCGATGCAGAGGAACAGACCCAGGAGCAGCTGGATGTTTGATCAGATTTTTCAGGGCTTACAGAGCGCTGCGGGCCGCACTCGACCCGCCACGTGTGGTCCAATCCGCATGACTTTTTATACCAGAGTTCGAATCACCAAAGCTGAGGCGGACCAGTCGTGCCGGTCGGCTGCTGGCCGCCGAGGTCGTTAATCGTTTTTTTCCAGCTATCGGCTGCCGAAATGGCTCGTCGCTAACGAGCAGCTTTTTCCTCACACTCGCTGTTTCACGTCAGACGTCCGTCGTCACAGCAGCCGTGTGCTGAGTGAAGGAGAAGGAAAGTCAGATTGATCCAGTGTTGATGAAGGGCCCTGGATGTGTAGAACCTGGAAGAACGCCGATGACATCAAAACGTTTCCTGATTACTGTGTCTGTGAGGATGCGGTGGGAAACATTGAGCCGCTTCTTATTCGGGGCGCAGATCCGTCCAGAACTTTGTCAGTACTCGCGTCAACACGAACCGAACCACGGGCAGGACCCTCACATGTGTCAGTAGGAAGTGGCGCTCTTACAGTGTGATGTCCATGTGTGCAGGCTGTTTTCTGACTCTGCTCTCTCTGTCTTGCCGGCTCCTCTGTCGTGCATGCGGCCTCCAGTTAACGGTAAATCTGCTCCCGACGCTCTGATGTTTTCCATCGATGCCCATGCTGTAAATAGGATTCCAGCCCCATCCATTTGATTAAATCCACGTCCCTGAGTGTATTAACCCCACCCCCACACCTCATCTCAGCATTGCTGCATTCGTGAGTGTGTGGCGTAACGCGAGGAAGCACCGAGGGCAAATCCATGACTGGCTCGTTGAGCAAAAAACGCCAAACAGCAGATTAAAGAAAGTAGAAACTCTTTAAATTGATGTTTGAACCTAAGACGGCTCTCAGAGAACCAAGTGTGACCATTTGCCTGAACCTGCTACCTGACGGAGCTGCCATGATTTCAGTTTACACACTAACCAATGTGGGTGGAGCTTTTGTGATGATGCTGATGATGATAATGGTGGTGTAGCTTTGCTGAAGGTGGATGTACAGTAGAAACAGAATCGAAGCAAAAAGCTGCGTCTAAAGCAAAGCCGTTGTGCCGGTTGCCCGGGTAACCGATATGTAGATGCAGGATGTTTACGCCGTCGTGTTGACCTTAGCTTAGCGCCACTGCATTGGCTGACACGTGACCCAGCTGTGACATCATCACAACCAACGACTCTGATCTGTGAGCTGCTTCCGTGACGCTGACGTCTCAGAGTCGGCCGTAAACCCGTGTTTTGGGCCCAACCCTGCGGTTAGCGGCAGTGAGCGCCACGGCTAGCTTAAACGGGTCGTACCATGCGCTCGCCTCTCTGATCTGAGCGAGGTGACGTCACTTCACCGCGGATGCTCGAGTCGACCCCGCTGCTTGTTTCTAACTTTATTTAAACGAGACTGGGTGAGCGGGTACCTTCGCGCCTGATGTGATTGGCTGACAGCGGCGCTGTGTTTCTGCTGTACTTCCTCCTGAACCACATCACGTCTCCATGCTCCCCCGTGCTGCACGTCACCAATAATCACAGTGTTGTTGTTTGTGTATTTTTCCCATCATGCTTTGTGTTGCTGTTGCCTGACTCACTGTCTTTTGGCTCCTCACACTTTCTCCCTTCCTTTTGGGTTTGTCTCCTGTCCTTCCTCCCCCTCCGTCTCCTTTTTCACTCCTCTTCCTCTCCGGGCGGTCCTGAGCAGAGGAGGCTGAAGGTAAGTTTTTCATGTCATAACTGTCGAATACGCTTCAGTTCACTGGACTGGAAACAAACCGTCTCTTCTCGCCTTCAGTGTCAAACATCGACCACGTGGTTCTGGATGAGGATCACTCTGGATCCCGGCGGCTGCAGAACCTCTGGAGGTAAAGCTTTTGTTTTTGACCGCCAAAATAAAAGTCGGAGGGTTTTTATTAGGAATGGACTGAAAGCCACAGTTTGATCTGCTGATGGGAAACTCTCAGCCTGTGGGAGAGGTCACTCCCCTGTTCGGTCTGATTGGGGGCGTGGCCGTCCGCCATTCACTGCAGGTAACACGCAGACTCTGTGGTTTACTTTGTACTGAGCCCCGTCTTCATACAGGGAATGATTTACCCTGCACAGCTCCATTCAGCTGAAACCTTTATCCTTTCAAGTAAAATAAAAGCTAGCTATTATTTAAAAGCGCCGTCCAACCAGACCAGCTGAAAACACAAAAGAGGAATTTTTCCCGGCCTGCGTTTTTAAACAGAATAATGTGTCACTGAGATTCTCAGCTTCAGTTTGACGGCACACTTCACAGCTCACACGTGAACATTGAGTTTGTCTTTGTGTTGCAGAGACTCCAGGGAGGAGGCGCTGGGCGAGTACTACATGAGGAAGTACGCCAAGTCGTCCGGAGGGGAGCAGTGAGTACCTTTGTCCTTCCTCCTGCAGGTTGGGCTCCTCTGCCTCAGACACCACGACACGCTGAGCTGCCAGCGTCGGTTACTTTAATGACGTCACATGATTCTTAGTCGCGCGATGGCGAGCTGGACGAACTGTTTCCCACACAGACTGTGACAGACCACCAAAACTGTTGCTTTTTCTTCTTCTGTGATGCGCAGTTACTCTGGAGGGTCCGAGGAGCTTTCCGATGACATCACCCAGCAGCAGCTTCTTCCTGGAGTCAAGTATGTAAACACTGATCCACCAATCAGCTTCCAGACTTCGCTGACATTATTACAGTGGTTTAATGTGTGTTTGTCCCCATCAGGGACCCCAACCTGTGGACAGTCAAGTGCAAGGTACACACACACACACACACACACACACACACACACACACACACACACACACCGGGAGGATGCACACCTTTATGATGCTTCCTGTCTCTGCAGATCGGAGAGGAGAGGGCGACCGCCATCGCACTGATGAGGAAGTTCATCGCCTACCAGTTCACTGACACGGTAAGAACTCGCCTCTGATTGGCTGGAAGTTTTCTCTGCGCTGCTGATGCAGGACAGCAGGACGGAGGGTTTTAACCTGATACAGGCCCAAGTTTTTATTACATCTACAACAAAAAGAACCGGTGACCTGAATGGATCCTCGCTTAGAGAGAAATAACCAATGACACAAAGTTTCTGAGGTCAAAGGTCGCAGCTGATTTTCCTAGTTTGGGTTTTGACCTGCTGATCTTCCTCTCCTCCACCCGCAGCCTCTGCAGATCAAGTCCGTGGTGGCCCCGGATCACGTGAAGGGCTACATCTACGTGGAGTCGTACAAGCAGACGCACGTCAAGGCCGCCATCGAGGGCATCGGCAACCTGAGGATGGGCTTCTGGAACCAGCAGATGGTCCCCATCAAGGAGATGACGGACGTGCTGAAGGTCGTCAAGGAGGTCACCAACCTGAAGCCCAAGTCGTGGGTCAGGCTGAAGCGGGGCCTGTACAAGGACGACATCGCTCAGGTGCTCAGAGGGGGGGGGCGTTTTCACTCGTCAGATTTCAAATCATGTTTACCGATGTTTACGTAGTCCGAGCGCTCTCCTGGGGGTTAAAGGTCACATGTTCCAGGGTGCCAGCTTCAGCCCAGCAGGAGGAGGGGCCTGTCTCAATACGCATACTTGTGCATTCTCGTGTACTCGTGATACGTCATCAGTCGGAGACAAAGTACTGTTCCAATTCAAAGTACGCATCAAGCCGAGAACGCGAAAAATTCCCGGATGTGTACAAATCACGAGTCCGTACTTGAGAATTGAGAAAGGGCGGAGCTGTTTACTGTTCCCCATCACCACAGTTACAGCTGCTCCGCTGTGCCAAGCAAACAAGGCTTTACCCTCCAGCCGTTTTCCAGTCTGCTTCCCTTCACCTCCCGATTCCTCTCACAAACACGTCCTCTGATAAAATTCCACTTCGTTCAGCCGTAAAATGATCGCTGTGTGAACTCGGAGCCATGTGTGGCTGAAGCTGGTAAACAGCTGCTTACGGTCACGTGGCTAACCAGCACCTCTTCCCCACTTCCTGAGAAACAAAAGCTAAAGTTTAAGCTCGAGAGCGGAGGAACGTAAGCTGCTCCGTGAGCGTAAACGTCACGTCTCTGTTCTCCAGGTGGACTACGTGGAGCCGAGCCAGAACACCATCTCCCTGAAGATGATCCCTCGGATAGACCTGGACCGCATAAAGGCCAAGATGAGCCTGGTAGGTCAAACTCGAAGGTCTTTTCTCCACTCGAGTCGCTGCTCTGATGCGTAACTGTGTGTGTGTGTGTGTGTGTGTGTGTGTGTGTGTGTGTTACAGAAAGACTGGTTTGCCAAGAGGAAGAAGTTCAAGAGGCCTCCACAGAGGCTGTTTGATGCTGAGAAGATCAGGTAACGGCCTGTCCGGCCTCGAGCATGCTGGGGTTCCTCGCTGAGGCAGCAGCGTGATGACACTCTGTGGTTTTCACTCCTCAGGTCTCTGGGAGGAGAGGTCAGCCATGACGGAGACTTCATGATCTTTGAGGGAAACCGTTACAGCCGCAAAGGATTCCTCTTCAAGAGCTTCGCCATGTCCGCTGTGGTGAGGAAGACTCTTCACAGACTCACTGTTACTGTGAACCTGGAGCTCGTTTAAATGAGAGAGTGAGAGTTGCAGAGGAAACGGGCCAGTCCGCCTGCTGCAGTGATGCACAGTCCAAACTTTATATGCAAACAGCTTGAAACATGCTCACTGCAGATCTCACTCCTCGTCCTCACAAAGTCTACATGAAGCACTCTGTTATGTGTGATTTTTCCCTCTGTGAAGCTCAGTGTGAGGCAGCAGCATGTTTGTTTAAGACCGCCAAGCCCCTAACCACTGCACAGCTGAGCTCTTTGAACCTCACACAAACAGCTGCCGTTTCTTAGAGAGGTTTATTTTTGGCCAAGATAATAAATGAAATTAAACTGAGGAGAAGCTAATGTTCGCTCTTTACCACAGTTTATGCCCCGATTTTGATCCAAAGTTAAAACGATCGTGACGTCATTTTGGCGTGTTTGTTGTAGATCACAGACGGAGTGAAGCCCACGCTGTCAGAGCTGGAGAAGTTTGAAGACCAGCCGGAAGGAATCGACCTGGAGGTGGTCACAGAGTCGGGTACGAGTCTTTCTGTAAATCTGCAGTCCTGTGAAACCTGCTGTCTGCGAGGCCGTCGGGCCCACGGTTACAGCGTGGGACGTCCCAAAGCGGGACGATGATCCTGAGCGCGGCAGCACAGCTGAAAAGGAGCCGCTGTGGCGAATTCACCGCAGTCGGCCGATCCTGTCGTAAGCACAGCGAGACGGATAAAGTTACAGAAACAATCGCTGCTGCTAAACGACGTTCTCCTGCCCGCTGAGCCAGCAGCAGCTCAGTTTTTACAGCACAACGAATCGTGATGTTTTTAATCAGCTCTGTCATTAATTCATGCCTGGGTCCCAGTTTTACTTGCAGTTGTTCAGTTTTCATGGATTTAAACAGAACTGTTACTGTTGGTGACACCTGTTCTTTCAACTTAAACAGTTGGTTTATAACCCGCTACGTGGAGAACATGAACTCGTGTTTACGACGAAGCTTCAGTTTGAATCTGTGTGTGCGCTCAGGTAAGGAGCGTGAGCACAACCTGCAGGCCGGCGACAACGTGGAGGTGTGTGAGGGCGAGCTGATCAACCTGCAGGGAAAGATCCTCAGCGTGGACGGCAACAAGATCACCATCATGCCCAAGCACGAGGACCTGAAGGTACGCACACGCGCACAGTTGCAGTAATCCTGCACACAGGACACAGGAGTCATAACTTTAACCTTTTGATTGGTTATTCGTTCAGAGCCACGCCTCCTCATTGCACAGGAGTAGAGGGGGCGGGACTTACTGTAACGCAGCATTATCTGGTGTAACTGTACATATTCCCGTTGCCCTGCCCTCTGTCCTGTGTGTGCTCCGTGCAGGACCCTCTGGAGTTCCCGGCTCACGAGGTGAGAAAATATTTCCGGATGGGCGACCACGTGAAGGTGATCGCCGGGCGATACGAGGGCGACACCGGCCTCATCGTCAGAGTGGAGGAGAACTTTGTCATCCTGTTCTCCGACCTCACCATGCACGAGGTAAGAGGTTTGCAGTGTCTCCACCCACCGTTCCTCACCCTCCACCGTCCCCCTCTGCCAAGCCTCGGGTCATTCGAGTCCTCTAGTGGAAAATCAGATGTTGTTAAATGAGGGTTCGGGCTTGATTTGAAAAGTTGAGGCGCAGAGTGGGACAGCTCCGTGCTGCTACAGAACAGTTTGGCAGCTCCCACTGATTTACTGGAAGAGGCGTCTCTTTATGGAAGCAACAAGCCTGCGACTGACAGCTTGAACACATGGAAAGTCCCTGTGGGGAGGATTTGGAGAGATCTCAGTGAATACTTGATATCATAACTCTGTTTGTTTTCTCTCTCGCCTCCTGAGATTCATTTTGTTCTGATGCTTTGACAGTTTTGTCTTTGAACTCTTCATGTGTGTCGTGTCTCATGAAGTCCTTAAACTGCTCGCCGGCACAGGAGTCTGAGAGGCTGCTCACCCGCTGGAGGACGAACCTCAGATTCTCGTTTTCGGGGTTCAGACTAACGCTGGTCCCTGAATGCTTTATGTGCTGCTGAGTTGGTACCAAATCTCTTTGCTCTCCTCATTGAATCGAAGGAGAGACTAAACCATCCAACCCCGTCTTTGTTCTTCCTGAGAATGGGAGGCAGAGCCTTCAGCTGGGAGTCCGGCTCCAGCTCCTGGATCCCACGGTCCTCTGATTTCTAAGGAAAAGCGCGTTGAGCCGAGTTGAAGCTGGATGTCATGACACGGCGTTTAATGACTCTGTAGTCATAAAAGTGTGGTGTGGTGACAGCCCAGCACTGGCTTATCGCTGTGGGGAATGAAACCGTTTTAATAAAATGCTAACATGACTGTGATCACAAATCCGCTCTTCCTGTCTGCAGCTGAAAGTGCTGCCCAGAGACCTGCAGCTCTGCTCTGAGACCGCGTCCGGCGTCGATGTAGGCGGGCAGCACGAATGGGGCGAGCTGGTGCAGCTGGACCCGCAGACGGTCGGCGTTATTGTTCGGCTGGAGAGGGAGACATTCCAGGTAATAGTCCGCTCCGGGAAGCGCAGAAAGCGCGGCGGTTGATCGACGATTAACAAACGCCTTCTTTGTCTTTCAGGTGCTGAACATGCACGGGAAGGTGATGACCGTGCGCCACCAGGCGGTGAACCGCAGGAAGGACAACCGCTTCGCCGTGGCGCTGGACTCGGAGCAGAACAGCATCCACGTGAAGGACATCGTCAAAGTCATCGACGGGCCGCATTCTGTAAGCGCGACTTCACCCACAGCTAAATATTTCTGTCGACGTGACGTTTAATGGCAGACTTGAACTCACGCGAGGCTGCTGTCGGCGTCGCTGTCCGCTCGAGGGTCAGAGCTGAACTCCTCTGCGGGCAGAAGCCTTTAACGCTCGCGTGTTTCCTCCTGCAGGGCCGGGAAGGCGAGATCCGTCACCTGTTCCGAGGCTTCGCTTTCCTCCACTGTAAGAAGCTGGTTGAGAACGGAGGAATGTTCGTCTGCAAGACCAGACACCTGGTGCTGGCGGGCGGGTCCAAGGTCAGCACCTCATGCTCGCTTCTTCTTTGTTGTGCCTGAAAATTAAACCGTCTGCTTTTCCAGGCCCTCTAATATCTCACATAACCGTGTGAGATCTCTCGGTGGCTGCAGGGCAACCGGACTGAGAGCATTTCTCAGCGTCGTCCTTGGCAACTTGAATAAAAATGTGTTTTGAGTGTGAAGCAGCTCTGAGGCGCGTCCAGGGTTGTATAACAGTGTTTGGGCTGTGGGGGTGAAACGTGGAGGGGCTTCATCAACAATATCAAACCCAGGAAAAGCTTTCCGTGTGAATATGTGGAAGAATTACTGCCATGTGCTGGGAAGCTCAGCCTGTCTTTAATGAGTCTGTCAGCATGAGAGCAGTGGCAGCAGGCCTCTTTCTGACGATGAGGGTCGGGTCGTAGTGGACGGGTTTGCTTCCTCACGCCACTCGGAGACGCTGCACCCGTCTCCCCACCTCATGAAACCGATTCAATCCCCCGAGCGCGCCTGCCGACACGGCTTCGAGGTGCCAGTTCTCTTCCAAATGTGTAAAGCAGAGCCATCCTGGACCTCTGCAGAGCGAGCCGCACTTTCACTGGACCGACTCGCCCAGCGTTTCATGCGCAGCAGAGAAAAGGATTCGTCAGATTTCTTGTAGCATGTCGAGCTTGAACAATTTGACTGTTTGTGTGTTTTAGCCCAGAGACGTGACCAACTTCACAGTGGGAGGATTCGCACCGATGAGCCCTCGCATCAGCAGCCCCGTGCACCACGGCGGAGGAGGTGAGTGCTGGAAACACACAGCAGCTTAACGACGGGGGTGCCGCTCTTTGGAAAACACGATGAGGGGATGAAAATAAGTCAGCCAAAGGTTTTTCACTCGAGAGAACAAAGCGTATATCTGGCTTTGTTTGCGACCGCAGCCGCACTGACATCCAGATTCCCTGATTTCGATCGATCGAGCGATTGATTGGAGGTTCTTAGTTCAGCTTAGCCAGATTCATTCTTCCTGTACAATCAGAAGCGTTTCAAACGCTGTCACTGTTTCTGAACCAGATTTATAGAAAGAGTCATCATCTCTTGATCGATCACATTAAGATTTGGGGATTTCCCAGGCACTTCCAGACTTGGCGTGATGATGTTGCAGGTCTCTCGCTTACTACCTCTGACAGGTGGGATTTATTCGTACCTCGGTTCTTCCTGTGCACAGACGTCTCGTCTCTGAGGCGCCTCCGGTTTACTGACACATTTGTTTTTTCACGTCCGTCTGGAGCCAGAGGGGTCGTCCAGCTCTCTGGGGGTCAAAGATGTTTTAATCTCATAACTTCCAGAGGAACTTTTCAGGAACGTGGAGGCGTGTGGCTCTGTTTCAATGTCATGGAAGGAAAACAAGCAATTAAAACTTGTCTTTGTGATGAACGTGCAAAAACAGAGACCGTTCGTTTTGTTTTTTCTGTCTCTGATTAGAAGAAATGTTGAGGGAAGCAGAGACCGACCTGTTCGACTGTCTGTGATCAGGTTACTGATGCTGACGAGTCGGCGCGCTTTTCTTTCTCTGGTGCGAAAGAAACAAAATGATTCGCTGACTGATGGAGGTGCTGGTGTGGCCTTTCAGGTGCTCAGCAGAGAGGAGGCGGCGGAGGAGGAATGGGGCGGGGCCGAGGACGCAGAGACAACGAGCTGATTGGTCAGACGGTCCGTATCTCCCAGGGTCCTTACAAAGGTAAGACCGAGGAAACCGGTGTGAAGGATGGGACCGGTGGGGGGGTCGGTGCTGATGGCTTTGCCTCCCTTCCCCAGGATACATTGGTGTCGTGAAGGATGCAACCGAGTCCACGGCCAGGGTGGAGCTGCACTCCACCTGTCAGACCATCTCTGTGGACCGACAGCGATTAACCACCGTGTACGTATCTTCACTGAGTCCTTAACACACACAGGAAATCATTTTCTCCGTGCTGGCAGCAGCTGTGTTTGTTTACGCTCATGATTCCCTCCCCGATCCTTCTTCTCTGCAGCGGTGGAGCGAAGAGGCCCAGTGGGTTCACCTCCACCCATGTACGTACTCCCATTTACGGCTCCCAGACTCCCATGTATGGCGTCGGCTCCAGGACACCGATGTATGGATCTCAGACTCCGCTGCACGACGGTAGGCCACGGTTTGGTCGTCCTCTATCGGCTAAAAGCACGTGTTTGTTTTTTGGGTTTGTGTTCCTCCGATTGAATTTCTGCTTCTCTTTGTAACAGATGTGTTACAGTGTTATCGTTAGGGATGGGTATCGTTTAGGTTTTATCTGATACCGGTGCCAAACCGGTACTTTTGAAATGGTGCCGGTGCTTAAAGAATGGAGAACACAAAATTGGTCCAAAAACCTCTCATGTTCAGCTAGTTTTTGTAAAAAGATAACAATGTTAGCCTTTTCTGCAGCTATGGGGCATATATGGTATCACTCTTGGCTGGAAGCAGTGCTTAAACAATGGAAAAAACACAAACTTTGTCCAAAAACCTCTCATGTTTAACTGTTTCCCACTTTTTCTTTGGTCATTTTAGCCTTTTTGGCCAGGGTGAAGGGAGTATCTGCCATCAAACAAGAAGACAGCCGCATGTAGCTATGATGATGTTTGCTAGTTCACCTTACATGCATTAATGTAATAACGTGTTTAGCCTACTCAACGTAAATTACACACGAACAACATGAAGCTACTCACACAGAGAAGAACGGCTGCTGCTGCATCATCATCCTCATCATTTCTGCTACACTGGCAGGGCTAGGGGCCAGGACTCTCCTCTTCGGGTTTTTTGGGGGATGTTGCTAACTCCGGGTCCGATAACTGGCACCACACCCGCAGTAGATGTGCTCGGTGTGAGGTCTCGCAGCAAGCTATCAAATACGGCGCATTTCTGGGCTTTTAAAAAAAACGCTATGTGTCGCCAGGTGTTTCATCGGATTCGAGGTGTTGCCTCCTTTGACAGTATCACAGTATCAGCTTAAAGCACTTGTTGCTGCTGAGTTTGCATCTTTTGCTGTGAAGTACAGCCAGACTTTGACCGCTTCGCCTTGGGCATTTTTAATCTGTAGCTCTGCTCTAAAAGAACGTACGTACCTGGCCCCGCCTACTATCCTCGGAAACGTAAAATGATTGGCTAGAAGTGTATCACAGCTCAGGAAAAAAAGCAACGAAATGTGCGCTGCTTTTCGATCTGGTTACTACTGTTTATGTCAGAACCGGGACCCATCCCTAGTTATCAGTATTCAGTTTGTGTTACCAGGTGGGAGCAAGAACAGCAGTGGGCGGAGCTGTTGGTTCATCAGTGAATATATTGATGATTAATGGATGAGTTCATTGTTTGTAAAGTAGCGCCTCACTTTTCTCTGAGCCTGGCTCTGATTAAACTGAGGTCCGCCTTTAGTTGAAGTTTAACCAGTAACCTCCTCTAGTTTGAACTGGTGGTGGTGGTCCTTTAACTCGTCACCTGAGGGTCTGAAGCTAAACGCAGCTGACTGTTGGTGCTCGTATAAAGTTGCTTCGACTTGTACGTCTTACGTCCAAATGCGACGTGCCCGTTAAAACAAGGGGAGCTGGTGCTGACACTGGACCGTAGAGTGGGCGTGCGTCATGACTGTGTCATCAGCATAGAGGTGACTGTCCTCACCTGTGAGCAGCACAGTGCTCTCGCCTCTAACTCACAGCATCTTTTGCCTCCTAACAGGAAGCCGTACGCCCCACTATGGATCTCAGACCCCACTGCATGATGGGAGCAGGACTCCAGGTCAGAGCGGAGCGTGGGATCCCAGCAACCCCAACACACCGTCCAGGTGACGCAGTGACCGGTAAACACAGCGTTCCCTTCTTTTTTTTCTTCTTTCTGTCTAACACGTGATTTATTTCTTCTCAGAAATGAGGAAGACTACGACTTCGGCTACGATGACGAACCCTCTCCGTCCCCTCAGGCCTACGGGACGACCCCCAACCCTCAGACCCCGGGTTACCCCGAGGTCCCCTCGCCACAAGTCAACCCTCAGTACAACCCTCAGACACCTGGCACGCCCGCGATGTGAGTATAAGGCACAGAAACACACCCTCGCCCTCCCCTCCATAGCTGACGTAGCGACATAGCTGATCTGGGTCCTCGATTCTCGATTTGTATATTTGTGTTTCTGTGTGCAGGTATAACACAGAGCAGTATTCTCCATATGCGGCCCCGTCCCCTCAGGGCTCCTACCAGCCCAGCCCCAGCCCTCAGAGCTACCACCAGGTGGCGCCCTCACCTGTCGGCTACCAGAATACGCACTCACCAGCCAGCTACCACCCCACGCCGTCCCCCATGGCTTACCAGGTAGACAACGACGCTGAGCTGCTCGGGCTTTCCCTGAATATTTGTGTTCTGGGTTTTTTTTGTATGTTTTTTAAGATTTCTTTTGTTAATCAGAGTTTGGATGAAGGGCGGGCAACTCCAGGCCTCAGGGCTGGTGTCCTACAGGTTTTAGATGTGTCCTCGATCCAACACAGCTGATTTTAAACGTTCTCCAGAGGCCTGGTAATGAACTAATCATGTGATTCAGGTGTGTTGACTCAGGGTGAGACCTAAAACCTGCAGGACACCGGCCCTCGAGGCCTGGAGTTGCCCACTCCTGCTTTAGGACCTTTCTGTTTGTGGAGGTCTAGATTTTTCTGAAATTTGTTCTCAGTCTGCGTCATGTCATCTGCACAGGCGAGTCCCAGTCCGAGTCCTGTGGGCTACAGTCCCATGACGCCCGGAGCGCCCTCTCCTGGAGGCTACAACCCTCACACCCCAGGCTCCAACATCGAGCAGGGCGGCAGCGACTGGGTGACCACAGACATCCTGGTCCGAGTGAAGGACTCGTTCATGGACCTGATGGGGCAGACCGGGGTCATCCGCAGCGTCACGGTGAGTCTGAACACTTGGCGCGCAGCAGCGCTGATGGCGTCCTCGCTCCCTGCGAGTCTCTGATATTACTGAGAAATGTTTTTTGGGAGATCTGGCTGCGCTCGAGCATAAAATGTTGTGAAATGTGTGAAAAATGTTATTCTGGGAGTCGGAGACGCAGCTCTCGCACACAACGATCTGAGGTGTTATTAGGGACGTGCAGATGTTGCTGCTTAGAACCGCATCACAGTTGTGAAATGTCTCCAAATTCGCCGAGAGCTTAAGAGCCATCTGGTTCTGCTTCCTGCTTCCTGCTGCTGTTGGATGGCGGCTCGCTGGATCAACATAAATGCTCCTTTATAAACACAAAAGAAAGCGTTTCTTCACATTCACAGGAGGCGTTAATCTGTTCCATATCGACACAGTCCTGACTCAGGAAGTCGTGTTTGTCACAACAGGCGGAGCTGAATCATTTCTGAGTAACTCTGACAGCGATGTTCCTCTGGCCTCCCGCCCACGGTGTTTAGGAACACGCCTCCGTTACTGTCGAAAGTCAGAAACATTCAAGTGTTTGACGGATTTCACCGTTTAGCGCACAGACAGCTTTGGCCTCAAACTCTGCTTACGTGTGGACAGGAGCACAGACATGTGCACCTTTAGCTCCTTTGTGATGTCAGGCCGTCTGAGGCTTCTGATTGGCCGGCGTGCAGTAACCATTACAGCCGAGCGCAGCTTCGTGAGTGGCGGTGGAGATGAAACGGATTCAGTGTCTTTGTTTAGGTCTGAAATTGATTTTAAAGCAGCTCCTTTGAATATTTTTCATGTGTGTGTGTGTGTGTGTGTGTGTGTGTGTGTGTGTGTGTGTGCACGTGCGTGCACGTGTAGGGAGGGATGTGCTCGGTGTTCATGCAGGAGTCTGAGAAGGTGGTGAGCGTCAGCAGCGATCACCTGGAGCCGGTCACGCCCACCAAAAACAACAAGGTAAGAACCACAGTCGCGGTTTCTGGCGTCCAGCTGTCTGCAGATCGTTCGTTTAGAGCGCGTGTGAGGCTCAACGCTGCGTTCGCTGTGCCCCGTTTCAGGTGAAGGT
Source organism: Rhamphochromis sp. 'chilingali' (assembly GCF_963969265.1). Lineage (NCBI taxonomy): Eukaryota > Metazoa > Chordata > Actinopteri > Cichliformes > Cichlidae > Rhamphochromis > Rhamphochromis sp. 'chilingali'. The sequence continues at coordinate 1,378,480 of NC_137935.1, read as the reverse complement.
GATTCTCGGAGAGGACCGCGAGGCCACGGGGATCCTTCTGAGCATCGACGGAGACGACGGCATCGTGCGCATGGAGCTGGACGACCAGCTCAAGATTCTCAACCTGCGGTTCCTGGGCCGCCTCGAGCACTGAGCCTCGCAGAGCTCCCACACAAACGTCTGGTTTTTATTACCTAAAGATCCAAAAACCACATGTGGCTCTGTGTGTGCAGTTCAGCGGGTCTCTCCGTTTTTGGCATTTTTATTTTCTTCTTTTCTTATTAGTGGTCTGAATCTGCTTTTAGTGCTTTTCCTTCATGTTCTGTCTGTGACTTTGGTTTTCTTGATGCAGCAGGATGAAAATAATGTGTAACATGTCAATAAACTGATTCAGTGACATTTCTGTATGTTGTGTCAAAGCCACTAGCCGCTGTCACTGGCTGGGTTGTCATAGCACCGGATAATCAATGCAGTCAGCTGATCAGATTCTGACAGGACAGTTATTTTAGCGGCTCTGACCTTGGGCCTCCGCCATTGTGCAGCTACCAAACGCTGCAGTTCCTGCAACATCCAGCAGAGGCAGCAGTGAGTCCCCACAGACACACTGTTTGGTCTCTGGATGATTTCCTCTTTAACAAGAACACTTTTATAACTCTGCTGTTTAAATCATATTAAGGCTTAAAGTTTGCCTTATTAGGGGCGTGGCCTCTTTGACTGACAGGTGGCTGTAGCTGCTACGTGTTGCTAGGCTTCACCTGAGCTGGTCTGTTTGTGCTGTTGGAGCTTTTTTATTTTTTCTGATGACATCATGTGACCAATAACGTGGTTGCTGAGGTTACTGTAGTAACAGACCGTCCATGAAGGCGGAGCTTATTAGCAGGTACCTGTGTGACAGCGATATCCAGGTTTTAAGACGAGTGGTCACTTTCTACGTGTTCCACCTCCCCGAGCGTGAAAACCTTTTGATCTTTTTAAGCACAAATAGAGGAGAATCCCAGCAGACATGTTTCTGCTGTTTTCTGGATGACATGATTGACAGGAAGTGACCAGCACTAAAGAAATGACAAGAGAATCTGTAAAAATCACTTTATTGATGGTTTTTATTTTTCACATTTAAGCTCTTCAGACACTTCTTGCAGTATCTGGGGTAAACCTGCTGCTACTCAGGCTCCACCTGTGATGGCGGTGGCGTTAGCCGCAGGGCCGCTGTGGCCGCTCGTGGTTTATGGGGAAATAGTAGAAGGGCACCCGGTCAGGACAGGGGTGCCCTGGGGAGGGTACCGGCCGTGAGTCGGCGTCTTCAGCATCGGTGCAAAGATCGCAGCCTACGGTGAGGTTCCGATTCAGGCGGATCTTCAGCTGAAACCACAGCTCTCTGTCCTGGAGGAGAGACGGCACACTGAGCTACTGACAGCTGCTCCTCACCTCAGCACTCAAAGTTACACTCGTCTCTGTGGATCGAGGCAGCGGCTCGCATTGCAAAAAGACAACATGAAATTACACATTTTGGGACGTGAAGTCATGAAGTTCACACACAGAAGCATCGCGCTTGAAAAAAACGTGAATACATATTCATCATTTTGAGAACAAATTAAAAATTTGGAGATTAATGTGGAAATGTGCAGATTACATTTGTCATACTGCAAAATCAGTTTCAGGTACAATGATTTCTTTCAGCTCAAACACAGATGAAAGAAGAAGTGGAAGAGTTGGACACGTTTGTACGGACAGATGCCAGGTTATTGGTGGTTATCGGTGGTTATTGATGGTTACAGCCTCGTGCAAATCAAATCACTTTTATTGTCACATCACATGTGCAGGTACATTGGTACAGCACATGAGTGAAATTCTTGTGTGCGAGCTTCACAAGCAACAGAGTTGTGCAAAATACAATAATGTAAACAAGCAAAATACAAGAATGGCTACATCTGAAACTAATAAATATATGTACAATATATAATAGTATATGCTGTAATGGAGACTGATGATCGGTGTGTTTCAACAAGGCATTTTGTCAAACGTGGCAGTTTGTCCTGAAACAACAACAGTAATCTCCACATTTCAGCTCCTGACTGCAGCACAGGACGAGCAGCAGATGGAAAAATGCTGAAGCGAGCATTTGAGAAGCATGAAAGCAGTTTGCAATTAGCAAAGGTGCAGTGCAGGAGCTAACAGTGAGCCAAAGAGTGGACATGAGTGTAAACAACGTGTGTCATCAGGGTAAAGGGGTTTCTCGCCCAGCTCGTTAATAAGAACGGACTGAAACAGGCCCCAAAGTTGGATGAAGGTTTTGTTTTAATCAGAGTCCGCAGTAAACTGTTTTATGCACAGCAGACACTCGGCCCAGCGTTAGCGCTGGACGTTTGCTGATTGGACTGTAAATGTAATAAAAGTTACATCAGCTTCTGGCTGGTTTACCGACCAAAATCTGTAAAATGACCATTTTCCACGATTATCTGAAAGACTGTTAGTGTTTCAGTGACTGTGAAAGCATTAACACTGAGGCTTTAAAATGCAAATCAAATGGGTGACATCACATGCTTTATGCCCTCATCTTTCAGATTTTGGTCTAAGTGGCTCTGATTTCCCCAAAGTGACAGTTCTTCAGAAACTCCTGCAGTCTCACATAGAGAAAACCAGATGCGGTGAAATCTTACATCAAACACAGCAGCGACTCTAAACTCGAAATTCCAGCAAAGACAGTCGTGCAGTCAAGAACGCAATAAATTATTTGTCTGTTCTGCATCTGTAAACACTCCTGCTTGAACATGTGATTGGGTCTAACGTGTTTAGATTAGATTAGATTAGATAGAACTTTATTAATCCCTCGGGTGGGTTCCTCTGGGAAATTCGATTTCCAAAAAAGCACAGCACCGACAGAAGTTACAGAATATTATATATATATATATATATATATATAATACACACACACACACACACACACACATAAATACAGAGACAATATAAATAAAATATACGAAGGGGATAAATAGAATAAATAGGAATAAAAAATAAAAATACAAGTGAATTGCACATTTCAAGTATTGAGTCTATTGCACTGTTGACTATTTACAAAAGTATTGCACAAGGTATTGCACAGTGAGGTGCAGAGGCACTACAGCTTAGTTGTTCCCCCCTCCTTTGTCCTCCTGTTTCCCCTCCCTCTCCCCTCCAGGGAGGAGTTAAACAGTCTGATGGCGTGTGGGACAAAGGAGTTTTTAAGTCTGTTAGTTCTTGTCTTGGGGAGAAGCAACCTGTCACTGAACAGACTCTTCTGGTTGTTAATGGCCGTGTGCAGAGGATGTCTGGCATTGTTCATAATGTCCATCAGTTTCTTTAATGTCCTTTTCTCTGCCACTGTCACCAGAGTGTCCAGCTTCATGCCGACCACAGAGCTAGCCCTCCTGATCAGTTTCTCCAGCCTGGATGAGTCCTTTATGAGGTGACTGTATGAAATATGAAAGGCTTTCAAAATAACTGGCACCATCTCAGCTGTGATCCTGGCTGCACACTGTGTATAAAACACAAGCTCTCCTTGGTGGAGGGCAGGCTGCAAATGATATTTGTTGGAAGGAAAGATCTGAACTGAGCAGCATGATCCAGATCTGACCAGTTTCACTCAAACTTTAATGGATGGAGGCCTTGTGGTGTCAGCCAGAGCGCAAACTAAGAGAACTCCGCGGTCAGCGGCTGGAGGAACTCTGAGGACACGACCAACCTCACGAGCCGTCTGATTGGTGGTAGCTGTGTTTGTGAGAGTTGTGATTGTTGGTAACCATCTAACACCGGGGAGAGCTTACAGAGTGAATTCTTCTCCCACGCTCAGATCGACCACAGAGCCTCTTTGTGTTTGGAGCTTTTTGATGTCATCATGTGACCACAGAAGAAAACAGTGCTAGCTAAAGTGAAGTGAAGTTCAGCAGCAGAACGACATGTTCAGGAGAAATGATGGGAACCTCTCAGGAGCCAGAGATGGAGCCACAATGTGCTCAGCATAGCTTAGCATAAAAGCACAGCTGCCCAACCGGCCTGTCTGCATCAAACGTTTTCTCTAATCAGGTGAAAATAAATCCACCTGCACAGGGGGAGGAGCTTTCTATAATTCACCTGTTTAAATTGTATTAAGGCTTAAAGTTTGCATTATTAAGGCAGCTGTAGCTGCTAGCTGCAGCTAACTGGAGTCCCTGAACTGGACCTCTGGGCCGTGTTTGGAGCTCATGTATGAGGCAGATGATCAATAGAGGGTCAGCCACCACTAGGGCTTTCCTGGGACTCTGCACCGTTTGGTTTTAGAACTGAAGAACCTTGAAGAAGTCCAGACGTGTTTCTTTCCAAGTTCCTTAGACGACGATGACCTGGATGACTGTCACAGACACGTCTGCTGTGATCCATGTCAGGAGTTTGCAGCCGCAGCAGCAATAAAGGCTGATAAACAGAATCACTGTGTTTGCTTTGTTTCCTCGAGGTCTTTATGATCATAGCTCACAAGTGTTTGTGGTACTGCTTTGGTTTTACTGCTGTTCATTAATTTTTAATCCAGTCTTTGCTCGTAAATTACCACAAATCTGTTGTTCAAGCTCTGCTTTAAATCTGCGGTCTGTCGGAGTCATTGGTGATTTTAATTCCACACAGACTGAATTGATCAAAGCTCTGATCAGTGTTAGTGCTGTCAGGGTGCTAGGATTAGTGATGTGCGAATCATGAACGAATCGTTCAATACTCGAGAATCACTTTACTGACTCATGAATCATGATTCACAAGCCCAACTGACTCACTGACTCATCCCTGTTGCTGTTAGCAGCAATGTATCTAGCTTATAATTAAAATTTTGGAGAAAAACACAACATCCAGTATCGTAACAAAAAAATTTCTGCTCTGAACTGGAAGACAAAATCCTGAGTAGAAGCTCACATCAAGAAAATAGCTCCTCGGTTCACAGTAGCATCGCTCTGCTAACATGCTAACAGCACATTTGAGCTACTCACCCCCTCCCTCCTGTGCTGAATCATGGAGCGAACGAATCACTCACTCACCCCCGCCCCCTGGCTCACAGCTCAGTGGACATTTAGATGAGAAAATATATATTTAACACATTTAAGGAAAATACTAATAAAATAAAAATATATTAAAATAAAATAAAAATAAATAAATGTTTATTAAGCAATTTTGATAGAAAATTGCTTAATTTTAGAAATGTTTTTGCTCTTTTTTGCTCTATAAAATAGAATCATTCATCTTAGCAGTAGGATTTACATGAAAAGAGAAACAAATTAAGTTTGAGTGAAAATGTACATTTTTTGCACTCTCTGGTCGACTGACTCAGTGAATCAAATGACTCAAAAAATCCGATTCACTTTGGTGAGTGACTCATTAAAACTCGATTCAGTAAAAAGAATCAAATTTACCATCACTAGTTAGGATGCGAGACCTGGGATGAGCTGATATCCTCGTGTTGGTGTTGTTCCCAGACCATCATGAAAATGTTGTTCCAGGTTCAACATTGCAAGTGACCAATCACATTGTTGTGACGTTATTCTTCTGCGCGCCAAGCCATTCGTGCATTTATGAAATTCCAATGTTGCAAGGACAATATCAATTCTGCTTACTGTTTATTAAAGGGTTACGGTTAGGGTCAGGGTCAGGGTCCGTTGATCGGCGGACAGAGGCGGTTTCATGCAGCTTAAGTACAGTTTTTTGTTTTACGCCGGTTTTTCCCGAAGTCGCAAAAGTATGACGTCACAACATTCTGATTGGTCACTTGCAATGTTGATCCTGGAACAACATTTAGTATGATGATCTGGGAACAACACCAACACGAGGATATCAGATCAACCGCGAGACCTGGACTGTTAGTTTGTGCTGCAGAAACTGGAAAATATCGGACCAGGAGTGTTTGAATGTTTCAGTCAACAGCAAAGAAGAAGAAACGTGCTAACATGAGAAGCTGAAGCGGAGACAGTGCAGCACATTTACTCTGAAGGAAGAAACCGGCGCCATCGGACCTGCTCATCCGTGATGCACTGGATCTCCAGTTTGTCCCCCACGTGTGGAGCCAGGACGCTTTGCACCTCCTCCACCTAAACACACACACACACACACACACACACACACACACACACACACACACACACACACACACACACACACACACACACGTATTTATATCCTTGTGGGGACATCTCATTGATATAATCAGGGGTGCACATAAGTGGTTCGCAGGTGCGCATTCGCTGTCAAAATAAAAGACCCAACACGATGAAGTTGCAATGTGCGTTTGCGTACATAAGATTTTCTGGAGGAGGACAGACATTTGTTTAGAACAAATGGTGAAGAAGCTCCTTTTAGCAATTACTCTGGTGTTCCTCCACCTCCAAAGAAATGTCAGGAGGAGCCCGAACTGCAAAAGAAGCACGTATTCTCGGAAAAGTGGTTGCAGGAGGTGAGCTGGCTTAAAACGATCACCATGATGAGCCTCCACGTGATAATTTTAGACTTCTAGTTTAAATAACACATGGATAATATTTCAAAGCCGACCTGCTAATTTCCAGTTCTGTAGTTTTATTGATGGCTTTGCATGATTCTGTGTTCAGAATAATCCTACTTTAGCTCATACTGGGCTTCACTTCATATGAAACGAGATATGTCGGCTCCTCCCCCTTAAAGTCAGCTGTTATTCTGATTTGCTGCTCCTCGTAAGCAGCATATTTGGACAGCAGGTGGGTGACACAGTCTGCAGCCTGAGCTTTAACTGATGAGCTCATTATCAGAAACTTTGGTTTAATCTGAACCTCTAACCGTGGAACAGGAGCTGTAAGACCCGAGAACAGCTTTAAGGTGTTTCTGACAAATGATCAGCAGAGTTAATAAAAGGTTCCGGTTTTTTAACCTTTTAGAAAAAGTCGGAAGTTGAGTTTGGCTCATGAGAGGCTTGAAAAACCCTTCCCCAGGTCAGAGTTTGATTTGTCGACTGTTACCTTGTAGGGTCGCTCACAGGACGGAGTGATGCCGGCGTCCTCCAGCAGGCTGCAGACACAAATAAAACATCACTGTTCGTTTCAGAGCTCACCTGAGCAGCTGTGTGGCGTAACTGGCGTTTCCACGGCGCACAGATGGGAACGTGAGGATCGACCTCGGGGTCTCAGTTTGAAGAAGAGCTGAACTCACCTGTGGATGTCGAACCGTGCTCGCAGTTTGACGCAGACCTGGAAGTATCTGAGCGGAGAGTTCATTCCTTCCACGCACGCCGCGCTCGCTCCGTGTTTCCTCCACTCGTCCCTCCTGACGCACAGAAACACGCTTTAGGAAGAGAATCACAACCCGAGTGAGTTTACAGGGTCACGTTCTGCTTCCCCTCATTTCCTAAACCCTTTTACTCACCTCCCTGTACCTTCATTTCCTCAAGATGTCATTTGCTTCCTTTCCTTCTTTATCCTTCCTTTCTTTTCCTCTCTCTTGTCCCCTTATTTCCTCATTTCCTCCTCTAACCTTTGTACACCATAATTTTTCTTCCTTTTCTATAACCCTAATTCCTTCCTTTATTTCTTTGGTTCTCCCCTAATTTCCTTCCTCACACTTACTCTTTACTTCCTTCACTCTCACTCTCTCTCTAGGAACATTTTTCCTGCCTTTAACAAACCTTTCCTTGCCACCCCCCTTGTTTCCTTCCTTAACCTCCTAGGACCTGGCGTCCACATATGTGGACATCACATTTTGGGTTGTCTAGACCAAAATACTAAATTTTGCATGGGCCTGATGTCCACTTACGGGGACGTTATACTGCCGCTGTTCTATCGAAATTTAAAGCGAAGTGGATCTCATTTTCCCAGAAACAAAGTCACGTTTGTTTTTACATTCTTTCTTCTTCTTTTGTCCCTCGCTGGTGCTCGGCGGGGAGGTTGTCCACAAAGCCACTACGTCGCTGTGGGTGCCTTCCAGGCCTTGTGGTCTCTTGCTTTCACCTTTGCTTGCTCGAGGGTTAGACGTCGTTGTTTAAGGTCATCTTCAATTTGCTTGATGACGTCTTCTTGGGCGCATCACGCTTGACTCTCCAGACGGCGGAGAGTCTGCTGCATCAAAAGGCGATATGACAGGCGACGGTTGCTCATGCGGCACATGTGGCCAAACCATTGCAGACGTTGCTTCCTAATCAGCTCTTCCACTGACGGCTGCTGGTGACGTTGACTACGTATCACGCTGTTGCTAAGACGATCACGGACGCTCGGAGAATCTGACTCAAACAGCGCATCTGGAAGAGGTCGTGTTTGAGGATGACCCAGGTCTCCGACCCATAGAGAAGAATGGGCAACACCAGTGTACGGTACAGGCGGATTTTGGTGGTGAGGGTGACGTTTGTCTTCTTCCAGACGCACCATCGGAGGGAGGCGAAAGCCGCCGCCGTTTAACCAATTCTTGAATCTATTTCCGCTCTTGATGCCACTTTCTTTTCTTGGACCAGAGAGCCGAGGTATTTGAATTCCCGCACTTGTTCGATTTGCACACCTTTGAGATGCACGGTGGCTGGCGACCCGGCAGTAGTAAGGACTTTGGTGTTGAGACCATGTGGTTGAGCAAATTGGGTGATGTCGTGTAGAATATGTGTAGCCTCTGCATCATTTTCCGCAAAGATGGCGCTGTCATCTGCTAACAGCAAGTCGGTTGCAGATTGGTCATCAGCATACTGGACTCCACGGCGGCCGTTGCAGGTCCTGCCCATGATTGGATCGATCACAATATTGAAAACATTTCACAAAGAGAAATTAAAAATGCATGCCATGAAAGAGTTCAGGTCTTTTTGTTTGTGACCTCCTCTTTTCCTTGAACTGCCTGCTTTCATTTCTCATCTTATTTCCTCACATGAATGATTGTTTCCTTTCCTTCCTGAAGTCTTGAGACTAACAACTAAAAGCTCAAACTGACAATGGATGTGTTTGCAGAGGTCATAGATTGAGTTAAAAGTAGGCTCGTATTTCTGATAGACTGTCATATAATGAGATGTTAGAGGCGTCGCCCCCTGCTGGACATTGTGTGTCGATGAAGGTGAGTACCAGAAGTGGAAGTTGGACTTGAATCTCACAAATGACGGCCAGAGTTCAGTCAGCTCCGCCTTCAGCTCCTGAAAAACAAGAACGTCAGTGTTTGATGATCACTGCAACAGGAGCCTCCTGATGCATTTGCATTTATAGAGGCAGAGTCTATCCGGTCTCTAAGTGATGAATCCTGCCTCTGGGTTTTTCACATGTTTTAATGCTTTGTATCTTGTTCCGTTTAATCTGAACCAGGCCCTAAAAACAGTCAGTGATCACTGTCGGCCTCTGTGCATGTTTTCCCATTTAAGTTATTTCCACGTTTGTTTGGAAAGAAATGAGGGCTTCCTGAAGACCTTTGCACAGTGCTGCATAACCAGGACTCACCTGGACGTCAGAGGGGAACATCGGCCAGCAGTCGCAGCGGTTCTTAGCGTGGAGGGGCCTGCAGGCACAAACGCAAACAGCCAATGAAATCAACAGGACAACCCAGGATCAATAACACTGATCAGTCTGAACACTGGGAGTAATCTCAGCTGCTGCAGCAGGGTGGGGTTACCAAAGGCCGTGGATGGTCCAGTTGTTGACGGTTGGAGGAATCCTGCAGAGACTCACGTTGTTCAGAGACTGAGGGACAGACAGCATGTTAGACACCACAGAAGAAGAACTCGCCACCTTCCTGCCTTCTTTTTCCCTACCCTCTCCATTCCTACTCTCTTATGGCTCGTTTCCTTTTCAGCCTCATTTCTTTTACTTTGCCTCTTCCTGGTTTCCCTTCTTAAAGGACACAAACACGTCATTGTTTAAAGGATATTTTCAGTGTGTGTATTTATGTCTTTAGCTCTTCTTAAATTTGACCGCTGCAGATGTTTCAGAAGTCGCAGCTTTTACTGTGAAGGGGAACACCACCATTTCCTGATGCACAGCCCAATGCTCACCTGACAAAACGTGCCCGGCCATTGCAGCGTGAACATGAGGCACTTCCAGGTGCAGAAATTGTGGTTGTCCAGGTCACCGTGGCCATATTTGTAGTCCTCCCAGAGTCCTTCCTGTGTCACAATGATGCCAGGCAACAGGAACAGAATAGCAGGACTCAGGCTGACCAGCAGGGGCAGCAGTGAGCGGTGCATCTCCTCCAGACTGCAACACAAAACAGAGCTGAAGTAGAAATGTATTTTCCAATTACTCTCCTGAGACCAACTACGCCCTACACCGCTGCTTCCACTGGAATCAGGTGGTGCTGATCATCATCCGTGTGAGCGGCAAAAGCAGAGGATTTGGCAGCTTAAGGAGGCGAGACTGTTGCTCCATCAGTCTGGGAACCGTTTCTGCAGCGAGAGATTATTCACAAGCAGGAAACTCACCTCGAAGTCAAAGCATCAAAACCACAAGCTCCTTCTCAGACTGTGAGTTAGCAGGTGAAAGGTTAAAGTTCACAGCAGTGTGATTAGTGAGGCTGTTTGGGAGGTTTGCAGCACAGCTTAAGTTTGCAAAGCTGCTGAAGAAAACACAAGACTTCAGGATCAGACCAGACCGGAGGCGATCGCTCTCCCTCCTGCAGCACTTTACCAAACATCACGGCGCTGTCTCCTTACCTGTGTGTGGTGATGGAGGCTCTGAGGTGGAGCTGGGCGGCTGCAGCTGCTGCACTGAGCAGCTCTGACAGTTTCACTCAGATATTTCTCAAAAAGCAAGAAGTGAAACTCAGCTCAGTGTTTCTGAGATTAAACAAGCTCTGAGTGCTCAGGGGAAGCACGGGCTGTGCTTCACTTCCCTCCACCTGACAGAGGTGGAGCAGTTTAAACCCTGGGTGGCTGTACAGCCTCCGAGGACTTCTGCTTTCACTCAGCAGGTCTTCATGTTCCTGCTGCCTCTCACTGTAACCCTCGACTCGCCTCATGTTTCTGTTTAGCTGTGGAGGCCAGGTCACCCTCCATCATGCAACACAGATGTTTCTATTCTCTTCTAATGTACTCGAGTACATTCATGACAATCAGAATTTAGATTAAGGATCATTTGTATTCTCATGCACTCATATTATATTTAGCTGTGCATTAAAATAGGTGCTAGCAACGTGGTGCTGCTTCTTACTTCCTTACTCTGAGTACATTTCACACTCGGTACTTTTTCACCTCTACTTGAGTAAAGAAGTTGAATGAGTACTTCAGGTTATACTGGAGTATTTTTAACACAAGTATCTGTAATTAAGTAGAAGTACAGATCCCTCTGCCATGAGATCCCATGAGTGATGGAAGCAGGTCAGCCGAGCCGGCTGCAGGACTCGGCACGGCGGCCTGAGAGGAAGGCTCCCTTCTGTGTGCTCGGCCTCATCAGACTCTTCTTACTGGGTGCCTTTTAGCCCAGAGTCGTTCCCTCTGTTCGTCCTGGTAATTCAATTTAGTTTTATTTACACGGCGCCAAATTACAACAGTCACCTCAAAGTGCTTTATATTGGAAGATAGACCCTACAATAATACATACAGAGAAACCCAGCAGCCAGATGATCACCTGGGAAGGAAAAACTCCCTTTTAACAGGAAGAAACCTCCGGCAGAACCAGGCTCAGGGAGGGGCGGGGCCATCAGCTGTGATTGGTTGGGGTGAGAGAAGGAAGACAGGATAAAGACATGCTGTGGAAGAGAGACAGAGATAATAATAAGTAATGATTAAATGCAGAGAGGTCTGTTAACACATAGTGAGTGAAGAAGAAACACCCAGTGCATCATGGGAATCCCCAGCAGCCTACGTCTATTGCAGCATAACTAAAGGAGGATTCAGGGTCACCTGGTCCAGCCCTAACTATATGCTTTAGCAAAAAGGAAAGTTTGAAGCCTAATCTTAAAAGTAGAGATAGTGTCTGTCTCCCGAATCCAAACTGGAAGCTGGTTCCACAGAAGAGGGGCCTGAAAACTGAAGGCTCTGCCTCCCATTCTACTTTTAAATACTCTAGGAACAACAAGTAGGCCTGCAGAGCGAGAGCGAAGTGCTCTAATAGGGTGATATGGTACTACAAGGTCATTGAGATAAGATGGGGCCTGATTATTTAAGACCTTGTATGTGAGTTCACATCTGAACGTTTTTGTCTTAAGGGACACGTTAATAGATTCCTCTTGACATCTGGACCATAAGAGCATGACTTTCAGATGCTGTAGATAGTTTATTTTGTAGGTCTGACACTTCCTCTTTTCTCCTCCACTTCCTTTTTTGTGTTTCAACTAAAACAATGTTCTTTGTTACTGACAGAAAAAAGAGCGTAAAGGAAGCTGTGACGCACAGACACACTGCTTCATCCCTTGAAGCCTTTAATGTTTGAATGATTCATGAGAGAAAAACAGAGTTCCACAAAGTGGGAGAAATGTTGCTCAAGAGCACTTAAGCATTACGCCAAAGCCCGACTGCTTGGGTGGCTCAAGACTTTTGCACAATGCAAAGCTGCAGTGTCGTGTTTACTTCCTGCCGAGCGCAGACAGTTTGGCCTCTGCAGCAGATCGTAGTTTGGCAGCGTGTCAGAAACACTGAGACTCTGTGTGTGTGTGTGTGTGTGCGCATGTCCTTGTGAGGTTGAAGAGAGGCAGCACAGCTCGACATGAATCACCTCGTGGTAACTACAGCTCTTCTTTTTCTTCTTTTTCTCACACTTCTGTGTGTGTGTGTGTGTGTGTGTGTGCGTGTGTGTGTGTGTGAAGCTTCGGCATATCTAATGTGAGTTAGACGAGCTGAAGGGCAGACAGCGCGCGGAGCGCCGCGATCAGGCCTGACCTTTGGATCAGCAGCTCAGGTTTACTCCGTCTGCATTATCAGTTTTTAACGATAGAGGATCTGTTGACGGGCTGCAGCTGTTTCCACCTCGTTTCTCTCGCACACACCTGTTGCTCACCTGTTAGTCACACAGTGCAGCAGCACGTCCACAATGACGCACACACAGCAGAGAGAGAGAGAGGCTGTTTGCTTCAAACGTTCCTAATATTCTGTCCACCGCACTAACACAGGGGCTAGAGCTGTTGCATTGTTTGGTGTTATAGCACGTGTGTGTGTGTGTGTGTGTGTGTGTGTGTGTGTGTGTGTGTGTGTACAACATGTGACATGATTTTAAAGGCTCGTGAGAAGTGCTGGTGAGAGCTCTGAGGATCAGATCGAAGGTCACCAGTTTACGCAGCAGTGACCTCTGTGAGCCAAACACCTGCACGACGCTCTTAATGTGGCCGCGTGACCGTCAGCAGACAGCTGGCACAAAGCAGGGGTGTCCAACACAAGGCCCGGGACCTGCAGTTGGCCCAGCACAGATCGAGTTTAGGAAAATGTGAAGGGGGGCTTTGTTCCTGATAAAGACCTGAACCGCCAACCATACGTCACCAGAGGGATGTTATGGAAACCAGTTCTTTACATACAGTGGGTCCACAGTGGGTCACATTCACAGGACAGTCAGCAGCGTTTCTATCAGAAGAGACCTGCTGTTGAGCTTCGATATCTCATGATGGCCTTAGAAGGGGCGGGGCTAAAACAGCTTGTTTCAGACTGAGCAGCTGCTGAGATCCAAAGTGAGACAAAGAAGGATTATTTTGAACTCTGAATCATGCAAAGCTGCTGTAGCAGAGTCCAAGCAGTCAAGGAGACGCTGGACGGGTCACTCCAAGCCACGAGGACCAATCACAGCCACAGATATTCTGACACAGTTTCTTTCTGAACATCCTGCTGGAGCTGATCCGCTGGCACGTCCACTTCCTGTCAAAATCCTTTTCTTCCAAAAACTGCAATGAATCACAGGGAGGGAGTGAAAAGGATAAAATAACTTCTTCAAGAAAGGAGTCGAGTCCTTGGAGCACTGTTTACACAGAAAGAAAGAAACTGTCACTATTCCAGTAATATTATTATTATTAAAATTAATGAAGGCGCTGCTTCCAGATAAAACCATTTTATCTATGATGCACATTGATGACCTGAAAGAAAACCACACAAACGTCCTTCAGATTTTCTCACAGCGAAGCCGATACTGCGTGCTGATTGGTCGGTTAGGGACACTCTCCCTCATGGGTGACAGATGCTAAATGTCACAGCAGCTGGTTTCAGTGAGCTGGACTCAGTGCAGGATAAACATCCTCAGCCTGAAACACTCTCCCGCTGCACTGATCAGAGTCTCAGGTTAGCCAAACAAAGTCGGCTCTCGGTGAAATCACTGCAGTCTTCGTGAAATCTTTTCCCGTGTTCGTCCCCCGACATCCAGCAGGGCGCCGCTGACCTGCTCAGGGTTTCACTGTCATTCATCTTCCTCTTCACGTGGAGCTTCATCCGTCTAATTTATCGAAAAAAGAAATAAGCGGGAAAACTGTAAAGCAGAGATTTCACTTTCCACATATGCGAGTACGCTCGGGTCCCAGCGACGCCAACATCACCGTCAGATGCCGAGCGAGCGGCTTCGTCCATCTACGTCACGGAGGTGTAGAAGTAGGAACAACCGCTCAGACATCCAGCTGCGCACGTTTGTGTTGGAGGATGAGACTCAGCAGAGGTCAGCTTCTGTAGGACGCAGCTCGTTAACACAAACTAATTTGAGCTTAAAATGGTAAATGGCCTGTATTTGTATAGCGCTTTACACAAGGTTTCGCCCAAGGACACAACGACCAAGGCTGTCCGAGCCGGGGCTCGAACCGGCAACCTTCCAAGTACAAGGTGAACTCCCACCTCTTGGGCCACGATCGCCCTTAAAGATCCAAGTTTCCTCAGTTTAACCCTGCGGACGTGTTCAGGAGAGCGGCCATGTTCCTGAAGCCGTCGTGTCTTCACCTTTACCTGTGAGGCGTAAAACAACCTCACTCTCAAGTTACATTAACCACTCCTGTCCAGGTGTATGAGCTGTATCTGACCTTTAACCTCTGAACCTCTGGATGTTCTTGCATGTTGTGTTAGGACTGCACACACATTTTTTTCTCTCATCACACACACACGCACACATACACATACACACGCACACACACAGACAGACACACAAACAGACACACACACACACACACACACACACACACAAACAGACACACACACACAGACACACACACACACACAAACAGACAGACACACAAACAGACACACACACACACACACACACACACAAACAGACAGACACACAAACAGACACACACACACACACACACACAAACAGACAGACACACAAACAGACACACACACACACACACACACACAAACAGACACACACACATACACACACACACACAAACAGACACACACACATACACACACACACACACACACACGCACACACACAGACAGACACACAAACAGACACACACACACACACACACACACACTGCCTCTGACTCTGGATAGGTCTAAGCATCAGTTCCAGGCTCTGTGATTGGCTCTCAGCGCTGTCAGTCACGCCCCTCAGCTACCCGAGGTGACCTTAGTGGGCGATTAAAAAGTCATGCAGCGTTCTTTTTTTTTTTTTTTTTTTTTTTTTAATAAATAGGACAGGGGGAATGAATGAGAGAAAGAGGGGGAGAGAAAGAAAGAAAACCAAAGGGGAGAAGAGACGGTGAGAAGGGGGGGGAAGAGAGAGAAAAAAAAAAAAGAACTCCTGGGTCACCTGTATGGAGAAAAAAAAACAAACAAACAAAAAAAACAAACAGAGGAGACAGCAAACAACAAAGAGCAACATAATAATAGAGAAAACAAAGCACCATCACAATAAACTAGCTAGTCATAGATATCAGTATTTACTAAATAATAAACGATATTGTGCAGCACGCAAGATAGACAGCGCGCAGTGTGTGTCATGCAGCGTTCTTAAAGAGACACCGCTGCTGCTGCAGTCAGACGAAATGACAGACAGGAAGTTGTTTTGGCTTTGCCATGTAAAGCTTTGCTTTCATTTTCTCTGTTCTTGCACAGCAGCTTTGTGCTAAGTGGCTTCCAGGTGGCTCCTTCCTGGACCACAGGAAGCACAGACAGGTGCTTCACGGCTCTGTCAGGTCAGCCAGAGGCCTCAGGGTTAGGGTTAGGCCCTGAGCCCCGCCTCCAGGTTCAGGACTCAGGTGTTATTAAAAATTTAAAGCAGGTGATACAAAACCTCCATGGATAACGCCCCCCTTGGTAACAACTTTTTATAGCGTTTTATAACCACCTTGACTTCATTAAGGATTAAATTAGGGGCGTGGCCTCTTTGACTGACAGGTGGACGGTGACACAGGTGGCTGATGCTGCCAGCTGTCCGCTGGGCTTCACAGTTAAATGAACTGGACCAATGAGACGGCTGCTGTACATGCACAGTACAGCAGCCTGACAGGCGGGCGATCTTTCCTTCACTCTGCTGCTTTTCTGTGTTTCCAGAAACTTCCACGTCTGGCCAGCCGAGCCTTCAGCAGCTCAGCCAGACAGCTGAAGAACAAGGTCCCCGAATCCCAGAAAATCTTCCAGGTAAGAACGATCGTCACCCGTCCAGCCGGCCTCAGGTGTTTCATATGTGTAACCCGAGCACGTGTGTTTCCTGCACTTACAGGAGGACAACGGGCTGCCGGTCCACATCAAAGGAGGAACCGGCGATGTTCTGCTCTACCGGGCAACCATGACGCTAACCATCGCAGGTGAGGAACGCTGCAGCAGGTGCATTTCTGTGGTGCAGGAGGACAAAGCTCGCATTAGTGACAGAAACAAAGCATGTGTGGAAACAGCTCAGACCTTTACGGATGTTTCGTCTGTGAGTGTTAGCAGGGTGTAACATGAGCATCAGACAGCATTCAGGGTCACATCACAGCACACGATCACCAACAAGGATACTAAAAGATAGTAAGACGGTTGTAGCTGATATGAGAGCAGGTGGGTCAAATGCTCTGGCTGAGGAAGGTGAAGAGTGTGAAGGTAATAAAGTTTAAAGAGGAGGTGCAGATGAAGAAGGGCTGAAAGATGCGAGCGTGCCACGGTGAGAAGTAAAGTGTTGGTTTGTGTTCTGTCCGCAGGAACCTGTTACTCTCTGTACTGGCTCCTCATCGCCTCATTCCCTCAGAAGAAGGAGTAGAGGAGGAAGAGGAGGATAAGAGCCTCTGGCTCGGTCTAACACTAATATATGTTGTGTGTAACTCTGCTTGATTTGTCTCCACATATCTGTCCTTCATCAAAGATCAAATAAAGAAAATATCCAGAGTTCTTCATTTGTGTGTCTGTGCAGAGAAAGTAGGGACTTGTTTTCACAGCTAGTCCTTTCTGTCATTAGCTGATGATGGCGATGGACAGCGAGTCAGTGAAGGGAATGTCTCCATGCTAAACGGCTTCATAGTTCAGACGTCATTTTATCGCTGTGGGAGGAGATTCTGCAGATGCTTCCACATTAACCAGTTTGATCTCCTACCACAAGATCTGTCTGCGCTTCTTGGACTGTAGTTACTGACCCGTTAATCGTGAGCCAGCACGGCACAGCGTCATGCGTTCAGCGTGAGGACTGCTCTGACTGCTCAGACTCAGCGACACCGCTCCACCTGACGGAGGACGGACACTCTCTGAGGAACTTCACGTTCTGAGGGTCTGCGAGGCGTGGAGAGGCCGTCCACGTCCACGGTGAAGGACTATCACAGAGGTGGAGGCCTACGACATCAGCTTTCAACCACCTGTAGATGAGATTCCTTCCCAGAAACTTCAACCCTCAGTTCTCCTCAATCCATGCGAGCCTTAATGGCTCACACGATCAGCAGGCTGACCATCGTTCATGCTGAACAGCACCTCAGAATTCTCCCTTATGAAATAAATCTGAACTTCTGAAACCTTTAATTAACTTTAGCTGCTTTGGTCGCTGTGTGATGGTGTCAGCGTTATCCGACCAAACGGTTACCGAAGCCTCTGATGTCTCGCTAAAAGAGTCACCGCCATCATCGGTGACGGAAACTTCCTTTACGTTAGCGACAGACGTGTTAAAAGTTAGCTGATTGTTTCCAGGTGTACTCTGTGTTTGATCAGGCGTGATCACAGTTCACTGACGTGTCTGTTTTTAACGCTGGGAGATCACGGACGTCCAATCCTGATTCTCTCAGTCGTTTGTACTGCAGATGGTCAAACACTCAAAGTCTTCACTGTTTTTGGTTAAGGCCACCATCATGTGTTGTCGGTAGTACCGTGCTAATTCAAAGGTAAT
Source organism: Rhamphochromis sp. 'chilingali' (assembly GCF_963969265.1). Taxonomy (NCBI): domain Eukaryota; kingdom Metazoa; phylum Chordata; class Actinopteri; order Cichliformes; family Cichlidae; genus Rhamphochromis; species Rhamphochromis sp. 'chilingali'. The sequence continues at coordinate 1,360,346 of NC_137935.1, read as the reverse complement.
GAGGTCGTTACCCAATCCTGATGATTACAGCGCCGGGCCTGGACTGTGCATCGGGTTTATTGTCCTTCCAACCAAGAGGCTGGTCCACAGTCTGGCAGTGAGGCCTCTGGTACCTTTCCAGAAGGCAGCAGGGTGAAGAATGATAATAATGGATTGCATTTATGTAGAGCTTTACAATGCCACTGTTCATTCACTCTCACATCCACACACTGGTGGAGCAGCTACAGTTGTAGCCACAGCTGCCCTGGGGCAGACTGACAGAAGCGAGGCTGCCATATCGCACCATCGGCCCCTCTGGCCAACACCAGTAGGCGGTAGGTAAAGTGTCTTGCCCAAGGACACAACGACCAGGACGGAGAGCCCGGGGATCGAACTGGCGACCTTCCGGTTACAGATGCACTACGGTCGCCTGTAGCTCAGGGGGTTGAAGAGAGTGTGTGAGGGGTGTGTGGGGTCCCCCACGATGCTGGTGGCTTTGCCGATGCAGCAGGTGTGACAGGTGTCTGATGGAGGGAAGAGAGGCTCCAATGATCCTCTCAGCTGCTCTCACTAACAGTTGTAGAGCATTGTGATCCGATACGGTGCAGTTACCATCCAGACAGTGATGCAGCTGCTCAGGATGCTCTCGATAGTCTCTCTGTAGATGGTGGTGAGAATGGATGGAGGGAGATGGGCTTTCCTCAGCTTCCATAGGAAGTAGAGACGCTGCTGGGTCTTCTTAGTTATGGAGCTGGTGTTGAGGGACCAGGTGGACACCAAGGAATCTGGAGCTCTTGACGACCTCCACAGAGGATCCATGATGTTCAGTGGGCAGTGAACTCTCTTGCTGATGAGATCCACCACAGTCGCGTCATCGGCGATGTGGAATACACCAGGCACAAATACACGCACACGCAGGTATGTACTGCCAATTTCCACATTTATTGGTTTGTTTTGACAGCTGACTCAGTCGCACAGCCTGACAGCTCACGAGCCCAGCTGATCTCCCCTCGCCGCTCCTCCCCGTCTCCCTATAAACACAGCGGAGGGAGACCATCATCAGTACATAAACACCATCAGCTGTTCTTACCGGCCTCGCAGCGCCGCCCTGTTGAGCCTTCTGCTCCACTCCTCCCCGGCAGCTGCGCCCGGGGCCACGCCCCCGCCACACACCCCCACCGCCCGTTCGAGGCCGGGGAGCCGTCCGGCCGAGCCAACTCCCCCCCTCGCGAGCGAGAGAGGAAATCGGCCACCGCCATCTGTGCCCCTGGCCTATGGATCACCTTGAACTTAAAGGGCTGCAATGCCAGATACCACCGGGTGATCCGGGCGTTGGCATCTTTCATGCGGTGGAGCGTGGTCCGAACAGAGGGTGAATGAGCGTCCCAGGAGGTAATAGCGCAGGGAGCCGACCACCCACTGGATGGCCAGGCACTCCTTCTCCACGGTGCTGTACCGGCGCTCGCGCTCCGCTAGCTTCCGGCTGATGTACAGGACAGGGCGGTCAGCTCCCCTCACCTGCTGAGACAAAACGGCTCCCAGCCCTCTGTCCGAGGCGTCAGTCTGCAGAACAAACGGGAGGGAAAAGTTAGGAGTGTGAAGCAGCGGCTCCCCACAGAGAGCGTTTTTCGGCCCCGTCCACTGGACCAGATCCAGGGCACCCTTTCGAGTGAGATCGGTCAGGGGGCTGGTTAGCTGCGCAAACCCCGGCACAAAGCGACGATAGTAACCCGCCAACCCCAAGAACCGTCTCACCTCCTTTTTCGTCCTGGGGCGCGGGCAGGATGCGATAGCCGCCGTCTTCTCCACCTGTGGCCGCACCTGCCCGCCCCCCAGGTGGTACCCCAGATACTGCACCTCCCTCCGTCCAACCGCGCACTTCTTCGGATTGGCCGTGAGCCCCGCCCCCCTCAGGGACTCCAGGACCGTGGCCACCCGCAGCACATGCTCCGCCCAGGTGTCGCTGTGGATGATCACGTCATCCAGGTAGGCGGCAGCATACGCCGCGTGCGGACGCAGTACCCGGTCCATGAGACGCTGGAAAGTGGCCGGGGCCCCGAACAGGCCGAACGGGAGTGTCACGAACTGGTACAAACCGTACGGAGTGGAGAAGGCCGTTTTCTCCCTGGCCTCGGCAGACAAGGGAATCTGCCAATAGCCCTTGGTTAAGTCCAGCGTCGTGAAAAAGCGGGCCGTGCCTAACCGGTCCAGGAGCTCGTCGACCCGAGGCATGGGGTAGGCATCAAAGCGTGACACTTCGTTCACCCTGCGATAGTCGACACAGAACCGTATAGACCCATCCTTCTTCGCCACCAGAACGATGGGGCTACACCAGGCGCTGTGCGACTCTTCTATTACTCCCATCCTCAGCATTTCCGCCAATTCCCTCTGCACGATTTTTCGCTTATGCTCCGGGAGCCTGTAGGGCCGTGAACGCACCGTCACGCCGGGCTGCGTCACGAAATGGTGCTCGCTGAGGGACGTCCGGCCGGGCAGGGGGGAGAACACGTCCGCAAAGCGCTGTTGCAACGCGACAACGTCCGCTCTCTGGGCCTGTGTGAGATGGTCATCACAAGGGAGGGAGGTGGGAATGATAGAATTTGGCACCTCAGGCCCCAACTCATCTCTCTCCTTCACCAGGCTCACCAGAGAAGCGGTTTCAGCCTCTCTCCACTGTTTGAGGAGATTGAGGTGATAAATCTGCGCGGCTCCTCCCCTGTCCGACCGAGCGACCTCATAGTCCACGTCCCCGACACGCCGTGTGACCACAAAGGGACCTTGCCACTTGGCGAGCAACTTTGAGCTGGAAGAAGGGAGTAACACAAGCACTTTATCCCCCGGTGAAAATTGCCTGAGTCTAGCCCCTCTGTTATACAGGCGTTGCTGACGCTGCTGAGCCTGGAGCAAATTCTCCTGTGACAACCTCCCCAAAGTGTGGAGTTTTGCTCTCAGGTCCAACACGTACTGAATCTCATTTTTGGCGGGGCTCGGACCGTCCTCCCAGCTTTCTTTAATCAGGTCGAGCACCCCACGTGGCCTCCTGCCGAACAGCAGTTCAAAGGGAGAAAATCCCGTGGAGGCCTGGGGCACCTCCCGCACTGCGAATAACAGAGGGTCTAGCCAGTGATCCCAATTGCGTTCATCCTCGTTAATGAACTTCCGAATCATGGACTTTAAGGTCTTATTCAGCCGCTCCACCAGCCCGTCAGTCTGAGGGTGGTAGACGCTGGTCCGAATAGATTTAATGCCCAGTAATTCGTACAGTTCCCGCAGTGTACGAGACATAAACGACGTGCCCTGGTCAGTCAGTATCTCTTTCGGGATTCCGACTCGGGAGATGACCTGAAACAGTGCCTGCGCCACACTCTTAGCCGAGATGGTGCGCAGCGGAACTGCTTCCGGGTACCGCGTTGCGTAATCCACCAGGACTAACACAAAGCGGTAACCGCGTGCACTCCGGTGAAACGGCCCGATGAGGTCCATGCCGATGCGCTCAAACGGGACCTCAATGAGGGGGAAAGGGCGCAGAGGCGCTCTCGGTATGGCCGGCTGGTTAACAAGTTGGCAGTCCAGGCAGGACGCGTACCAGCGGTGCACATCCGCTCGGATGCCAGGCCAATAAAATCGGGCCGTTATTCGCTCCAGAGTTTTCTCGTAGCCCATATGCCCTGCCATGGGGTTATAGTGGGCCGCCTGGAAAAGCGTTTCCCGGCGGCCCTGCGGCACCAACAACTGGGTGTGTGTTTCCTCAGTCTGAGTGTCACGACTCACTCGATATAATCGGTCATTTAATAAGACGAAACGCGGGTAGGTCTGCGCGGCCTCAGGGCGCACCATGTGACCATCAATAGCCATCACTTGGTCAAAGGCTGAGCGTAGGGTGCCGTCACGAGACTGCTCCAGTGGGAAATCACCCATGGGGGACACTTCCGGGGCCGGCGGGACGTCCCGTGAGGGACCCGCCGGCTCCTCCCCCCCGGAGTCGGTGTCGGACGACCCCGCGTCACCGCTGAATGCTGCGCACACGCTACACCCCGCTTCCGGTCGTGATCGCACCCCCGCGTACTGCCCCAGTAGCTGATGAAACCCCGGCCAATAGGTACCCAGATTCAGGGGGTGCGACAGGCGCGGGCTAACCGCCGCCGTTACCCTATGTGTATGGCCCTTGTATTTTAGCAGCAGCGGCACTATGGGGTACCGGTGCACATCACCATGAACACACCTCACCTCCACCCATTCTGCCTCCAATAATGCCCCGGGGCGAACCAAGCCTTGGTGCACGAGGGTCTGTGTGCAGCCCGTGTCCACCAACGCTTGGCGTATACCCCCTCGAGTCCTTACCGGAATACTGTATGTCCCTCCTGGACCGGGGGAGGGTGCTGGGGCGCCAGCAACGCGGAACACCTGCCCCACTTCCATAAGCGGACAATCCCTCCTCAGGTGTCCCGGCCGCCCGCACTTCCAACACTCCGGCCCCGGCGTTTGTGCTGCCCTCCGTGGCTCGGGGGCGGCTCCACTTGGCTCGGTTCCCTGGGACGGCACCATCGCCGCGAAAGGGTTAGTGGGGCTCAGCGCCGGCAGCCGCTCCGCCTGCCCTGGTGCCGGCACACGGCGCCTCGGGGCCGGCACTGGGGCCTGTTTGGCCAGCCTCCGTCCGGCGTCCCCGGATTCCCCTGCTCCAGCGGCAAGGTGGTCCTCCGCCAGCGTCACCGCTACCTCCAAGCTTGCGGGCCGGTGGCACCGGACCCATCTCGCCGTCTCCGCTGGCAATCCTTCCGTGAACTGCTCCAGCACCACCTTGTCCACCAGCTTCGTCTTGCCCTCCGATGTTCCCGGCTGCAGCCAGCGCACCGCCGCGTCGCGCAGCTGTCGGGCCCAGGCGAATGGTCGGTCCGTTGTAGCCAGCCGACAGGCCCGGAACCGCCGGCGATGGTCTTCGGCGGTGAGCCCCAGCCTGTCCACCACCGCCCGGCTCACATCCGGGAAGCTGCTCCTTGACGCCGGAGGCAGACTCAGGGCCGCTGTTTGTGCCTCCCCAGACAGCAGGGGGAGCAGCCACGGAGCCCACTCCTCCCGCGGCCATTGGCAAGCCTCCGCCGTGGCACGGAAGGTCTCCAAAAAAATCTGTGGGTCGTCCCCGTCCCCCATCCGGGGCATCGTCACCGACAGTGGCGAGGGCTTCGGCGTGGCAGCGGCCCCGACCAGCCGCTCCAGAACTAGTGTCTGTCGGTCCGTTTGCTCCTGCAGCGCGGCCACGTGGGCACGCTGGTCGGCCGCCTGATCCCGGCTCATCGCCGCCATCTCCGCCAGCATCTGCGCCAAGTATTGCAGGGGCTGGGCGGGTGGCGCGGCCTGTGGGTCGGACATATCCCCACCGGCACTCTCCTGGGTTTCGGCACCACTGTGGAATACACCAGGCACAAATACACGCACACGCAGGTATGTACTGCCAATTTCCACATTTATTGGTTTGTTTGTTTTGACAGCTGACTCAGTCGCACAGCCTGACAGCTCACGAGCCCAGCTGATCTCCCCTCGCCGCTCCTCCCCGTCTCCCTATAAACACAGCGGAGGGAGACCATCATCAGTACATAAACACCATCAGCTGTTCTTACCGGCCTCGCAGCGCCGCCCTGTTGAGCCTTCTGCTCCACTCCTCCCCGGCAGCTGCGCCCGGGGCCACGCCCCCGCCACAGGCGAATTTGATGATGTGGTTCAAACTGTGCATCGCTGCACAGTCGTGGGTCAGCAGAGTGAACAGCAGTGGGCGCACAGCCCTGAGGGGCTCCAGGGCTCAGTTTGGTGGTGTTGGAGGTGCTGCTACCGAGCCAGACTGTCTGAGGCCTCTCCGTCAGAAAGTCCAGGATCCAGCTGCAGAGGGAGGTGTTCAGGCCCAGCAGGCTCAGGTTTCCAATCAGGAGGAAATCAGCTGTGTGGGATCAAGGACACATCTAAAACCTGCAGGACTGGAGCCCTGTCATTACAGATTATAGATTATAGATCATGGGTTAGAGATTATAGGCACAAGAAAGAAATTGGAGAAAAAGGAGAAAAGACAACCTGGTGCGCTCAACTCCAAACGATTAAACAGCTGAAATAATGAGACGCAGACACGTCTGTTGATCATTGTCTTGTTTCTTTATGTTGTTATGGGTTCTTAAGAATGACACCATTACTTGAAGAGAAGGTATTTTATCGAACTGTGGTTCACATGTAAACAAAGCTTCGCCATCACAGTCTACTCAGAGGTAACTCCCTCTGCTCTCTAGCTCCCCCTGCAGTCTAGGAGTATTAACAACATAAAACATGATACTAGGCAAATAAGGATTTGCTGTTATCATTACATCTTCCTTTTTTTTCAACAATAAAATAACATACCTACTTTCACAAACATAAACAGTCTCTATTTGTTTTTTACTTGTTAAACCAGGCTTTATCAAAGTAACGTTAACAACACAACTAGTTTTCAACAATTATGGTCCATTCAACACTAGTAACCAAACATAGTGAAACTTGCATAGATACTATGACATCATCTTCCAAACAACATGTCAACACATTACATCTGTTCAATCAGTCTCATAGGTGGCTTTACTTGTCTTACAGATCTTCTCAGTGTTTGTTCTTGTGTATGCATAGGTGTTTCAGGTGATAGTGTCTCATGTGTGTGTTGGAGTTGTTCAGCAGCCTCCAACCTCTGCTCCACTACTACTGGTCCCTTAAGAAGATCTCGGCGATTTCTTCTCAGCATAGCTCCATCTTCTCTCTGAATGATGTATGATCGTGGTTGATCTTTCCTTAGAACAGTTGCTTTCTGTGCCCATGTGTTGGTTTTGTCTTTGAATCTCACTTGATCCCCAGCATGCAGTTCAGGTAGGTTTTTTGTTCCTCTGTCATAATAGAACTTCTGCTTTGCTTTTTGTTGCTCCTTAAACTTCTTCACGCTGTTTCCCTCTTTTGTTTTAAGCAGATTATCCTGAATGGGCAGGTTTGATCTCAGGCGTCGTCCCATAAGAAGCTGTGCTGGTGACATACCACACTCAAGTGGTGTTGTGCGGTATACTAGCAGGCTTTGGTAGAAGTCAGCACCACTGTCTCTCGCCTTACTCATCAGCCTCTTCACTGTTTGGACGGACTTTTCCACTAGTCCATTAGATTGTGGGTAGTGCGGGCTTGATGTTGTGTGAACAAAGTCCCATTCCTTGGCAAACTGTCCAAACCTAATATTGGAGAATTGTGGTCCATTGTCTGTGAACACTTCACTTGGCACACCGTGTCGTGCAAATACAGCTTTCATAGAGGTGATTACAGCCTCTGCTGTTGTTGTTTGCAGTCTACATACTTCCGGATACAAAGAGTAGTAGTCTGTGACTGCAATATAGTCCTTTCCTCCAGACACAAAGAGGTCAGCCCCCACTTTCTGATATGGTCGGTCTGGCACTGGGTGCGGCTTTAGTGGCTCGGCAGGATTGCTTGCTTGATATGTCAGACATGTTGAACAGTTTGACACTTCATTTGTCACATCCTGATTAATCCGTGGCCAGTACATCACCTCACGTGCTCTCCTTTTACATTTTTCCATGCCTAGATGCCCTGCGTGTATCTTTTTGAGCATCTCTCCTCGCAGGCTCTTTGGGATGACAATTTTACTTCCCTTGAACACCACATCATCCACTACAGACAGTTCTGCTCTGCAGTTCCAGTACTCATGAATAACAGGTGAGCAGTTTTGCTTACAGCTGGGCCATCCATCTATGATGGTTTTGCGCAGTGCTTGTAACGTTCCATCTTTGCTTGTCTCCGTTCTGATGAGCTCCATCTTCCCTTCTGCGACAGGAAGTGCACTTGTGACCATGCTCACATATGCTCTTACATCATCATCCATCTTGGTGTTCGCTGGCTCATTCGGATCAACAGCTCGGGATAATGTGTCAGCTGTGTACATCAGCTTGCCAGGTGTGTACATCACGTTAAGCGTGTAACGTTGCAGCCGGATCATCATTTTTTGGATTCTCAGTGGACAGTCATTTAGTGGTTTTTGGAACAACGCTATCAGTGGCTTGTGGTCAGTTTCAACACTGATGGCCTGCCCAGACACAAACTGGTGAAATCTCTCACAGGCGTACGTTATGCTGAGCAGTTCTTTTTCAATCTGTGCATATCTTGTCTCTGCGTCTGTCATGGATCGTGATGCATATGCAACAGGCTGCCACTCATCATACTTCTGCAGAAGAACAGCTCCAAGCCCACTCTGTGATGCATCTGATGAGATCTTAATAGGTCTCATTGGATCATAAAACTTCAGAACTGGTTCCTTTGTAAGCAGATCTTTCAAGTCACGCCATGCTTTCTCATGTTCATGATTCCACTCCCATTCGATTCTCTTTTCAGTTAGCTGTCTCAGTGGCGCCATTTTTTCTGAGAGATTGGGTATGAATTTTCCCATGTAGTTTATCATGCCATTAAATCTCTGCACATCTTTCTTGCATTGCGGCCTCGGCATGTTTTCAATTGCAGACACCTTTTGAGGATCTGGTCTGATGCCTTCACTGCTCAGGATATCTCCAACGAATGTCAGTTCCTTCGCCCCAAGCTGACATTTCTCTTTGTTCAGCTTCAGATTGGCTTTTCTGGTTGCTTCAAGAACATTTCTCAGTCTCATGTCATGTTCAGCTTTTGTGCTACCCCACACAATGATGTCATCCATTGACGTGTCGACTCCTTCCAGGTGTTCATAGATCATGTGTATTGTCTTGTGATACACCTCAGGTGCTGAAGCAATGCCAAACGGCAGTCGCCGGAATCTGTACCTGCCAAATGGGCTGTTGAACGTGCACAGTTTTGAACTTGCTTCGTCCAGCTTCAGTTGCCAAAATCCTGATGAAGCGTCTAGCTTGCTAAAGTACTTCGCTTTTGCAAACTGTGACATTATCTCTTCTCTTGTAGGTAGTTTGAAATGTTCTCTCTTTATTGCTCTATTCAGATCTCTAGGATCCATGCAAACTCTGAGCTTTCCAGTCTTTTTCTCCACAATAACAAGAGAACTCACCCACTCCGTTGGCTCATCGATCTTTTCAATCACTTCCAGGTTTTCCATCCTGTCCAACTCGGCTTTCAGTGGCTTTTGTAGAGCAAATGGTACTTTGCGGCATGGATGAATGACTGGTGTTACACTTTCATCAACTCTGATTGTGTGTTCTCCAGCAAGGCAACCAAGTCCCTGAAATAGGTCACCATATTCCTTCATCAACTCATTATAGTCCATGTCATCATCAGTTTCCACAACGAGCACTCTTTTCACTAGGTTCAGACTCTCACAGGCATGTAACCCTAGTATAGGCTGCACAGTCTTCGGCACCACAATGAATGTTAGCGTGTGCTCCTTGTCTTTGTGTGTCACTTTAACCATGCATTTTCCTTTCACAGGTATTTCTGCACCTGAGTATCCACTCACTTTCACCTTCGTTGCATGCATTTTAGGTCTAGGTCTGATTTTCTTGAACTCTGCTTCTGATATGACATTCACTTGAGCTCCAGTATCCAGCTTGACTTTCATGAGTGTGTCATTCACTTTGAGTGTCATTATCCAGTCCTTTTCACCTGTCTTATTGTCTGTCACTGCAGCTACATAGAGTTCCTCTGTGTCTTCTTCATCCACAGTATGGACTGCACTTTGTTTCAGGGTTTGAGCTTTGCAGCACCTAGCATAATGGTTATTTTTGTTACATGTATTGCATCATTTCCCATATGCTGGACATTTTTTAGGAGGATGTTGCATTCCGCAGCGACCACAAGTCTTTTCTCTTCTGTCCCTGTTTGCTGGTGATTTCAATTGCAGTTTCATTTCAGCGGCAGCACTCTCCTTTTTGACTCTGTGTGTGTTCTTATTCACAGCATCCACTCTGCAGCTGTCACTAAGCAGTTCTTTAGCTTGTGCCCTCACCGTTTCAGCTGCTCTGCACAGTGTTAATGCTTTTTCCAGGTCAAGATTTTCCTCTCTCAGTAGCCTCTCTCTCAGACCGTTGTCTGGAATCCCACACACAAGTCTGTCTTTTATCAAAGAATCTGTCAGTCCTCCAAATTCACATGTTTTACTCCTGTTCTGCAGCTCTGTGACATACTGATCTATTGTCTCCCCTGTCTTCTGTACACATGTGAAGAATCTGTGCCTCTCAAATGTCACATTTCTCTTAGGTATGCAGTAAGCCTCAAACTTTTCCATTATTTTATTCAGCTTCATTCCGTCACCATCAGTAAACGTGAAGTTATTATAGACTTCCAGTGCCTCATCACCCACTATATGCAAAAACACTGACGCTTGCTTTTTATCACTTGCCTCGTCAAGTCCAATTGCTGACAGGTACAACGTGAAACGTTGCTTAAATCTTCTCCAATTTTCAGCCACATTTCCAGTCAACTGAAGAATCGGTGGTGGGTGTAAGCCGTCCATGCTTACGTCGCTAGGTCTCTTTTCTCTCCCTCGGCGAGTTAGCTACACTACGTTCACTGCTAAGCTGATCCGTCGGTACTGCTATATTGTAGTCCGTTACCTTTCTTC